>NC_083728.1:57332344-57632344 GCF_028564815.1 Eubalaena glacialis | reverse complement strand
CAGGCTCAGTGGTTGTGGCGCACGGGCTTAGTTGCTCCACGGCATGTGGGATCTTCCTGGACCAGGATCGAACCCATGTACCCTGCATTGGCAGGCAGATTCTTAACCACTGCGCCATCAGGGAAGTCCCCCCCTGTAGTTTTATTGTGATGTGTTTTCTGGCTTTGGTATCAAGGTAATGCTGCCTATAGAATGAGTTATGAATATTTGTGTTTTTATTTTTGAGTAAGTTTTCTTTTAGTTATTCTGGACACAAGTCTCTTATGAAATAGTTTACTTGCAGATGTTTTCTCCCAGCCTGTAGGTTGTCTTTTCACTTTCTTGATTGTATCCTTTGAAGCATAAAAGTTTTTAATGCTGATGAAGTCCAACTTATCAGTCTTCTCTTTTATCACTTGGGCTTCTGATATCATATCTAAGAAATCACTGTCTAACCCAAGATCATGAAGATTTACTTCTGTATTTTATTTTAAGAGTTGTATAGTATTAGCTAGTTCTTACATTTAGGTTTATAATCCATGTTGAGTTAATTTTTGTGTATGATGTTATGTAGAGATCCAACTTCATTCTTTTATATGTGGATATCTAGTTGTTCCAGCACCATTTGTTTAAAAGACTCTTCCTTGTCTGTTGAATTGTCTTGGCCCCTTTGTCAAAAATCAATTGATCAGGGACTTCCCTCATGGTACAGTGGTTAAGAATCCGCCTGCCAATGCAGGGGACACGGGTCCGAGACCTGGTCTGGGAGGATCCCACATGCCGCGGAGCCACTAAGCCTGTGCGCCACAACTACTGAGTCTGTGCTCTAGAGCCTGTGAGCCACAACTACTGAGCCCATGTGCCACAACTACTGAAGCCCGCACGCCTAGAGCCCATGCTCTGCAACAAGAGAAGCCATCTCAATGAGAAGCCTGCACATCACAACGAAGAGTAGCCCCCGCTCGCCACAACCAGAGAAAAGCCCACGCGCAGCAACGAAGACCCAATGCAGCCAAAAATAAAACAAATAAGATAAAATAAATTAATTTTTAAAAAAAGTGAAAACTTGACTCTGAAGGAATAATAATTAATGCCATAGGTAATGAGAACAGCAATGCTACCAAGAAAAGAAGTCATAAACACACTCCCTGACAGAAAATTGTATCAGGACTCACCTTTTTGGAAGAATGTGCTGATCATGAATGCAAAGAAAATTGTGGCAATTGCAAAATACATTAGAAACACAAATATCAAACTAGGGTCACTGTTTTTGAACACTGCCACATCGTTTACCTACAAAACAATCACAGATGCACATAATTTTTACATGAAAAGAATGAAGAGAAGGCATAAAGGACCCTTAAAATAATGCATAAATTTTTTAAAAGACCAAGATTATCTTAAGCAAAACAATATATATATATTTTTAAGGCAGACCTTTGATCCAGCTTCCATTACCACTTACAAATTACACTCTACGCGTGTATCTCTTTTAAGGAAAGCATAAGTTTGATATCAATTTTTGGCCCAATGTGAATGTTCTTTTTGCTTTAATAAGAGAATTTATCCTATTTATCATTATCACTATTACAAATAATTTTAATATTCCTTTTGATATCTTACAGCTCCTCTTTTTATTGTTTTCTGGCCGTTTTCTTTGTTTTATATATTTTGCTATATAGTCTGGGTTCTCTTGCCTTCCTTTGAACAAAGTGCCCCAATTTTGGTGATTTAGAAGGTAAATTTTCATATATCCATATATTATAATTTAATTATTAAATACAAGTTAGCAAATTGGAACACTAAATTCCACTGGCAGCATAAAAGGAAAAATTAACAAGATACCATGGGCATAAAAGAATGTTCTTATCTTTTACAATAGCTATTTTCAATTATTTATGGAGCACAAAATTTGCAATGTTTTAAAGTTTATAAAAAACATCTTTTGGAATTCCACTTTCCTAATGGAGTAAACACACCCATGTCCACTACTTGAAGACCAGTGAACTGAAGGGAGGGCAAAGCTCTCCCAGATCATAAAGTTTCAATGCTTCATCTGCCAAAGTTTTAGCAAATACCACCACATATCAACCTGAGGTTTTAAAAATGTTCATCAATAACTGTGTTTTCATCATCTATTGAATCTCAGCACCACCACCCACACCACACCAAATTTTTTCCCCATATCTTCACGGCTTAGCACATCCTGAAAGATAAGAGACGTGTACCTTTGTGCAGAAGAGAATGGTCATGAAAGAAACAACAATGAAGGCAGAAATGGAGAACATGGTGAACCAAGCAACCCAGTGTTGCCAGTTGTGCAGCCCCATCATACACATAAACTCCTAGAAAAAGCAAAAGAACCAGATGTTACAGAGTCTAATGCTCAGTTTCAACTGGTCTGGTTTAGCTGTTTATTACTGAAACCTGAGCAGTCTGGGATGAAGGGTCATATGTATGTCCTGGGAAGAGGTGGATCATGGAGGTGATGAAGACTGAATGAGTTGGAAAGAGACCTACAAACCAGAAAGTGGAGTTTATCTAGTAGTAGGCCTTGTGTTAAAATTATTCTTCTTTTGCAATGGTAAGTATACTGCTAGTTCACTCATTTATTGAACACTGACTATTAGTAAATGACTCCTATGGCTCTGAGGATAGAATCTAAACTCCTTGGCATACTGTGCTCTGGTCACAAAAAACTTCCTGCAATTCACTGAATACACCGTGACTTCTATGTCTTTTTTGTTTGTTTGTTTGTTTTTGTTTTTTGCCTCTCACACATGTTGTTCTGACTCTTTTTTCTCTCATTCTCTCTTTATGTAGTGAAATCTTACTTGATTTTCAAAACCTGGTTCAAGAGTTACCTGCTCTGTGAAGCCTTCTCTGGTCAGCTTCGCCCATCCTCCACACAGCCATCACATCCATACATTCCATTACCTTAGCACTTGGGATTCTTTTGTAACATGAATCGCCTGAGGGAAAGGACTGTGTCATTTATGTCTGTAACTCACATGCACATGTTTGGTAAATACAAGTTAATAAATGTTTGATAAGTGAATAAACGCAAAGCTCTATGCTGGGTACCATGCAGAAAACATACAACGGGCAGAGCGACTGCCTTCCAAAAGTTCACAATCTAGTACTGGAGATACATATATGATAATAACCCTGTATACTCCACACCCTAAGTACAGAAGTAGAGTTTTTATCTTTCAAGATTGGATGTGGTAGTAGGTCAATGAATCAAAAACAAGTTGGTTATCAGGGAATCACAAAAGTGACATACACATGATTTAAAATTTCATCTTCACTTAAAGCACATAAATGTGTAATGTGTGCTAGTACTGCGATGTCAGAACATGAACTCTTCTTTTGAAGCATGGGCGTGCTCATTGGAGCACTAGTGTAATGTCCACATAAAGCTCACTCCAGGATCGCAGTCTTCAAAGTGCACTGAGGATGCAAAATACAGGTGTAAAGTAACCTAGTACAGACTCTTCCCAGGCTTTTATAATTTTTTCCCCCAAATTTTACAGCGGTTTCACCCACGTGAAATTTACTAACATGCTTCCCCCCGTCCCCCCGCCCCACCCGCCATGTCCCAACCGCACTGCGCAGCTGGCAGGATCTTAGTTACCCAACCAGGGATTGAACCCAGGCCCTTGGCAATGAAAGTGCTGAGTCCTAACCTCTGGACTGCCAGGGAACTCTCTACTAACATGTTTTTAGAGAGCTACTTTACTGAATCTTTCCAAAACATTCAAATAAACTTTCAAAGGCAACTCCAGTCCTTTTCATCCATTTATATAAAATTTAATTAAGGCACAAATTATTAGAACGTGTACAGGTATGAAGAGATTTAGGAACAAACCTTGATAAACACACAACTCAGCAGGTGAGAGGCCATAAGCCCATGTGTAGTAGAGAGAAGCTCACCAGCTGCAGTGTGCTGGGAGCTCCAAGCAAAAAGCTTTTCAGAAGTGATGGAGTGTCAGTTAATTTGGGAACGGATTACATGGAGATGAGTTAAGAAAGCTCCATCTATACTATAACAGAAGTGGAAACAACATGCTGTGGGAAGATGGGATGAAAATTTGATGAAATTTAGAAAGGCTTCCTGAAGGACATGAACTATAGTATGAATTTTCAGGTAGAGGGCATTCCAAACAGAGAGGCCCACCTGCAGGAGGAATAGCTAGCACCTACTTAAGGGATAGAAAAGGGATCTATTCAACTAGAGCAAAGGGCTTATGCCAGGGTGCGAGGGCTTGTGCAGGAGATTTCTAAATTAAAGACAATCCATTTTAATCCTCCTCAACCTATTTACATAGTCAGACCATATCAAAACTAGATCTGAAAAGGGCCTAGCTCTCAGAATACTGGTTGTATCCTGTGTTCAAAGTGGAAAGTGACACTGGTTGCCCCCCTCTCCCATTCTCCCACCTTGGTCCCAGGGACAGATTCTGTCAGGGCGTCCTCCCTCATGGAACAGATCCCATATTCATGACTCCTCCTGGACTGTAACTTACCTGCTCCTGGTTCCTTACCAAGGAAGAGTTGAAAGGTTTGGGCTGAGTCTCAGTTAGAATGTGAACAGAAAGGAGGCGCTAACTCATGATCCTATCAGCCTCCAAGGCTAAGGGCTTTTCTAGAACCCCCCAGTGGACGCCCTTTTTCAGACAATTCACCCAGCCGAAATAGAGCATATTCCTCTCTGGCATATGTCATTTAAGATTCCACTTGGAAAGGCAAAAGCTTAATTATTGGAAATCTGTTTTACTTTGCTTAGGGAGAGATATTATTTATCTGAGAACGAAAATTGTTTTTTATTGCTAGTTGTACTGTCCTGTATAAAGTTATCTTGCAATTATCAATCTCTGTGTGCCTCAGGGTACCTCCTCTACTAAATAGAATAATAGTAGTAGTTATCTCATAGAATTGTGTATCAGTCAGGGTCCCTAAAAGCAACAGATGTTATACTCAAATCAGAATAATTTGAGGAGGGTTTGTTTATAAGAGGCCTAATTACAAATGCTTACACAGTGATAGGAAACACTAGGACAGTGCCGAAACCTAGGGCCAGCAGCCAACAGAGCTATTATCACCTTTGGGCCCAAAGGGGTGAGAAGGAAGAGAGGTTACCAGACCCCAGGAGAGGAGAGAGTCTTGTGGAGCAAGATACCTTGAGAAGACAGTGACCTTCAGCTAATGGACAAACCGAGCCCAAAACTACCTGTGGGGAGAGAACTGGGACGGGGGGACAGGACACACCCTGACCTCAGCCCCCTACTTCCTTCTTCTGAAGTTCTTCGGGCTCCCTCCCCATGGGAGCATGTTTTGGAACATGGGCGGCTCAGCCTTCCGGACAGAGAACAAAGTGGAGAAAAGTGAAGAGTGCATCTGGAGGGTCAAATAAAAGGTAGGAGGGTGAAAGGAATGAATGGTCCTACAGTGCTGCCCAGCACAAGGCAAGCACCACATACAAGTACATACTATTAAGTCAACAAACAACATGTTTTATGCCATTTTGTGTTAGTTGGATTTTGTTTCTTGAGCTATTCTAATTTTTCTTTTCTTTTAAAAGGAAAGCTGATCCCATCGACTATTATTTTATAACTGCCATATTTGGTCTTCTGCTACCTTATTTAATATTATACTTTCTGTTCTGTAGGCTTCTTTTGGTGATTTCCTTTGTTTTCTGTCTTTTGGTATAAGGACTATATTTTCTTTCCTTTTATTTTCTCCAGGGTTTTAAGAATTATATATCCTACTTTTAAATACTATTGGTGGTTACTTTTAAGTTTTTCAAAAGTGTTCTTTAACCTACTCTTGTCTAAAGAGTAGACTCAAGCGTGAAATAGGAAACACACAACCAATTCAATGGCATTAAGTGTAAACATTTGATGCCCACCCCTTCCCTCCACCAATTTGTTGCTGAAACAGTTTAACAAACAGGAAGAAGAAAACTCTCTCTCCCATCCAGGAACTAAAAGGGGTTTCCAACAACACACCAGAAGCTTCTAGTTTCCCTGTGGTTTTTCAGTCGGTGCAGAGCCAAGTGGAGAGGCCTGCCAGGTAGGCCACTGTCCCACCATCACCCATCACAGCGCAAAGCAGGTTCCCTGCCTTTCCACCCTATCAGACGCAGCCTAACAAGGCAGCAGGATGAGACTGCTCCTTATGCCTGAATATGCAAGAAGACAGAGCAAACCAAACACTATTGGTGAGGCCAAGCAAAGCTCAGGGAGCCACTGGCAGGCTATTTTAATACATAAGAAGCAACAAAAAGAGAAGAAAACTAAAGAGTGAGAAGAGAAGATTTTTTTAAAGAGCAAAAAGTGAGGAGAGAAGTAACAGGAGAGATTAAGTAAGCAACAGAGGAGTGCAGAAAGATCAACCTTGTCTTAAGTTGTATCTTCTACAGAACGCTTCCCATCTACCTTGCAGCAAAATGAGACCGAGTTAATTTTGGATGATTATTTCCCTCATTTATCAGTTAGTCATTCCACAAACATTTTCTGAACACCTATCATGTGCGAGGCTGCGTGTTAGCAAATCAGGAACCACTAGGCTGGACGCTCCCAGTCTAAAAGTAAGAATTCATGTAATAACATGAATTAAGTTGCAAGCCAGTTAAAATGATGAAAGAACTTCCAAGTTGCTTGGAGTTTGCTCTGATACCTAAAGCAACCTCTTACCTGCCTTGGCCTCCCTCCTACTCTGGCCATTTTTATTAGCAGCTCCCATACATTCCTGTCCAGGGAGAGGCACACATCTGATGTGATGGAGTTACCTTCAGTTTCCTCTCTTTCTCCAGTGCAATGGAATTGATGGTGGTGAGCTCAATGCAGATGAAGCTGAGCATGAGGAAAAGAGGGAACTCATTCTGAAGGACCAGGAAGAAACTGTCCTGGACACAGGCTCCATGTGGGAATCTCTTCAGAAGCACACTGAGACTCTCAAACAACTTGGTCGTCTCATTGGGAGCGTGGTGCCACATAATGGCTTTATCTGTTGCATGCTGTATGGCCAGGAAGCCTTCTTTGTTGTATCCTACAGGAGAAAGCAGTGGATATCAAGTATAAGAGATTAAGAATGAAGATGAAAAACAACAGATAATTCAGATGGATCATGGCTAGCCATTCACACACAGACAGGAATAGAAAAGGCACTCCTATAGCCAAGATGCTACAATATGGAAGAAAGAGCAGAAAGTCACAATGGGACCCCTGTGGCTGAGGGACAGTGTCTTTTATCAGAAAATGGGGTAAAGTAGTTCTGGGCAGACAAAATAAGGGATACCCAATATTACAATCTTCCAGGTGGGACTGCATCTTCTCCCCTAAGTACTCAGGCTTCAGGGAAAGTGTGCCCATTCTGCAGTTTTGCTCATCCAGCACATAGGAGTAGTTAAATTCAAAGCACTTGGAAGACACAGCCCCCCTCAACTGCTGTGACCTGTCTCTGAGTTGTCACTGCTGTAGTCCAAGGGTTATGGTCACTGAATTTTGCTGCCAAGCCTCAAAAACAGTCTTTACCATAAGTAACCCTTGTTTCAATACAGCACAGCTGGTGTGCTAAGGTCAGCTTTGGGGAACAATAGATTGAAAGGCAAAGAGCCCTGGTTTTGGAGTCTTCTACGAAATAACGGCCCCACTTCCAAGCAAGGATCACCAGGCTTCCAAACCGGCAGAGCCAGGGTTGGGTATGCCAGCACTGGAGTTGAGGGGACTAAGGTCTTCTGTTGGCCTAGACCTAGGCAGGCCTCCAGATCTGTCAGGATGAAAAAGGCAGGAACAAATTTGATGATAAAGTTCTGGGAACTATTACATATTCTTGACTGCAGAACTGCTCACATCTTTTCTAGAATCACATGAAACTATAAACCCTGGGACTTGGATTCCCACTTGGGGGGCTTGCAAGCCCACGGCTTCAGGTCAATTGTGTGGTCACTCTACAAGGTGGTGCAGACTGTCAACTTAATTTTCTAAGAGCAGTTAGTTCCCTAGAGGATGGTCACCCTAAACCCCTCACAAAGAGGGAGACCAAAACTCGGCAGTGAAGTGGAGGGCGTGAGTCCAAGAGAGGATCAGTTCGTGGGACTCCAGTCAGGAATACGATGCTTATTGTGGAGGAGAGAGGATGAGCAGATCTCCACGTTGCCCCACTGTTCTCCCATAGTCTGCAGAGAGTTAACGGCAGGTACACATTTTTATAAGCAGAAAAGTTAACACATACAGAAACATAAAGAAGGCACTTGTTCCTGTAAAATGCTTCCACTCTTCTCTCGAACAATTCAGTATCAGTACAAAACAATCAAATGCATAACTGCTGGACTAACTTACTCTAGAATGTAAGCGTTTTACAGAATGCCACATTTCTAAATGTAACTCCTTCAACCTCTTCTGAAATGTTAGTTTAGCAAGTGTTCAGAGAGCAAAAACAACACAAATAGCATCATAAATATGGGACAAAAGCAGGCTGTGCTCATGATAACACACAGAGGCTTCCTCACTAGGGGATCCCCCATCGGAAAGTCCATAGTCCCAGTGTTCTTGGTTTAGGTTAGGAGGATAATGATAGGATGTGCTCCAGCCTTGAAAGTCATCTTCATGGAGTATTAGCCTCAAGAATAAATAATTCCTCTGAAAACAACTGAAGCGCAAGTAATACTTAACCTATGAAGAATAAAGAGAAACAAATTCGGTCATGAGATTGTGAAACTCAGAAAAGGAACAAGCCAGAGCAAGGGTGTGCCTGACGTCAGCTGCGATGGGAGGAAAGGCACCCACAGTGGTAGATGTCCGTCTGCGGAGCACACTGTAGTTGTGGTCTTCTCTGCATTCTGCTGTGACCATTCTAAGAAACAGACAAGGGGCTACTGAGCCCCCATCCGGAAAGGAGTGCTGCAGAACAGTTCTGAGTGCAGGTTCTGGAGCCAGACCACCTGGATCCAAACCCCAATCTCCTAATGAATAGCCATGGCACTTTGGGCAAATTACTTAATCTTCTTGCCTTGGTTTCCTCATCAGTAAAATGGGAATGATGTTAACAGTACCTACCTCAGAGGTGCTGTGGGATCAAGTGAGGTGGTCCCTGTGATGGGCCTGGCATTAGTAAGTGTTCGAAAAATGCCTTGTCTCCACCTACCAACATCCCATGCCAGTTCTAACAACTGATCATTAGATAGACTGTACAGCACAACACAAAAGCTCTACATTAGTGGTTTTCCCATCCTAAAGCAGAAAACAAGTATTCTGATATTTAAAACACTGCCTTTTCCTTAAACAAACAGATCTACCATATCTGAAGTCTGTGGGATTAGTAATAATGACAATAACTATTCCTTCTGGAAAATGCCTCTGCTCCAGGCTCTGTTCTAAGCACTTTATAGGCATAAATTCATTTAATCCTCACAATGGTTCTATGAGTTAGGAACTACTATCAATCTCATTACACTGATAAGGAAACTGAGGCCTAGGAATGTTAGTGACTGTCCCAAGGTTACACAGTAGGACGCTGCAGAGCTGGGACTCCAGTCTATGGAGTCTGGCATTGGGGCTCGCTTCTGTAATCCAGCAGCTGAAAATATGCCGTCCTGTACCCTTGCGACAGAGGCTTACTCCAAAAAAGTCTTCTCTTTTAAAGAATCTGAAAACTGGAAGGGATCTCAAAGTCCAGGATATAAGATATAAAATCAGGAGTATTCTCCTACCTCCTCTGGAAATAAGATTGCCACCAGCTGACAAAGCTGACTAGAGGCAGCTCAGGTAACAAGACTGCTGATTGAACTGATGCTCAAGGCTGGGTAGCACAATAAGATTGTGATGGAAAAGATGCTCTTACCTCAAGTGGCAAGGGCTCCTTGCTGTCATTGAAGTCATGATCAAAACCAATTCCAGTCAATACGTAGAAAGCTTTGGGATCCTGAATTATGTAATTTTCAAATGAAGGTACTGAAGGATAGCCTAGAACTACAGAGAGAAAAATCCAGTTAGTGAGTGGCTGGTGGGAAGGCAAATGCTGCCCAACTATCCTCTTTCTACCGAAGGAGATATGGTCTTGCCAGCTTCTCAACTGAAGGGTGGAAACCGTCATTCACTCAGTCCTTCATTCTGCAAACAAATGGGCGCATCTTGTGTAAGATGCCTGGGGCTGTGCTAGGCAGTGGGAACACAAAGTCAAATGATAACAGCCTCAGCCTCCGTGGCATTCTGAAAGCTCTTGTATTCGAGTTCTTCTTAGCTAGGTCGCACTTAGGGCTACAGTACATAGAGCACAATTCTTGTCCATGTTAGTGAGGAAATTATTGCTCCATTGCAGCCTTCTCTTCACGGTTATAACAACCAAAAGTGGAAACAAAATCATAAAGAAATATAGCTGCTCTGATGAGAGAAGTAATTTCTATAGTCAACTGCCCTCACATCTGACTGACAATTTAATACAGGATCCTCCTTGAAAAGAATTCTTTCTCAGAATGTTGAAGGTGTTACTACACCGTTTAGGATGCAGCGTTGCTGAGTGTAATGTGTGATTTCCTTGTAGGTAACCAGAAGCCAGTGAGACTTCTATTCCTTAATCTCTGGGTTCAGAAACATCACTAATACATGCCCAAGTTTGCTCTTTTTTGTTCCCCTGTTTGTAACTAGTGAACCCACCCAAGCTGGAAATGCTGGTGTTCAGAAATCTTTTCTATATTACTTTGTTTTCCTCCTCTCATTTTTCTCCTTTCTTCCTTCTAGAAATCCGAGTAGATGAGGTGGGACTTCCAGACCTGCCCTTCATGTCTAACCCACCTTTCATACTTTCCATTTCTTTGTCTCTTTGCTTTACATTCTCAGAGGCTTCCTTGACTTTATCTTCCCCATCACCAATAGAACCTCAAACATGTCCATTTTATTATTTCCATGAAAGTTATTTTGATAATCGTTTTTAATTTCCAAGTCCTCTTTCTGTTTCTTTCACTGTTTCCTTTTCACATGAGTCCAGTTTCATTTTGGAAATGAAACTGAAAATTTCAGTCTCTGAAAATACTAATGAGAATTTTTCATTAACTAGATTAAAAAAAAAAACAGGGCATGCACATGGTAAAACTTTGAATGATACTAAAGGTTAAAAGGTGAAGCATCATTCACCTACCATCAGCCCCCAATTCCTTTATCATGACACAATCTCTTTAAGCCACTTTCGTTTGTATGTTAAAAAAAAAAATCTATGACTTATGTTTTTGGCCATGATGGAGTAATGGAGATTGAATTTACCCTCTTACCACAAATAACCAGAAAACTGGACAGGAAAGAAAAGAATCAAGAATCAGACAATGGACAATACCTCGCACAGCATTATGATTCCTGAGAAAAGAGAAACAAACAAGGTAATCACTAAGATTGCCCTGGTTTTCTGTCTGGAGGCACATTTCAGACCATAGAATAGGGAGGGGAAACCCAAGTGGAACGCAGCTATGTGGCTGCATTGACAGAGATTAGAGTTTGAAGAGTCTGAAACGGCTAAGAGTTGCAGGGCAGAGTTCCCAAGAGAAGAAGCCTGTGCTTGGAAATCGCCCTAGAAATCTGCACAGAGGACCCCTTTAATGAATACTAAGATATACCCTGCCTGAGCAAACAGGAAAGTATGAGCTAAGCGGTGCCCAGAGCGCACATAAGACCAGGAGGCATTTGAGTTCTGACCAGCCAGTGTGGACAGTTCCTGGTGATCACTTGAGGCATTCAGAAGAGTCACACCTCAGTAAAGGGATAAATTATCTTTAAAGTAAAAGCTGTTCCACACCTTCCCCACAAAAAAGTTTAAAAGTCTTGATAGACTTTTTGATGAAACTGAACTTTAACTTTCTACCAGAACAAAACCCATTCTTTAAAGAAAAACAACCACTTGATCCATGAAAGTTGAGACTTGATCCAGTTCTCAAATTGTACGATCAAGACTTTGTTTTGTAGATAAGTTCATTTGTACCCTTTTTTTAGATTCCACATATAAGCGATATCATATATTTGTCTTTCTCTGTCTTTTTTAAAATTTATTTATTTATTTATTTATTTTTGGCTGCATTGGGTCTTCGTTGCCGCGCACGGGCTTTTCTCTAGTTGCGGTGAGCGGGGGCTACTCTTCCTTGCGGTGCGCGGGCTTCTCATTACGGTGGCTTCTCTTGTTGCGGAGCACGGACTCTAAGCTCGCGGGCTTCAGTAGTTGTGGCTTGAGGGCTCTAGAGCGCAGGCTCAGTAGTTGTGGCTCACAGGCTTTGTTGCTCCGTGGCATGTGGGATCTTCCCGGACCAGGGCTCGAACCCGTGTCCCCTGCATTGGCAGGTGGATTCTTAACCACAGCGTCACCCGGGAAGTCCCTCTCTGTCTGATTTACTTCACTCAGTATGATGGTGGGGGGGAGGGGTAAACTGGGAGATTGGGATTGACATATACACACTACTATATATAAAATAGATAACTAATAAGAACCTGCTGTATAGAACAGGGAAATCTACTCAATACTCTGTAATGGCCTATATGGGAAAAGAATCTAAAAAAGAGTGGATATATGTATATGTATAACTGATTCATTTTGCTGTACACCTGAAACTAACACAACATTGTAAATCAACTATACTTCAATAAAAATTAAAAAAAAAAAAGACTTTTCTTTCTCTCCCTCCGTATTACTTCTTTGATGTCCTAAGACAGTTGCTAGCAGTTCCTGGGACTAAGACTTCCCAGTTCAAGTTCTGAATTGAGTAACAAGGGCCCTGTCTCTTAACCTTTCTTCTATATTTTGTCATTTCATCTCTCTCTGTGTTGTATTCTGAAATTTTCCTTCAGATCTATCTTCCAATTCACCAGTTTTACCTTCAGCTGAGTTTTATATTTTGATCATTTTATTTTTCACTTCTGGAAGTTCTGTTTGGTTCTTTTTTTCCCCCTCACACCTGCTAGGTGACTCTTTATAGTGAAATGCTATCTACAAATACTTTCAGGTTGTCTTTTATTTCTTTAAATCTAGTAAACATAGTGATTTTATAATGTGAGGCTAATAATTCCATTATCTGAAATATTTCTGGTTCTGTTTTTGCCATCTATTGTTCATACTGATCTTCGTCCTTGTTGTCTTGTTTCCTGGTATGTGCTCATTGACCGTGATACATTTGTGGCCACCCTTCTTTGAGATACAGAATCACAGCGTGTTCCTCCAGAGGTTTACATTTGCATCTGGCAGTCGACATCTCACTCCATAGTTTGAGGGGTTTTCTTTGGACAACCAGCTGATGTGAATTTGAGTTACAAATCCCCGGGACGGGTGCACCTGCTGCTGTGCTCAGTTCGGAGGCAACTCTCCTCACAGCCCCTCAGGGGTGGGAATGAGATGTGTTTTCTTCTGGCTCAAGCTTACACTAAGAGTACAGGCATTTGGGATCCCAGCTCTATGGGGAGATGGTCTCCTGTGAGACGTCCCTCCTGAATGAGCCTTGACTTTTTCTTCTTTCCCTCTGTGCCTTACAAGGCTTGAAACTACATCTCAGTTTCCCCTCATATGATGCAGTTTTCATAAGAAGCAGTTTGAGGACTCCACTGACCTCTCTGGGTTCTTTCCTTCACCTCGATTTTTTTTTTAAGAAAAATATCTAAGAATATGGAAATATTTTAACAATACAGTAAATAAAAAGTAGGTTACAAAGAGTTCATACAAAAGGATCCTATTTTTATTAGAAAAAGGGCAGGAAGGGTGTATGTGAGGTTTTAAACAGCATTTGTATCTGGGTGAAAAGATTATGAGTAAATTTTCCTTTTATCCTATATATGGGTTTTTTTGTTGTTGTTGTTCTTTTGTTTCCTTAGCCTTATTTAGGTTTCTTTTTAAACACACACATATACATACACACATATTTGGTTAAATGGCACAAAATAGCATACATACAGGAAGGCATATGAAACACAAATGTTCAGTTTAATGAACAATTATAAAATTAACATCTAAGTAATTACCCCTTGGATCAAGAAATAAAATATTTTTACCCTATGTTGTTTGTCTTGATGGTTCCTTACTGTCTATTTAGTCCTTTAATACTTTTAAGAACATGTTTTAATATTTATCCAGCATCTGTTTTTCAAAAAGAGGGTTGATCCAAATAACCTAGTCTGCCATATTACCAGAAGCAGAAGAGCAATAATCTTTTTCCCAGAAATTCCCAGGAAAAAAATCTAAGTGTTTCTTTGAGTCTTACTGAGTTATGTGTCTTCCCTGGACGAATCCCTATAGCAAGGGGACTGCCAAGTGCAGACTGGTGTAGACAGAGGTTACATGACTCATCCTGAGCCCAGGGTGGAGTCATCATGGGCTCAGAGTGGGAGAGGGATCAGGCCTCCAGGGAGAAACAGGCTGTGCATATATCAAAAGGGTCGATAGATGCTGGGAAGAAAAAAACCCAGAAGTCTACCACAGTTTGGAAGGGATCGTCAAACTATTGTTTGTCCTTACTTCTAGGGTGGAGGATTTGCTTAGGGGAATGGCATGAAGAGGGGAGTTTAACTTTTATTATCTTTTTATATTGTTTGAAATTTTCAGTGCAAGGAATTCTTGTATTTATTGTAAATTTTAAGATGCTTTAAAAAATTTTTTTAATTCCAGAAAAATACATCCCTAACAGTTAACAAAGAATTCTGGGAAGTGGGATTAGGGATGGGAACTTTAACTTTTTACATTAAACACTGCATTGTGTCATGTATCATTCTGTAATAAGGAGAGAGGGAGGAAAAGAAGGCAGAAAACTGCTTGAGGACAAAAAGTGAGCAAGGAAGACGCCAGTGGAAATGGCAGGGAGGTAGAAATAGATGAAGATTACAGTATCACAGCATTCAAAGCAGTAGAGAATTCCAAAGAGATGGATGAAAGCAAAAGATGGATGAAAGCATCCCTGTCACAATGAGGACAAAGAAAAGAAGAGGGGAAAGAAAGCACTGGATTTGGCAAATAGCAAGGCATCTTTCCCTTCCTGATGTCTGCAAATTCCCCTTCCAATCACTCTTCCAGAGAATAACCAGAGAAACCTTTTTAAAACAAATTACATTGCAGCATAACCTGTCTTCTTAAAACCACTTCAATGGCTCCTTCTGCATGTAGAAGAAAACCCAAACACTCTAACAAGGCCTGCAAAGCTCTGAATTATGTGGCTCCTACAGACATTTCAAACCTCATCTAACTCTCTCAACTTACTTCAGCTTCCCTTGATGACTTTCAGATCCTCAAACACCTCAGGGCCTGGCTACTCGCTGTGTGCCTGCCTGGATAGCCCCTGACTCCTGAAACTCACCACCCTCCCATTTCCTATGGCTTGTTCTTTATCATCATGTTTTATCTAAATTATCACCTCACCACGGAGGAATTCTGGGGTTTTTTCTTTTAATTTCGTAATCTCATATTTATAAAAGGTAACTGAATTAGAATAGTATTTTAGAATACTAGGCAAACATAAAGCACAACTTTCAAAACAGAAGTTCCCACACATTTTACCACTGAGGTCCTTTAAAAGAATTGTCTCCATTGAGTGGCACTCAAAGCTGAGAGAGGAGAACTCTTTCTTTTCACGTTCTACCTTATATATTATTAGATACCTTATAAAAACATATATTACAATTATAGGAACTTTGAAAAATTACTCCATATTTTGAAAAATTTTATCTACCTAACTGCATTCATTCAATAAATATGTATTGAGTACCTACTGTGTGCCAGGCACAGTGTATGAACAAAACACACATAGTCTTCTGCCTTCACGGAGGTGGAACCTAACAGGGAAAGGCAGACAATGCACAGGAAGCAGTGAGTGGCAATGTAATTAAACATTTATCAAAATGCTATGAACATATTCAACAGGATTCTGTGAGAGAGAAAAAGGCAGAGATGGGAAACCTAAAACCTACATTTCTAAGTGCCATTTTAGCTGAAACCTGAGTGATAAGAAGGAGCAACCCACAGGAAGACGTGGGGGCAAAACATTTTGTCAGAAGGGAGGAAAGGCTCACAGATTCCGGGAATTGAAAGGTGGCAACACCACCAGTATGGGAGCACAAGGAAGAGAGGAAGCCGGCAAGACTGGGGAAGGGTCTAGTTGACTCCCAGTGCAACGGGAAGTCACTGAAGGGGCTGAAGCAGGAGACTGGCCAGATCCCACAGATCTTTTAAAGATCTTTTTAGCTCCACGTAGAGACTGGATAAGAATGGGACAAGAAGAGGAGGAAAGAGACCAGTTAAAAGGCTAATTCAGAAACTCTGAATGTTTTGTCTTTTATTAGTCAGAGACATATTATGACTGCAAACCAGGATTAATATGAGATAACCAGTGTCGCTACAGTGAGTTAAAAACAAATACTTAATATTTTAACTAGCCTTGAAGCCTTGTGACATAAATATACAAGTCTCTTGTGCGTTGTGTGAAATAGTAACTATACCTCGTGAACTGCTTTCCCCCAACTACCACCTTTGCAGACTCTTCAGAATTCGGAGACCCCAGATTTGGAATCAGTATTGTAAGGACTCACAGGACAAAACTTCAAACTATACTTTATAAAAATGCCCTCTCTATCCTTCCCGCATCTTTATGTCTAACCTTCAAACTCAATGCCAAAGGTTTTTTCCACACTTTCAGTGATACTCTTCAAAGTTTCACTTTTGGAAGGGATATAAACTAGTTGAAATCTATTTTTCAGAGGATATTGATTGAAGAATTCTGGCAGTGAAGTGATATCAGTTGCACAGTAGTCGACAGAAGGTCTATTTCTTGGCAAACTACCAAAACGAAGATACATTACAATTGCAGAAAATAGTAATGGCATCAAGATTTCAAGGACAGTTACCAGAGTCTTTCGTTTCTAAAATAAAAACAAAAGCCGTATGTTAATCCAAAATAGAACACAGCATTAAGTGGCTACGTGGCAAATGTTCTTCCATTAAGAACGTTTTCAATCAACTATGCTTCACTAAAATATATATTATATATATAAATAAAAGAATGCTTTCATTTCTTCCAGCCTCCCTGTACAACACATGACAAAGAAAAAAACAGAATGAGAATTAGCTAGAAACATCTCCTTTTATTTTTTCTATAACACCAATGGCTAGAAATCAGTAACAATGATGCTACCTTCAATAATTAGGGCTAACAGAATTATTGTGGAAACATGGCTCATTTGCAGAAAAGGGCCCCTTTACAAGTAAAGTCTTAATTTTTTCTTTACTCCATTATTAGAAACGAATTTAACTAAATCTTTCAGTTCCTCCCAAAGAGACTCACATTTTCCCTACAGATAACCATACCTACCTTTAAAACGAAATTCTTCCAGAGAAGAAGTTTTAAGTTCCTGAACATCGTCATTTTTCTAGCTGAAGAGGAGGGATCACCACTAGTTGGGAAACAAATGGGGGAAATATTATGCATAACATAAAAATGTTGAACTACTCTTTCATCCTTGAAAAGCTTTCTTCTCTTAGGCTTTCAGAACATCGTTCTGGACTACTTTTCCTCCTTCCTTTCTAGCAGTTCCTTCTCTTTTTTGCTGACTCCTCCTCCCTTCCCCACCCTCTAAATATTAAAGTGCTCCAGGGCTCCATCTGTGGACTCATCTCTTTTCCAGTGGCACTCACTCCGAAGGTGCTCTCACTCAGTATTTTGGGTTTAAATCCATCTACATGATGACTTTTAAATTTATATTTCCAGCCTTGACCTTGCCTTTAACTCTAGACCCAAATGCCCAATTGCCTGCTTGCCATCTCCACTTAACCTGTCAAAACGGGGCTACTCATATTTCTTCTAAAACAGATCATCCTACAGTCTTCCTCATCTCAATGAATGTCAGTTCCACTCTTTGAGTTACACAGGGTTACTGACTGTACTTACAAAATATACCCAGAATTCAATCTCTTTTCACCACCCCTTCTCTTATCACCCTGGTCCAACACCACCTCATCTCTTGCCTGGATTTCTGCAAGAGCCTCCTCAGTGGTATCAATGTGTCTGCTCCTGCCACCCTGTGATCCATTCTCCCTGCAGTAGCAAGAGTGATCCTGTTCAAGTCGGGTCACACCCACTCCTTTGCTCAAAACTCTCTAATGGCTTGCATTTCGCTCCAAGGAAGAGCCTAGCCTTTACGATGAGCTACAAAGCTCTAGGGGATACACCCCGTTACCTCGCTCATCTCTTCTCACTTCATTTCCTGGTCTACTTCCCCTCCTTCTCCCGCTCCTGTGTCACAGGCCTAGAACAGAGAAACCACAGTTCTGCCTCAAACCTTTGCACTTGCTATTTCCTCTGCCCAGCACACACTTCCCTCATGTGTTGACATGGCTAGCTCTCCTACTTCTTTCAGATCTTTATTTAAAAGTCAGTTTCTCAATGAGGCCTTTCCTGATCATCCTATATAAAATTTCAAAAACACTAAACATTTTGTATCAGTCTTCCCTGTTATTTTTGCTTCTTAGCACTTTTAAACTATTTAACGTTGTATTTATTTAACTTATTTATCTGATTTAATATGATTTCTCTACTAGAATTCACATGCTCCATGAAGGCAGGGAATTTTTTTGTCTTTTCTTTTTTTTCTTCACCATTGAATCCCCATACACAAGAGTAGGGCCAGCATGTGGTAGTCATTCAGCAATATTGAATGAATAAATAAATTAATTAAAGGGTAGGCAATTTTTGTAGGCATGTGGTTGGAACAGACATGATTGTGAGGAAAGAAAAACACTTTGGATAGCACCAAGTTCCTTCCCTTTTCAGTCTTTGTTTCCCAAGTGTAACATATGCTTTAATTTTTAGATACTACCACAATGAGCTTTTCTTTTTCAGAAAAACATTTTTCCATTGAGGAAATATGCATATTTTTCCTCCAGTTAAAGTATCTCTGACGTTGTGCATTAGAAATTAAAGAAACTGGGACTTCCCTGGAAGTCCAGTGGTTATGATTCCATGCTCCCAATGCAGGGGGCATGGGTTCGATCCCTGGTTGTGGAACTAAGATCCCGCATGCCGCACCACGCAGCCAAAAAAAAAAAAAAAAGGAAAGAAATTAAAGAAACAGCATTATGAATAGTACATGAAATACCACTGAATTGTACAATTTAAAATGGCTAATTATGTGTTATGTGAATTTCCCCTCGATGAACAAAAGTAGTGAATGTAGTGATGCACTTATTTAGTCAGCTATTGCTGCCATAAACTTATAGGGCAAACACCACACCAGAACTCAGTGGCCTACAACAACAGGCATTTATTTCCTGCTTATGGGTCTGCTGGAAAGTTATGGCTGTACTGGCCTCCTGGGATTGGCTGGACTTATCTTCAGGCCTGTCATGGGCTGAATTGTGCCCCCCCCCACCAAATTCACATGTTGAAGTCCTAACCCCCAGTACCTCAAATGTGACTGCATTTGGAGTTAGGGCCTTTAAAGAGGTGATTCAGTTTAAATGAGGTCGTTAGGGTGGGCCCTAATCCAATCTGACTGGTGTTCTTAGAAGAGGAGGAAATCTGGACGCACAAAGAGGAGCCAGGGATGCATGGGCACAGAGGAAAGACCATGTGAGGACATAGCAAGAAGACAGCCACCTGCAAGTCGAAGAGAAAAGTCTCAGAAGAACGCAAACCTGCTGACACCTAGATCTTAGACTTCCAGGTTCCAGAACTGTGAGAAAATAAATTTCTGTTCTTTAAGTCACCTAATCTGTGGTATTTTGTTATAGCAGCCCTAGCAAACTAATACAGATTTGCTCTATGTGTCTCCTCAGACCAGCTACCAGCTGGAGCATGTTGTTCTAATAGCAAGAGGCCAAGCCAAACCACACAGATACGCTGAAAGCTTCTGCTCATACAACACTTGCTAAGCATTCCACTGGCCAGAGCAAACCCCACAGCCAAGCCCAGTATTAGCACAACAGGGAAAGAAACTCTGACTACTCTAGTGGGGGGCACTGCAGCATCACATGGTAAAGGGCACAGATGTAAAATTTCATACAAGGAAAGAGTGAAGAACTAGGAACAATATCCACCTACCAAAACATTCAGCATTTAATTCTTTAAAAGTCGGCGTTAGAATTTGCCAACCCTAACCCTCACCATGTAGATGAGGAAGTATTTTGGCTCATTACTGGCGCAACACAAATAAAAAGTAACAGCCAGGGACAATGAGAATACATGGTTTTCTCCAACCACATTTACAGTTCAATGGACAGGAAAAAAATAAGAGCAGGTGGAGGTTTTCATATCTTTTAAAAATTTGTGATAATACAGGTAGACTGTTTCTTTTAAGGGAACGTTTATTGGGCTTCCCTGGTGGCACAGTGGTTAAGAATCCACCTGTCAATGCAGGGGACACGGGTTCGAGCCCTGGTCCAGGAAGATCCCACATGCCACGGAGCAACTAAGCCTGTGTGCCACAACTACTGAAGCCCGCACACCTAGAGCCCATGCTCCGCAACAAAGAGAAGCCACTGCAATGAGAAGCCCGCACACTGCCACGAAGAGTAGCCCCCGCTCACCGCAACTAGAGAAAGCCCGCACACAGCAACGAAGACCCAACACAGCCATAAATAAATTAATTAATTTAAAAAAAAAAGTTTATTTAGATTCTTGTAATGTACAATAACTGGCAATTATGCACTAAAGCAATTATGTTTTGAAGGCACTGTGTCTGGGCAAAATGATAGCATAAAAAGATCAGTAATGGAGCTCATTTTCATGTAACCCAGCAGTGGAAAATAAGCCTAGTAAGGGAAAATAATATATACAAAGGAAAACATTATAGCACAAGTAAAGTGAGAATCAAAAGAGATGCACTTAAGGATAAGCAAACTTAAGGACAAATGAAACAGAATAAAAGTCTAGTAAGACCTCACAGGTATATGGTCACTTGATTTATAACAAAGCTGACACTGCAGAACACAGGGAAACAGTCTTTTCAACAAATGTCTCAGAGTCAACTGGCTGTCCACATGGAAAACAATGTATATTGACTCCTGCCTCCACCGCACACAAAATAGCAACTTCAGGGGAAATACAGATCGAAATGTGAAAGGTAAAACAATGAAGCTTTTAAGAAAAAAAATAGAACATATTCATGACCTTGAAGTAGGTAAAGATTTCTTAAACATGACTGCAAACCACTAAATATAAAGAAAAAATGCTAAAAGGAATTATATCAAAATTAAGAATCTTTGTTCCATGAAAGACATCTACAACATCTATAATACGTACATCTGACAAACAACTGGTATATAGAATATTTAAAGAGCTCCTATAAGTCACTAAGAAAAAGACAGACATCCCAGTAGAAAAATAGGCAAGAGATTTGAACAGATGACTTCCAAAAGAGAATACCAAATGGCTAATAAACATGAAAAAGTGTTCAACATATCTGGTCATCAGGGAACTGCATTTTAAAACCAAGAGCTGACACTGAGATGGAGATTTCTGCACAGGAAGTTTACTGGAGAGCACTCTCAAAATCAGTGCTTTGGAGAGTAAAGGAAGCAGGCCTGGGCAGAGAGAAGCCAGGCTGCAATGCAGTCAGAATAAAGGCCTCAGTCATTTCTGCAGGATCACAACATCACAACCAAACACAAACTATGATGAATTATCAGCCTCAAGCTCAATTATGAGGACAGGATTCAAACAGGTCCCAGATAAGTAGAAAGGGGATTAAGGAAAGACCATTTATGTATATTTGGGAAAACAGATGACTGAGATAGAAAAAGAAAAAATGGGCTTAAAATAAGCAACACAGCAACTATTCAGAATTTCTACAAGAACATATTACTACCCCTTTGACCCACCAATCCCACTTCTAGGAATCTCCTCTACAGACATACTTGCACAAGTATGAAATGACATATGTACAAGGTTATTCATTGCAGCAGTGTTCATAACAGCAAAGAATTGTAAACAGCCCAGTATCCATCAATAGGTGATTAGTTATAAAAACTATTATTTATCTAAACAATGAAGTAATGTGCGATCTTTCAAAAAAAGGAAGAGCTCTATGTACTAGCAGAAATCTGGGATCTGCAAGATATATGTGAGAAAATATATTTTCTTATTTATAATAAATGTGAGAAAATATATGAGAAAAAGAATAGAGACAAAAGAAATAGAGACAAGATTATAGATAGAAAAGATAAAAAAATATGCAAGATGCAGATAATTAATATTCCTGAAATAGAGAATGGTGTGTTGGTCTTCTTGGGCTGCCATAACAAATACCATAGACTCGATGGCTTAAACAACAGAAATTTATTTTCTTACAGTTCTGGGGGCTAGAAGACTGAGATCAGGGTGTCAGCATAGTCAGGTCCCAGTGAGAGCTTACTTCTTGGCTTACAGATGGCCACCTTCTCACCGTGTCCTCCCATGATGGAGAGAGACTTCCCTCTCTTTTCCTCTTCTTATAGGACCAGTCCTATCAGATTAGGGCCCTACTCTTATGGCCTCATTTAACCTCAATTACCTAAAAACTCTATCTCCAGATGAGTCACATTGGGAGTTCGGGCTTCAACATATGAATTTTAGGGGAATACAATTCAATCCATAGCAAATGGCATAATTAGAACAGAAATATATATATATTTAAATACGTGTGTATTAGGAGAAAACGTGTCAAATGAAGGAATAGCTAAATCAGAAAAAAAAGTGTTTTAAAGATCCTCATGTTCCAATAAAAACCTAAATAGAACTGTAAAAATAGAGACCATCCTGGTGAATCACTGAACTTCAAGGATAAAGAAATATTCCTACAAGCATCCAGGCAAAAAAACCCCACAAAATACCAACTCAAATCACTGACCAGAAGGGAGAAAATCAGTCCACCCTCTCTCAGTCCTCTCCCCAGACACTGTCAGCAGACAGTACAGGAATATCCTCAGAGGATGGAGGCAAAAGAGTACAATTCTAAGATGTTATAATCAGCTAAGTTAACAGGCAGACATTTTCAAGCACGCAAACATCGATGGACCCATAAACACCCTTGAAAAAAATTGAGGATGAAATGCAATCAGTGCTCAAATGATTCCAAATAACTCAGAAATGGGGCAGCTTTCACAAGAAAGTACTTGTAGTGGGCACTGAATTTAATGCGCATCTCAAACTTGAAGTGTCCACAAAGGTACTCTTGATTTTATTCTCTCTGCCTTTTCTACTATCCAGCTCAGTAAATGGTAAGTCTATACCAGTTGCTTAAGCCAAAAATTTAGGTTTTAACCTTAATCTCTTTCCCTCACCTCTCATATCGAATCCATCAGTAAGTCCTGATGATTCTGTCTCTGAAAGATATCTCAATGCCATCCACTTCTTTTCTTGTTTCAGTTACAAGTATCAGAAGTCCAATTCAACCTAGCTTAAGCACCCGCCCCCCCCCCCAAAAGGATTCATTACTCACATAACTGCAAGTCCAAAGTGGAATAAACTACAGAACACAGCTAAATCCAAGTATTCAAATAATATAATCAAAGTTTGTCTCTCTCTCTCCATTCTACTTTCCTCTGTGTATCTTCTTGTCAGGCAGTCCCTAAATACATGGTGGGGTGGGGGGAGGAGATGGCCCCCAGGAGCTCTAGGCTTATATCAAAATCCCAGAGAGAAGAGTGTCTCCTTCCTGGTAGTTCCTAGGAGGACTCTTATTGGGTTAGCTTGGGTCCCAGCAGAGTGGCAGGTGTAAGGAGGGTATGGAAAATGGGGGAGAAGAGGTCAGCACCTCCTGAACTATATGGAATAGTTACCCCCCACACACATACACACACACAAAGAAGGTTTCTATTACCAGCAGAAATGGGGCGGGGTGCACAAAGCATACCTCCTTTGCTCTCCAGAAAACAGAAATCCTTCCTACATACAAAATTTCCAAACTTCTCAGCCTAATATAATAAACCATCTATGTGCAACATAAAACACACTTGCTCCCTCTTCAAAAGAAGATCTGCTATGTTTTGTGCAGTTTCTGTATCCAAGATCAAGGCTAGGCTGTCTGGGCAATGTGCATTTCTCTGGTCCTGGTCTACATGTGACTCCCTGGGCTATGGCAGTTTGGGCTAAAAGATGAGAATATGACTACCCAAGTCATCCAACATACACTGAAAGAGGGAAAACTGGTTGTATTTGCCATCCTTCATGGCCTTTCACAGGTAGGGAATAGGAGGCAATTTCCCTTCTGAGCAGCTGCAGAACCTTAGTAGCCCACTTCTTACTGGTGTGATTTTGAGAAACACCTAGAGACTAACTTAGGGGTTGAACAATTACAGAATTTTGCTTATTAAACATTCCCCCCGGGCTTCCCTGGTGGCGCAGTGGTTGAGAATCTGCCTGCCAATGCAGGGGACACGGGTTCGTGCCCTGGTCTGGGAAGATCCCACATGCCGCGGAGCAACTGGGCCCGTGAGCCGCAATTACTGAGCCTGCACGTCTGGAGCCTGTGCTCCGCAACAAGAGAGGTCACGATAGTGAGAGGCCCGCGCACCGCGATGAAGAGTGGCCCCCGCTTGCCACAACTAGAGAAAGCCCTCACACAGAAACGAAGACCCAACACAGCCATAAATAAAAATAAAAAATTTAAAAAAAGCTAAGTTTAAAAAAAAAAAAAAAAAAAATTCCCCCCATGCCCCAGAAATAAAACTCCAGTAAAATATCAGTCAGTTGCCAGTCAATTTACATTATGTTGGCTCCTTAAGCTAGGAACTAAAACCAGATACTCTGTCCAACCACAGGACTTGAGTTTGGATGGCAGCCATGAAGTTCTGTCTCTTTCCACAGATAAGGTCTCTCAGGTTCTCAGTTTACTACTTCTAGAAGACTTGATCCCTGACTCCAAAAGGACTGAGATATTGATGTGGTTCACTGAAATTAGTTTAGTGGAGTTCTTGTTGAAAATACTTTCTAAATGAAAATTCATCATTGCTGGTGTAATTCTGACTTAAAGTATGCATTCAAATCATCCTTGGGGTCAAAATGTCCACCATATGAAAAAATGGTCAATATAAGTGGGTCAGAAAAGTTTATACACATCCATGGACTATTCATGAAAACAGAGTTGTGTCAACCATAAAGAAAATGTCAGATTCTAAAAAGCTGAATAATGCTGACCATATTCCTAGATCAAAATGTACTGAAAGTAAATATTAATAAAATAAAAGCACTAAGCATAGGAAAAACAAACAAACAAAAAAACAAAAAAAACAAAAAAAAACACTGCAAACCTTTGAAAATTAAAAACTCTCTTCTAAACCACAAAACACTATATAGACCAAGAAAATGAGAGGCTATAGGCCATAGACTGGCAGAAAACATTTACAAAAGACATATGTCATAAAGGATTGTTATCCAAAATATAAAAAGAACTCATATAACTCAACAGTAAGAAAATGAACAATCAGATTTAAAAAATGAAAAAAAATTTAATGAGCAAAAGACCTGAACTAAGGAAATGACAAATAAGTACATGAAAAGAGGCTCAACATCATTCATCATAGTGAATTGCAAATTAAAACAACAATGAGATACCACTACACACCTATTAGAATGGCCAAAATCCAAAATACTGACAATATCAAATGCTGGCTAGGACATGGAACAACAGGAAGTCTCATTCGTTAATGGTAGGAATGCAAAATGGAACAGCCACTTTGAAAGACAGTTTTGCAGTTTCCTACAAAAGTACACATATTCTTACCATACAATTCAGCAAATGTGCTCCTTGGCATTTACCCAAATGAGATGAAAAACTATGTCCATACAAAAATCTGCACACAGATGTTTATAGCAATTTTACTCACAATTGCCCAAACTTGGAAACAACCAAGATGTCCTTCAGTAGGTGAATGGAAAACAACCTGTGATACACAGACAATGAAATATTATTCAGCGCTAAAAAGAAATGAACTATCAACCATGAAAGACATGGAGAAAACTTAAATGCATATTACTAAGTGAGAGAAACCAATCTGAAAAGCCTACACACTGTACGATTTCAATGATATGACATTCTGGAAAAGGCAAAACTATGGAGACAGTGAAAGGATCAGTGGTTGCCTGGGTTTGTTGGGGAGGGAGGGATGAATTGGTGACCCACAGAGGATTTTTAGGGCAGTGAAATTATTGTGTATGATACTATAATGGTGGATACATGTCATTATACATTTGTCAAGACCCATAGAATGTACAACACCAAGAGTGAACCCTACCGTAAACTATGGACTTTGGGGAATAATGATGTTGATAAAGGAGGAGGCTGTGTCTGTAAGGGGACAAGGAGTATATGGAAAATCTCTGTACCTTCCTCTAAATCTTGCTGTGAACCTAAAACTGCTCTAAAAAATAAACTCTATTTAAAAAACTATACTGATGCAAAATTGTATCAACAGGAAAATTCATAATCCTAAACCCCTTCACTATTAAATTAGAAAATTTTAAAAGTCATACAAATTAAATTAAAAATCAATTAATTGGGAATGTGTGTAATTTTTTATTACACAGACCATAACTGGTTAAACTGATTCAAGGAAATAGGTCTGTGCAGTTACACAGCTGCAAGAGCTTCTTATAGGTCATTAACATCTTTATCACCCACTGTTAGGGATACTAAGGATGTGTATGATGCTTTAGCTTAATGAAAGTGTTGTTGATGAGAGGAAAGAAAGGCAGTCCTTCTTAAACAAAATATAGATGTAATCAAATGTTCAGTTTATGTAGTTATAACTTGAAAGGTATTTTTAAGATATGATAGTTGAGATTCTGGCAAGAAGAGGATCACTGTTATAGTACGCATGACTATAGTCTGTAACAACCCTTTCCAATTGAAAGAATTGTTTATGTAATGTGTTTTCTTAATTCTAAATTTCTTAGAAACACAAGATATTGTTTCATAGCAGAGAGTTTAAATTTAAAAAGAGAAAAGAAGGATTGATGGTTGGGAAATAAAACCCCTAAAATAAATAATCCACTAGCACACCAAGTCAACACAAAAAGGGAGCCAACATATTAATTAAGAATAAAAAAGGGAGTTAATTTAATTGAGAATAAAAAAGAGAGTTAAGATTTATCCTTCTAAACTATTCCAACTGACATATTAATTAAGAATAAAAAAGGGAGTTAAGATTTATCCTTCTAAACTATTCCAAAAAGTTGCAAAGGAAGGAATGCTTCCAAACTCATTCTATGAGGCCAGCATCACCCTGATAACAAAACCAGACAAAAATATCACACAAAAAAAGTAAATTACAGGCCAATATCACTGGTGAATATAGATGCAAAAATCCTCAACAAAATATTAGCAAACAAAATTCAACAACACATTAAAAGGATCATATACCATGATCAGGTGGGATATATCCCAAGGATGCAAAGGTGGTTCAATATCCACAAATCAATCCATATGATACACCACATTAACATACTGAAGAATAAAAACCATATGATTTCTCAATAGATGCAAAAAAAAGCTTTTGACAAAATTTAACATCAATTTATGATAAAAACTCTCCACAAAGTGGGTATAGAGGGACCATTCCACAACCTAATAGGGCCATATATGATAAGCCCACAGCTAACATAATACTCAACAGTGAAAAGCTGAAAGCATTTCCTCTAAGATCAGGAATAAGACAAGGATGTCCACTCTCACCACTTTCATTCAACATAGTATTGAAAGTCCTAGCCATAGCAATCAGACAAGAAAAAGAAATAAAAGGAATCCAAATTGGAAAGGAAGACGAAATAGGCAAACTACCTGAAAAAGAATTCAGAGTAATGATAGTAAAGATGATCCAAAATCTCAGAAACAGAATGGAGAAAATACAAGAAACATTTAACAAGGATCTAGAAGAACTAAAGAGCAAACAAACAGTGATGAACAACACAATTACTGAAATTAAAAATACTCTAGGGCTTCCCTGGTGGTGCAGTGGTTGAGAATCCACCTGCCAATGCAGGGGACACGGGTTCGAGCCCTGGTCCGGGAAGATCCCACATGCCGCGGAGCAACTGGGCCCTTGAGCCACAACTACTGAGCCTGCGCATCTGGAGCCTGTGCTCCGCAACAAGAGAGGCCGCGACAGTGAGAGGCCCGCGCACCGCGATGAAGAGTGGCCCCCGCTTGCCGCAACTAGAGAAAGCCCTCGCACAGAAACGAAGACTCAACACAGCTAAAAATAAATAAATTAATTAATTAATTTAAAAAAAATACTCTAGAAGGAATCAATAGCAGAATAACTGAGGCAGAAGAACGGATAAGTGAGCTGGAAGATAAAATGGTGGACATAACTGCCAGGGAGCAGAATAAAGAAAAAAGAATGAAAAGAATTGAGGACAGTCTCAGAGACCTCTGGGGCAACATTAAACACAACAATATTTGAATTATAGGAGTCCCAGAAGAAGAAGGGAAAAAGAAAGGGTCTGAGAAAATATTTGAAGAGATTATAGTTGAAAACTTCCCTAACATGGGAAAGGAAATAGTCAATCAAGTCCAGGAAGCATAGAGAGTACCATACAGGGTAAACCCAAAGAGAAACATGCCAAGACACATATTAATCAAACTATCAAAAATTAAATACAAAGAAAAAGTATTAAAAGCAGCAAGGGAAAAGCAACAAATAACATACAAGGGAATCCCCATAAGGTTAACAGCTGATCTTTCAGCAGAAACTCTGCAAGCCAGAAGGGAGTGGCAGGACATATTTAAAGTGATGAAAGGGGAAAACCTACAACCAAGATTACTCTACGGAGCAAGGATCTCATTCAGATTCGATGGAGAAATTAAAACCTTTACAGATAAGCAAAAGTTAAGAGAATTCAGCACCACCAAATCAGCTTTACAACAAATGCTAAAGGAACTTCTCTAGGCAGGAAACACAAGAGAAGGAAAAGACCTACAATAACAAACCCAAAACAATTAAGAAAATGGTAATAGGAACATACATATCGATAACTACCTTAAATGTAAATGGATTAAATGCTCCCACCAAAAGACATAGACTGGCTGAATGGATACAAAAACAAGACCCATACATATGCTGTCTACAAGAGACCCACTTCAGACCTAGGGACACATACAGACTGAAAGTGAGGGGGTGGAAAAAGATATTCCGTGCAAATGGAAATCAAAAGAAAGCTGGACTAGCAGTTCTCATACCAGACAAAATAGACTTTAAAATAAAGACTATTACAAGAGACAAAGAAGGACACTACATAATGATCAAGGGATCAATCCAAGAAGAAGATATAACAATTGTAAATATTTATGCACCCAACATAGGAGCACATCAATACATAAGGCAAATGCTAACAGCCATAAAAGGGGAAATCAATAGTAACACAATAATAGTAGGGGACTTTAACATCCCACTTTCACCAATGGACAGATCATCCAAAATGAAAATAAATAAGGAAACACAACCTTTAAATGACACATTAAGCGAGATGCACTTAATTGATATTTATAGGACATTCCATCCAAAAACAACAGAATACACATTCTTCTCAAGTGCTCATGGAACATTGTCCAGGATAGAGTGTATCTTGGGTCACAAATCAAGCCTTGGTAAATTTAAGAAAATTGAAATCTTATCAAGTATCTTTTCCGACCACAACGCTGTGAGACTAGATATGAATTACAGGAAAAAAACTGTAAAAAATACAAACACAGGGAGGCTAAACAATACACTACTAAATAACCAAGAGATCACTGAAGAAATCAAAGAGGAAATCAAAAAATACCTAGAAACAAATAACAATGAAAACACGACGACCCAAAACCTATGGGATGCAGCAAAAGCAGTTCTAAGAGGGAAGTTTATAGCAATACAATCCTACCTCAAGAAACAAGAAACATCTCAAATAAACAACCTAACCTTACACCTAAAGCAATTAGAGAAAGAAGAACAAAAAAATCCCCAAAGTTAGCAGAAGGAAAGAAATCATAAAGATCAGATCAGAAATCAATGAAAAAGAAATGAAGGAAACAATAGCAAAGATCAATAAAACTAAAAGTTGGTTCTTTGAGAAGATAAACAAAATTGATAAACCATTAGCTAGACTCATCAAGAAAAAAAGGGAGAAGACTCAAATCAACAGAATTAGAAATGAAAAAGGAGAAGTAACAACTGACACTGCAGAAATACAAAGGATCATGAGAGATTACTACAAGCAACTATATGCCAATAAAATGGACAACCTGGAAGAAATGGACAAATTCTTAGAAAAGCACAACCTTCCGAGACTGAACCAGGAAGAAATAGAAAATATAAACAGACTAATCACAAGCAGTGAAATTGAAACTGTGATTAAAAATCTTCCAACAAACAAAAGCCCAGGACCAGATGGCTTCACAGGCGAATTCTATCAAACATTTAGAGAAGAGCTAACACCTATCCTTCTCAAACTCTTCCAAAATATAGCAGAGGGAGGAACACTCCCAAGCTCATTCTACAAGGCCACCATCACCCTGATACCAAAACCAGACGAAAATACTACAAAAAAAGAAAGTTACAGCCCAACATCACTGATGAATATAGATGCAAAAATCCTCAACAAAATACTAGCAAACAGAATCCAACAGCACATTAAAAGGATCATACACCATGATCAAGTGGGGTTTATCCCAGGAATGCAAGGATTCTTCAATATACACAAATTAATCAATGTGATACACCATATTAACAAATTGAAGGATAAAAACCATATGATGATCTCAATAGATGCAGAAAAAGCTTTTGACAAAATTCAACACCCATTTATGATAAAAAACTCTCCAGAAAGCGGGCATAGAGGGAACCTACCTCAACATAATAAAGGCGATATATGACAAACCCACAGCCAACATCATTCTCAATGGTGAAAAACTGAAACCATTTCCACTAAGATCAGGAACAAGACAAGGTTGCCCACTCTCACCACTATTATTCAACATAGTTTTGGAAGTTTTAGCCACAGCAAACAGAGAAGAAAAAGAAATAAAAGGAATCCAAATCAGGAAAGAAGAAGTAAAACTGTCACTGTTTGCAGATGACATGACATTATACATAGAGAATCCTAAAGATGCTACCAGAAAACTACTAGAGCTAATCAATGAATTTGGTAGAGTAGCAGGATACAAAATTAATGCACAGAAATCTCTTGCATTCCTATACACTAATGATGAAAAATCTGAAAGAGAAATTAAGGAAACACTCCCATTTACCACTGCAACAAAAAGAATAAAATACCTAGGAATAAACCTACCCAAGGAGACAAAAGACCTGTATGCAGAAAACTATAAGACACTGATGAAAGAAATTAAAGATGATACAAACAGATGGAGAAATATACCATGGATTTATATGTTTTGGTACATCGAATACTCACAACAATCCTATGAAGTGCGTACTATACAATCTCCATTTTACACAAGGAAACCAAGCACAGAAAAGTTAAGACATTAAGATCTGGGATTCAATTTGAGGCTGTGTGGCCAGAGTCCATAACCAGTTTTAACCACTACAATATAATGCCTCTTAATCACTGAATAAAGGAGTATGTGTACAGCCCTTAGTCTAGAAGGCATCCCTCAATTATAACATAGTCCTATGGAAACAACTGGAGAAACCCTATTCTAAAACTCTGCATTGGGGACCTCCCTGGTGGTGCAGTGGGTAAGACTCCGTGCTCCCAATGCAGGAGGCCCGGCTTCGATCCCTGGTAGGGGAACTAGATCCCACACGCACGCGACAACTCAGAGTTTGCATGCCGCAACTAAGGAGGCCGCATGCCGCAACTAAGGAGGCCGCCTGCCACAACTAAGACCCAGCGCAACCAAATAAATTAATTTAATTAAATAAAATAAATTCTGCATTGAATACCAGTAACTACTGTACCAAAAAAAATACATATATAAGCATATGTAGGTATAGCTAGCTAGCTAGCTAGTATTTGTGCCCCTCAAAAGAAATAGGTGCTAAAATATTGGTTTCATTTTAAAATCGCATATAGTATATATAGGTATATTATTATGTATGTCAGCCAACTATTATAATGACTAGGTTTACTGCCTTTTGTAAAGCCATAAAATTTGTTTATGAGTGACACCATCGACTTTAACATTTGCCATCAATCTTGAGAAATGTCTGAGCCATGTGAATCCCAAGAAGTATACCATGTAATTTCTATGCATATATTCATGGTATATGAATGTGAGTAATTCACGTACCATAGAGTATTAAAGAGCTCAGGAACCTGAACACCTGAGTTCCAGTCTCATCTCTACTGTGTACTTTGAACAAAATTATGACCATTATGTGGGCCTCCCAATGGAAGGAGAAGACTAGATGGAGCATCTACGTTTGTTCTGTTTTTTTCAGTAGTGGGCCTTGAGCAGAACATTGGTGGATTTTTCAGTGATTGTTGAAGAGCATCAGAAGAGTCCAGCCCACTGTGGGCAGTTGTTTTTGAACAGGAGTCCAGAGCCTGGAATCTTTGCATGTGACAATCTGCCTTTGCCAGTGACCTTCACACCCTCCCAGTTCATGATTATGATAATTGATAATAATTACAATAGCAGGCACCCTAACATGATTAAGAACAAAGATATAGAACTCTTTGCAGTTGTCTTTTTTTTCTCAATAAATTTATTTATTTATTTACTTTTGGCTGTGTTGGGTCTTCGTTGCGGCACACGGGCTTTCTCTAGTTGTGGCGAGCAGGGCCTACTCTTCGTTACAGTGCATGGGCTTCTCATTGTGGTGGCCTCTCTTGTTGCAGAGCATGGGCTCTAGGCACTCAAGCTTCAACAGTTGTGGCACGTGGGCTCAGTAGTTGTGCCTCGCAGGCTCTAGAGCACAGGCTCAGTAGTTGTGGCACACGGGCTTAGTTGCTCCGCAGCATGTGGGATCTTCCTCGACCAGGGCTTGAACCCATATCCCCTGCATTGGCAGGCGGATTCTTAACCATTGCGCCACCAGAGAAGTCCCCAGATGTCTGTCTTGATCTGCATGGTCATTCTTTTTCCAGTGCCCCTACCCTCACCTTCCATATAAGGGAAATTCTGAGTCAGCCAGTTCTGTTTCTGGATTTGGTTATGCAAAACTGGGATCAGGTTTAGAAGGGGTTTGAAAAAAATTGCAAGGTGTAACCAATGTAAGTTAGAAATGGGAAGGATGGGTTCCTGAAATTAAAAAAGATTAAGGAAGAGAAGCAGGGCGAAGAGAAGGACCAGTCAGCCAGGTTCATAGAGTTTTTCCCAACACTTTTGTTGGGAGGGAAGGGGTGCAGTCTGTGAGGAAAAATGGGGAGAGACGGTTTTTAAGATGTTTGTCACATACTAATAATCCACTTTTCTACCTATCCAGTAATTGCCTTCAATTTTTTTTTTTTTCTGAATCCTCATTACAGAGACCAGACTATATAAGTCTCTAGTTATACTCCCACTATACTACCATTTATTTGGCATTTATGTGCCAGGCATTGCGATAAGCACTTATGTTTTTTTCTCATTTCACTTTGAAATACTAATTACCTTTGAGTTTGGTATTATTTTAATTTCAGGGATAGGAAATTGAGGTTCAGGAAGTTTAAATGCCATGCCTGCACTAGTTAGGGGATAGGGTCAAGATTTGAAGCCAGGTCTTTGTGACCCTTTCATTCAACAAATATTTATCAAATGCCTCCTCTGTGCCAGACATGCTAGGACCCTGGGATGTAGCCATGAACTAGACAAAGTCCCTTTACTCATGGAGCCCATCTTCTGGTGAGAGACAGAAAAAAAGTAAACAAACAAGTAAATAACACTACTTCAGGTAATAAAAGATGTTAAGTAAACAAATGGGGCACTGAGACGCTCTTATCACTAATCCATAAACAGTCTTGGGGGGCAGAGGTCTGCCTCCCGAATTGGGTCATTACTTTACGATTCAGTCAGTCTTGTCCTCATTCCAGAGGCGCGCTTGGAGCAGGGACAGGGCCCGGCTGGTCAGCAGGCGGCGTCCTGGGCCCGGCGACCTCCACCAGGAGCCGCCAGAGGCTGGGCTGAGGGAAGCCGGGCAGTTGGGTAGCCGGCAGGTGCACGTCGGGCCGCGGGAGGATCCTCGGAATTGATGGGCCGCTGGCAGCGCTCACGACCTGGGCAGTCGGGAACCGAGTGGCCAGCCCGCGTGGACTGTTAGCCACGCGCCGCCCCCGCCTCGAGACCCTCCGCCCCCGGTGATCCCTGTCGGGCCTCGGGACCCTCCCGTCCAAGGTGACCCCCAACCCAGCCTCACAACTCTCCCGGCTTCAGGGGACCCCGACCCGACCCGTGACCCTCCTGAGGTAACCCTGACCCTAACTCTCGACCCTCCTGCCTGAGGTGACCCCGAGGCCTCCCTGCCCCTCTGAACTGCGCCCCGGGACGGCGGCCACACTCAGGGACGCTGGGCCGTCCTGCCCACCCCACGGTCGTTTTCTAGAAATTTCCTAGGAAGGTCCACCCCCAGGGCCTCTTCCGCCCAGCAGCATCCGTGCCAGGCCTGAGGCAGCAAAGCGCCCTCCCTCCGTGAGAAGGTGTCCGGCGCCCAACGAAAGACAGTGCTGGAGGGCAAATGGAGGATGGCCAGGGAAGGCAGAGATTCGGGCGAAGACTACTTCAGCCGCCTGTAAGTCCCTGCGGACCACGCGAGTCTCCTCCCGGATCCAGCCCTCGCCCAGACTCCCGCGTGTCGCCCCTTCTGCCGGCCTTGCAGCGGGCGCGCTGAGCCCTACGCAGGCGCGATCAGGGGCGGGGCGGGGCGGGGCGGGGCGGGGCGTCCCGGGGAGGGGCGTCCCGGGGAGGGGCGTCCCGGGGAGGGGCTGGCACCCGCAGGGCGGCCCAGTGCGCATGCGCGAGCCGGCCGAGGCGCGCCCCCTGCAGGACTCAGAGCGGCCAGGTCCTCCGCCCGTCGTGGGTGTCAGGCGCCCCCTCCCCGCCGTGGCGGCCTAGCAGTTGTCAGCAGCGGTCGCCGCCGCCGCGAGGCCAGAGCAGAGCCGGGAGCCGAGGGAAGGGGCCCCGCGAGAGGGCAGCGCCCCGGCCGCCGCCGCCCGGGCGCTAAGGGTCGGTGAGTGCCCCAGAACTCGCCGCTCGCGCGCGCTGGCTCCCAAGGCTCGAGATTTGGGGGCCGCTTCCCCGCCCGGGGCCCCCTCCCCAGCGCGGGCTGCCGCCCTCCCCGGCCGGGCACCCGGCCCCTCCCGCGGCCCTGCCCCGCCCCCGCCCTGCCCGCGGCCTCCTCCGGCGGCGCAGCAGGTGCATCTCGCAGCAGTGCAAGGCCGCCCTGACTCAGGCTTCCCCTCGGCGCGAGCCTCTGGGCGTGTCCTCATCCCCTCAGGCAGTTCGCCAAAGCCGGTCCACCTTGGAGAAACGTAACCTTCCCGGAGCTAGAATCGCTGTGGAATCCTTTGTGCCGAGCCGAGGAGGGTGGACAGACATTTACCACGCTGAGACCCGCTGGCCTTCACCCGGCAGACAGTTTGAGCACTTGCCTGCTGAAGCCAGGCGGCATCACAGGCTGGGGATCTGAGGCAGGCCCGCCAAGGATGCTGCTGGCTCATCTCTCGGTTGCAGAGATTCCCAGTGTGGGTGGGAATGCGTCCCCGTAACGGAGTCCGCCCTGCTCCCAAACCCGCCTTCTCATGAGCCTCAGAATGGGGGTCCAGTGGTCCGCTGTTAGTGGTGGGAGTTGTGTGGGGGACGGAAGGAAAGGGACCTCCTGGTCTAGGCAGAAGGGCCTGCAACAGCCCTGGTGCCCATGGTCAGTCTGTACTTGGTATGAATTTGTGTTTTCATAGGTGTTGGCTCCTTCCTGAACTAGACTATAAGCTTCATGAGGGCAGGGACTATCTCCTAAATGAGGGCTTAGGACACATGCTTGGTGCATATTTGTCGCATGCATGAATGCCCCTCCTCACTTCCTTGGACGTTGCCTAATTAAAGCCTGTTACCTGATAGGGTTGTTTCTGTTTGTTTGCCCCTTTGCTTCCTGATCTGTGAGCTCCCTGAAGGCACAGATTGTCTCTTGTTGGGGCTTGCACTCCTAGCACATAGCCAGCACCTGGCACATGAGAGGCACTCAAGGAACGCTTGCTGAAAAAGTAAGTGGATGAGACCCTGTAGCAGGGTGGAAATCCAGGCAAGGTGCAAGTGGAAGAGTTATGCTCTTTTCTCCTGAGCAGCTATATCATTTGATTCAGAACATTTTGATGCTGCCTTTTGTAAATGTGAAAAGGTTAAGGATGTTTTCCTTTAGAAAGTTAACATCATTGGAAAAGTAAAAGAAAGGGAAAACAGGTAAAAATGGATGCCATGGGAATCCCCCCACCTTTTTTAACTTCTCAGAGGTTTGTTTGGTTTTTTTAATTGAACACTTGCTTACTATATTTGACAAACAGGATGACATCTTTCCTTCTCTAAGGTGATCTATCATCATTCTGATGAAACAGCCTTTTGGAACAAGAGAGGGAGCTCAAGCTGTTGGTTTTTTTTTTTTTCTGAGTTACTAGCTTTCCACAGTGCATATGCCAGGCAGTCCATGGGAACCTGTTTTGACTTAGTCTCAACTGGGAAGGCCCAGGTAAGACTCCCTAGTTGACAGTTTCTTTTCCAGCCCTGCTTCCTGAAACAGCAGTAGACTCCTCTGCTATTGAGTCTGTTGCAGGGTGGGGAGCATTCTAGAACTCTGGGGAGAATGATGGGCAAGGCTCTGTGCACGATCGGGGACCTTAGGATGGAGCTAAAGAGATGACTTATTCACAAGTAACTGACCTAAGACAGAACGAGATAAGTGCCACATGAGACATCCAGAAAAGCTGCCTCAAGTATGCAAAGGTGGAGGGATGGCTTTCAACAAGAGCAGAAGGTGGCAACCCTGACTGCATGTTAGAATCACCCGGGAAAGAGTCCCATGCCCAGGCCACAGCCCAGAATCTCCAGGGGTGGGCCTCCGGTATCAGTTTCTGTCTTAAAGCATCCCAGAAGATTCCATTGTGAAGCCAAGACAAAGAACCCCTGAACCAGTCAGGGTTGTCAGTGGCGGCTTCATAGAGGGGCCAGAACTGGACTGGGAAATGATAGGAAGGATTTCAGAAAGTAGAGATGGGAATGGTGGGTGATACTCCAAGCCGACAAAACCACAGAAGGCCCACACACTCCCGGGAAAGTGTAAGGCGTGGCAGTCCCTGTCCTGGGAGACTTGGGCAGTGCCTGTCCCCCTGACTGGCTGAGTCGTTCGCCACATTTGGAGAGATTTGGAGTCAATGGGCAGATAGGTGTGGTTGCAGGAGCTGAGTAATGAGCTTGCTGCCTTGCTTGTTGCAGAAGATCCATGGTTACCTCTCTCTGGGGATTCTCAATTGCCTCTTTACCTCATTTCCTACACCTAGAGAGGCAGAAGACTAGCAGGATGGGGAATGGGCCCGAGGCTGCAGCAGGGGTTAGGAGAGCAGGCAGTGGCACAGATTTTGTAGAACTCTCTCCCGATAGCCTCCTCTGGGCCACACCTTTGGCTTAAAAATATACCCCACCACTCCCTGCCAGGAGCTCCAGTGTAAACTCAGAGCCACATGATTCTGAGGAGCCCGCCGCCCTGACCCAGGACAGCACAGGTGGTGGCATTGAGTGTGAGACCCGTAAACTAGGTCTCCATCTGGGCCTCCCAATGCAAATGACCATGGCCTTGAACCTGGCCTCATGGGGCTCTTGGACAATGACTGTGGCTTGTGGCATTTGTTCCCACCTTAACCACACAAGGGTCATTTCTGTAAATAAGTTGTCCACAGGCTTTTTTCCTGTTCACTGCTATACGTAAAAGAATTAGAGCATGCACCACCATATATTTTATTTATTTATTATAAAAGAAAGCCATATACTACTGTCTTGAATATCACGGACATAGAAACATATACAAATGAAGACCTATTAAATGGATGAGAGGCGAAGTGAACACGATTAAATTTTTCAGTGTATCAATAGTACATAATCTATTGTACAAATGTGTGCTGTTTTTAAAAGAAAGCCATGTGATCAAGTCTACATCCCATTTATAACCTCTTGGTGAAACCTGAGTCCAGCATTTGAAGGTGTGGTTCTGAGTTCTGTTTATTTCAGTTCCTGGTTCTTGAGGGGTTCACAGGTAAGCACAGTGAACCTCAGGGAGGCATGCAGACTTGCTGTGCGTCTGGTACTTGTTTTTCAATCCCACCTGCCAGTCATTCGAGGGCTCTTGATGAATCTGGGCTGCTAAGTGTTCAGGGGCTATCAGGGGAGGTGAAAGTCCTGGCTTCCAAAGCTTTTGCTGTGCAGGTGTCAGTGTTCATGTGGATGGCACACTTGCCACATCCTTGGCAATACAGTCACACACCTGTGGAAACATCTCCAAACATCTGTTTTCATAAATGCTCTGTTCTTGGCACAGATTATTTTGAAAAGCTGTAACTCATGCATTGTCACCTTCTCCCGGAAGGGACAGATTTGAGTGCATTGGCTTAAAACCAGTAAGCTAGCTGACACGCTGCTGCACTCATTTGTCATTGAATAAAAAAAGAAAAAGGTTTCCAGGTTTGACACTTCTCATGAAAGAAAACGTGTACTTCCTCCTTAAGTTCTAAGTCACAAGATAACCAGGTATTCACAACTCCCCAGATCACTGCAAAGTATTGTAAAGCTTTAGCTATTTGAGTCTTTTTTTTTTTTTTTAATTGACCACAACCACGATATCCCAAAGCATGTAAACTCCAACACACCTGAGAGACTTAAAGTAAACTAGCGGGCGAGGGCCAATCATCACCCACGTGTCACAGAGCCCCTCCTCTGTCAGGATTCTGTGACTGCTGACACACAGGCCAGCAAGAGTGCCAGGGTGCATTCATGTGTTAAATATTAGTAAAACCAATTTTTCCTCATTTTTAAAGTAGAATTTCTTGCCATTCCTTTACTCTAGCAGATTGTCTTGCTCACCCCACTTGAAGACCAATAGTGGGGTTCACTGGTGGGGACCACCCTCTATAAATGTGCCTGCTATTTTCAGCCTATATTTTACGGTGCTTATTGGTATTTGGACATTCACCTGCAGAATCCACTGAATTAGATATTTTCACAATTTAAAAGATCAGGTACTGGGTAAAAGATTATAAGCAAAACAGAACACCCTCGAGCAGAATTACTGCACTTTTGGATCCCCTCCCCACCCCCCATCCCACCCCAACCCCCGCTCCTCCCCTGCTCCCTTCTTGGCACAGCATCTAAGGCCTTGGTCGGCTTCCCCTTCTGGCTCCGTCCCTGCTGCTCCTCCCCAGCCACTCAGAATTACTTGCTGTTCCCCCCACACACTTTTTCATTTCTTCATGATCCTATAATGCCCTCCCTACCTCAACTAACAAGAAACCCGAGACTGGTCTCCTGTGTCACCTGTTCCTGGGAGCCTTCCCAGAGCTCACCCTGTCTTACACATACACACAGAATCCTGATCTCCCGAATCTCATGATGCTTCATTTGGCTTCAGTTATAGTGATTACAGTACATGCAAGCATTTGCAGACTGTGAACTCCTTGGATTAAGAACACTGTGATTTTCATTTCCAGATCTTTAGTGCCTGGTATAAGTGCCTATCACACAGTAAGTACTTGGCAAATGTTTGTTGGATGAGTAAATGCTTTTTTGTTTTGTGTATCCTAAAAAAACACAGATTCTACCAGCAAACGTGAAGTACCCATCATGCCTTCTGCAGCGTGTACACACGTAGACTTAACACCACTGACTGTTGTGGGCTCCCCGTGTCCAGAAGGAAATGCTTTCCTAGCTGAGGTGGGTCCTCACCCACCTCGGTCTTCAGGAAAAGTGCCGAGTCCCAGCCAGCACCACCAGCAAGGGCATCTCTCTGTTCCACATGTGTGGTCAAGAGGGCAGAGCCCTGGTTGTCCGCTCTCTGTGTGACAGCAAGATGTCTGCCTTGACCTTACTGAGACCCCCTCCCTCCCAGCCATGACTTCCCCCAGGCCTGTGCAGACGGCTTCCGTGGAAGGAAAGGCACCAAGCTTGGGATATGACAGGACATGTGACATAACAGCGTGTGCCTGGCCCCGGGGCTCCATCCACTTCTGCTTGCTGGCCTTGAGGCCCACTCGGCAGTGACCTTTCCAGAAGCGTTAACACCATTCTGTTCTGTATATGCAGAAATAAAAGCTTCTTTTGCTTGGGCACATAGCAAGGACGTATGCTATGTGCCCAAGGAGGACGTATTCAAGCCCATAATGAAAAAAAATACCCAAATCAGGAAGCAGAGGTGTCGGGACTCAACACGCAGTGGCAAGCACCCGGCACGGTGCTTCCAAACCAGGACAACCATTTCCCAAACCGGGACAGCCATTTTCAGAGGAATCCCATGTGCCATCAAGAGAGTTCTTAGGGACTTCCCTGCTAGTCCAGCGGTTAAGACTCCATTCTCCCAATGCAGGGGGCCCGGGTTCGATCCCTGGTCAGGGAGCTAGATGCCGCATGCCACGACTAAGACCTGGTGTGGCCAAAAAAATAAATATTTAAAAAAAAAAAGAGTTCTCAGAAGTTAGCAGCCCACAATAGGCACTCACTCTGGACCAGCTCCACTGCTCACCTGAAAACCAAACATTGAAATACTCAATGATTTGTGTAATGTTTAATATTTTAACGGTAAGCAAACACGCCTTTCCGTGGTAAAAAGAGCTTTCCCTTCCCTTCCTGCTCTGTCCTGGGAGGAGTGAAGTGAGCCTCGGGGGAAGTCCTCAGACGTTCTTGTGGGGCTTTGCGAGCGGTTGCTTTGGAGTGGACCCGCCTGGGCTGGTTCTGGATCGCAACCCCCGCCACTTCTGGGGGACTCTGAGTGCCGCGGTCTTAAGTGTTTTGAGGAACTTTAACTTCCTTTCCTCGTGTACATTTGCTGTCGTAACCAGAAAGCTTCCCAGATTTTGTAATTCTGGGAGTCTCCTCCTTTAAATTCCTTTTCTGCTCAAACAGAACAGACGCGAGTATCGCATTTAGTGAGACTTCAGATAGAGCATGGCAGGCACAGAGCAAAGAGCTGGGTGCCTTGGGGAGACAGAAACACGTACGATGTCTGTTAAGGTGGTGGGGCTCAAGGGATATTTTTTCTTTTTGATTTCTAATGTTAGGTTCTGGGAGAAATACATACAGACTTTACAAAGATGTTTGCTGCTTTTAGGATACACAAGGCTGTAGGGGTGCAGTGGTAAAAACACAGACTAGGAAGCTCAGATCCTGGGTCTGTGGCTTGCTTCCTGTGTGATCGTGGGTCAGGCACTTCCTCCTAGTTTCTTAGTCTTGAAAGGGTGATGGTACCAGAAGTTAGGGCTGGATTAGGAGGCTCTATAAATATAAAAGTATATAAAATAAAAGCTTCTTACAGTTTATTGTACCAGGAGAGAACAAAAGCCACCCCAGCGTTTTCTGTTTCCCGAAATCCATGTTTCTTTGATATTGGACTTGGCTTTGCTTGAGTAACATGCTTGCAGTGTATTTTGCACTTCGATTTCCTAACTCGGTGAGAGGTGTTTTATGATTATTTTTTTAATTATGCTCTGGCACCCTCCATTTGCCCACAGGTGGCCGGAGCGTCATGCCAACGAGCCCCAGGCCCTTCCTGATGTCCCGTGAGGCATCAGTGGTCCCGAGCTCCAAGGTCAGCCCACCGCACTCCAGAGGCCTACCGGCCCCACCCCAGAGCCCTCTGTGCAGGGCCACCTCCTCCCAGCCAGACCTCCCGTAGCCCCAGAGGAAGGCCTCAGCCAGGAGCCTCTGCCAGGACTCAGGTCAGTTCCCCGGTGTTGCTGTCCGGTGTTGTCCTAGTGGGAAGGTGGACGGTCTGTCTCTCTGCCCTGCCCACCCCTCTGGGCCTAGAGAGGTGGGATTAAGCGTGGGGACGTGTCCTTTCTTGACCAGACTTTTCCAGAAAAGGAAGTCATCGACTTCTCTGACCAGAAGACTTCTTTGAACTGTGACCTTTTCACATTCCCCTCTTGGTAGAGGAGGAACCTTCATCTCGGCCAAGCCAGGCACCCATCAGCCCGCTGTGGGGATGATCAGCTCCGCTGGAGGCACTGCTTTCCCCTCTTAGCCTAAACCACTTCTTGAAACTGTTCATAGGCCATAGGCCTTCGTGGGTAACGTTACACTACTGCTCTTTTATTAACTGTCTATGACTGATTTTAAGACAGGTTTTTCCACCTTATTAATTTTAAAAGAATTTGGATAATTTATTAAGTTGCCACTTAATAGCACTTCATTACTATTTTAGCTTTAATCTCTCCATATTTTAACCATATGGTTAAATAAAAGCCATATTTTAAGTTAATTTGTAAATAACTTCTTGCAGTTGTGTTTTGTACTAATATTTACTGAGTGCCCTTTAAAGCTTAAATTTTGAGGAACTACTTTTAGGCAGATATGGACAGCTACACCTTTTTTTTAAAAGCAAGAGTTTAATTTAAAAATGAGCTTTAATGGAAATGATTTTTCAGCTAACTGAAGTCAAAAGCAAAACTGGCTGTTTCAAAAAAAAAAAAACAAGCTCTCGCTCCATGCGCACTGGGTCTCGAGGTGGGTTCTTTGGGCCGTAGTGTTAGAGCGGGTTAAGTAGTGAAGGATTTACCAGCCATTTGTCCGTGCCGTCCTGACGCGCCTAATGGATGGTGTTGGGTTAGTATCGATCTGAGTGTGGAGCCGGTTCACTGTACTCAGGACTCTTCCCTGTGAGTCACGGATACTTCTCCCCACTTGAAGGACCGTGAGCTGTGGAGGGCCCCTCTCCGCTCCATCTGCATCCTTGGCACAGACGGTGACCAGGAGCTCTCCAGGGCCTCCCCTCCTCTGCCGCCCTCGCTGCCCACCTCAGGTCCAGCCTCGGCATTCATGCCTGCAGCTTACGGAACTAGGTGCTTCTAGTCGTGAGCGTCCTGGGGTCTTCCTGACCTAACTCCAACTCCCTCCTTCTCTAGAGGTTAGTGTGGCTCCGTGTCTCTGTTTCTCACACTGCAGTCTCGTGACATGGATTTCCCTAAATTGAGGGAGACCTTTATAAAGCTCTGTTCTTGTTTCTGCTGTCACTGTGCTTGATAATCAGTCTCTCAGCAGATTTTCCCAGCCATACATGCCAGATTTAAATATAACATTCATACCTGACATAGAGTAGATTTTCTCTGGAGGAAAATGACCAGTGTCGTGTGGAGGCTCACAGACCACTGCTCACAGTTAAAGCAGGAAAAACTGGTTCTTAAGGTTCAAGGTGGGAGAGCACATGCCATCCTGCCTCCCACGCGTCCGCCTGCCGTGTCTGCCCCTGGGTTAAGGCCACTGAGGGCCCTCACCCCAGGCTCCTCCCCTGCTCCCCCACAGCCCTCTCCAGGTCTTAGAAATCAGCCCGCAGCCAGGACACTGGGCTGAGTTTCCTTTTACTGTTCTGTGATGATGGAGAATAAAGCAGTCAGGGAGGGGAATTCCATCAGCCTGAGTTTTTGCTAAGAAATAGCACATTCATACGAACCACAGAGAACATCTGAATAGCGTTCATTGAATGATTGCCATTCCAGTGGCCACGTTGCATCTACCAGCCCTGCCATTCATCTCATGTTTCCAGAAGAAACAAAGTCAGCTTCCTGAAAGGGCGTGTGTTCCTTGAACAGACAGAGTAGAACTGGCCTCTCCCTCTGGGGAGCTGTTCTGAGTTAGGCTGGGACAAAAGAAGGTGAGGAGAAGTGGAGGGTCTGTGTCTCAGGACTGACTCTCCCCCACTCTCCCCGCCTTCCCCAAACACGATTCGCAAACCTGAACCAACACCCTTTCTGTCTTTGGTCCACAACTAGTGGCCCTTCTGGCGAGGATGGCGGTGCTCAGGCAGCTGGCGCTCCTGCTCTGGAAGAACTACACTTTGCAGGTGGGTCCGGCCCTGGGGGCACACTGCAGGGGGAAGGGCGAGAGGGGCCTGGAAGAGGGGGTGTCAGCGAGAAGGGGCATCAGTGGGAGGGGCTCCAGGAGCCCCCGCCTCGCACTCCTCAGCCCTCGGTTTCCATTTCTCTTTAGAAGCGGAAGGTCTTGGTGACCATCTTGGAGCTCTTCCTGCCCTTGCTGTTTTCCGGGATCCTGATTTGGCTTCGCCTGAAGATCCAGTCAGAGAACGTGCCCAATGCCACCCTCTACCCTGGCCAGTCCATCCGGGAGCTGCCACTGTTCTTCAGCTTCCCTCCACCGGGAGCCACCTGGGAGCTCGCCTACGTCCCATCCCAGAGTGACGCCGTGAGGACCGTCGTGGAGACGGTGAGGAGGACGCTGGTGATCAACATGAGAGGTGAGTTGTTGGGGACTCAATAGTGCTGCGGGGCTTGGGCTGTGGGGCAGGGACTGGCCAGGCGGGGAGCCGGGCAGCAGCCAATGCAGCCTGCCCTGTAGTGGCCACGCGGCCCGCGAATCCCTGTGTCATGTCTCATTGTAATAGGGACCAGGGTTGTGAGGGCTACGGGAAGCAGTGTGTGTGACAGTTCACAGCCCCTGGCTATTCAGAGTGGAGATGGCATCCACATACCCCGCAAAGCTCTTTAATTATGAGGGCAAGGCCCGGTGCCAGGAATCTCTTCTGGGATATGGTTTTGGGAGGACAGCTCTGATAAAGGTCATCAGGAAGCCTGCTGAGGGCCATTCCCAGGAAATGTGCCAGTCACCCTCGCTAGGTCTTTGCTTTCAGAATAGAAAGTATTATCCCTTTTCCTCTCCCTCTTGATTTTGGCACTGTGGCCTGTTTAATTCAGTGTAGCAAACACTTAGGGGAAGATCCCTGGTCCCTCACTATGTGATTATAGTCAAACCCTTTATGTGAAATGGGGTCTGGGTGAGAGAGGTCGTTGAACAGACTATACATTAGTGTCCACTTGAATTTTTAAAGCCCACCATTATAGTTATGAGAGAAACTGATGCTGGCTGCAGAGCCCAGGGCAGGGCAGCTGCCCTCACGGAGGAGCCCTGCTCCAGCTCTCAGCTTCTAGATGCCCAGGGCCGGCTTCAATGGTGAGGTTCTGCCAGTCTTCACCACAGCCCGTCTCTGCCAAAAACAAAAGCCTCCTCGAGTCTTAGGAAAGGTTTACAAAGCCCTAGAGAAACTAGTAAGCTTTAGTCCTTTATCTGAAGGTCCAGCTTTCTCAAGCAGAGTGGACGATTGGGCAACTCTGGGCCCCCCTGCTCCCCACAGCTCGCGGCTTCCCCTCCGAAAAGGACTTTGAGGACTACGTCAGGTACGACAACCGCTCCGCCAACGTGCTGGCCGCCGTGGTGTTCGAGCATGCCTTCAACCACAGCAGGGATCCCCTGCCGCTGGCGGTGAGGACCCCAGCCCCACGGAGCCAAGCTTCCTCCCCCAGGAGCCAGAGGCGCTCTGCCTGCCTGGGAGCAAATGCGACTTTCCCCTTGGGTCCAGAATCACCTCTCAGCCCACTGAGGGGCCCTGGTGATGTTTGACCCGTCAGGCCAGAGCGGTTTAGAAACCTCGCCCGTCTGAAGAAAGTGGCCGTAGACCATTGCTGTGGCCCCTCTTTGTCCTCTTGTTTTATGAAGGGCGTTACAGGTCTCCTTCGACAGAGTCAAATAGGACAAGTAGGAAAGTAGCAGATACTCGGGACTTAGCACCATATGGCATTAGAATTTCTGTTACATATTTAAACAAACAAACAAAAAGAAAGGTTTTTTGGTTGCCCTGGTGGCAATAAGACTGGGAAACCATCAGGTCCCTCAGCATCACGCTGGCGGCCCTGCACTGGTTAGCAGTGATGAGTCATGCGTGGAGTTCCCATTGGTAATGGCAGAAGAGGGTGGTGAAGAGCACCACAGAGGTGCCCCTGGGCTCTCTGTGCCCTGGCAGGACCGCTCGCTCTGACCTCCTGAGATCCAGACACTGGCGGGGGCTGGGGCAGTGGTGAGGTCAGGGTAACGAGGGTCCCCCAGCCCCTCCCACTGGATGCAGACGTTTGCTCCTCTGGCTGGATCCCTTAGAGCGCTTGGTTTTCTCTTTGTTTCCGTAGGTGAAATATCACTTACGGTTCAGTTACACGCGAAGAAATTACATGTGGACCCAGACAGGCTCCTTTTTCCTGAAAGAGACAGAAGGCTGGCACACCACTTCCCTTTTTCCACTCTTCCCCAGCCCAGGACCAAGGGAACCCACGTCCCCTGACGGTGGAGAACCTGGTGAGGAGCACTTTTAGGGGGTCTCCTTCCCTCTCCCGGGGTGCTGGCTCATGATCATCACGTGGGGGGAACCCATCTTGCATTTCTCTGGAGGAAGACTTTTTATGATTATTTGACCTTCTTCTTTGTAGGAGAAGGAAGAAAACATCCAGTAAAACTGGCTTCTGAAAAGCAAAATAATCTTTGAAAACAGCAAAGGCTGTCTCCCTATTTCCCAGCAAACGTGCTGTTGAATGAAACATTTATATTTCAGTTTTTAAGGAGCTTCAGTTTGCATTGGGTCTTTTGGGCTTGGTTTTCCATTTCCCTTCTCTCCTTGCCCCTCTCTCTGTACAGTTGTATAGGCTCTGTACGCTCTGTTGTCCTTGTGTAATTGTCCATGGTTTCATTGAGTCAGTGGAATGTTCTGCAGAAGTCGGATCTCAGCTCACTGTATTGCCAGAGGGTGTGTCGGTCTGTCCGCTGTAACTCTGGCAGGTAGTTGGCTTGTTTGTCTCCTCTGACCAAGGTCCCATCTTAGAACCAAGTAACTGGGGCCCAGGACTAGACTTTGCCCTCAAGCCGAGGTCCAGCCGCAGGCTCCAGGCGGCATCCTAGGTGTTGCAAAGAACACAGAATTCCCTGGTCTGCAAGAGGCAGAACTTGTTAGAGATTTTGATGAAAAGACCCAGGAATGCCCTAAATAGAGCGCCGGGAAGGCAGGAGGCAGCCGGCGTTTAGAGATGTATTTCTGGTGCCAGGGCCGTATCACCAGGCTAATGTTCCAGGGAAAGATTTTAAATCCAAAAGAGGAGCTAAGACGAGCAAGGCAAGGTGAAGTGTGCAAGGCCCCAGAATGAAGCCCTGGACAGGTCACCAACTGGAGAGGAGGAGAAGCCACATCAGCTGCCACACCCACTGCCTGTGGCCAGCAGCAGGAGACACTGGCTGTGTGACCCGGGGCGGGGCTGTCCGTCCTGTTTGTGGGGACAATTTCCTAAGCTTGGAAGCGATAGAGGCGAAAGTTCTCCAAGGAAAAGACTGACAGATTTCACTACGTACAAACTTGAAATTTGCTAAAAGAGAAAAAGACATAACACCAATTTTGAAAGCAAACAAGAGACGGGGAAAACATTCCAGCAAATGACAAAGGGTAAATACCTTCTGTTTTATAAAGGATTCCTTAGTCCAAATCAGTTTAAAAAAAACACAAAGACCCCAAGAGATGTGGAAAGGATGTGAACCTGGCACACAGCAGGCCCTCCAAGAATTAAGCCAGTGTTCCCCCCAAGCGCACCCCCAAATGTCCATACCTTAGACCCCTGATCCCCTGACAAAAATTGAGCCCCTGGAATAGTCTGAAAGAAGGAGAAAACGCAGACGCACAAAAGATGTTCCCCACAGCATTATTTACGATCATAAAAACTTCAGCAGTGGGACATGATTGATCACAGAGGGTGGCTTTGCCTCGGTGTTGAGCAGCTGCAGAGGTTGTGGTGGTGAAGACCCCATGGCAGCATGCAGAACCTCGTGGAAGAACAACTAGGGAGCAGGAAGCAGGCAGGACGTTTCCTGGGGGAGGCGTTGTGACGTGAGAAAGACGCTGGCTTTGAAGCCAAGAGACCAGGGTCCCGTCTCAGCTTTGTCCCCTCCCCCTTTGTGTGGCTCAACGCCCTGGGCCTCAGTGGCCCCATTTGTCCAATGAAGTTGTCGTTCACTACTCTGCAGGGTCGCAATGAAGACGAGAACTAAACCCCCACCCAGCACAACGAGGGGTAACATTCACTGAGCACCTACTATTTCTGCAGCCATAAAACCACTTACTCAAGGGAGATGGTAGAAGTGCACAGACGTGGTGACCTCATGCTGGGGGTGTGGTGGGCATAAAATTGCTTTTCTTTTTTCTAGAGGCTTGAACTCAGGCAGCTGACAGTTCTGTGTTGGAAGATGATAGGTGTTCTAAATGTCACTATTTTAGGAATGAGGGTGCCCACGCCACCCAGACCTGCACCCCACGTCCCCTCTCTGTCCCCTGGGCTCGGACCTCAGGAATCCAGGCTGCCTTTCTCTCTCCTGAGGCTATGCCCCACTCCTTCCATAGGCTCAGCCTCTCACAAGCCTCTCTCTGGACTGGAATATCGTATCCCCCTGGCCCTTATCACTTTAAAAATGTTATCGCAGACAACTGTGGGGAGTCAGAAAGGGCCAGCAGGGAGGGACCACAAAGCACACGAAGGTCGTGTAGTGGTGGCCTTTGGTCTGTGGTTCCTGCCTCCCTTTGAGATGGTAACTCAAGGGTGGATGGAATGAAAGTTGCTGATCAGCTGGTCTCAAGGGAGCAAGACTTGTCGATTATCCCAGTAGGTCCTTAAAAGTGGGCAAGGGAGGCAGAAGAGAGAGTCAGAGAAAGATGTGATGACACGGAAGCCAGTCAGAGAGATGTTGCCTGGCTGGTTTGGAAGGTGGAAGGAGGGGCCTCAAGCCAAAGAGCGAGGGCGGCCCCTGCAAACTGGAGGCCTGCAGGAAACCCCAGGCCACTTCACCAGCTCAGTGCCCACAGCGCTCTGAGCACCAGCACCCAGGACCTGGCTTCTCCCACATGTATCGACCCCACGTGCCAGAACGTCCTCTGCTCCCGCACTCAGGGTATATCCGTGAGGGCTTCCTGGCCGTGCAGCATGCCGTGGACAGGGCTGTCATGCAGTACCACGCCAACGCCTCCACGCACCAGCTGTTTGAGAAGCTCACCGTGATCGCCAAGAGGTTCCCTTACCCGCCTTTTATCTCGGACCCCTTCCTCGTCGCCATCCAGTACCAGCTTCCCCTGCTGCTCATGCTGAGCTTCACTTACACCTCACTCAGCATCATCCAGGCTGTCGTGCAGGAGAAAGAGAGGAAACTGAAGGTAACCCTGTTTGCGTTTGGCTTTGAGAGATCCTGAGTCCGGGCACAGTGTGGCCATGGGCCGTCGTGTCCTGAGTCCTGTCATCAGGCGGGGGCAGCTCCTGGGCACTGGGGGCACCAGGGCAGCTGGGCGTGGGGCTAGTGCCCACATGGCTCAGCCCATCTCAGCCTTCTTTGAAATCAAGCCTGTTCTGTCCAGATTTTTAAAACCCTGATAAAGCGCTGTAGTTCATGTGCTGTATATTAAGGACTGAACATTGAAAAGACAGTGTTTTGGATACATTGGGTAAAGTAAAATACATTGTTGAAACTAATTTCATTTGTTCCTTTAAACTTTTTTGGCTGCATTGGGTCTTTGTTGCTGCACGCGGGCTTTCTCTAGTTGTGGTGAGCAGGGGCTACTGTTCGTTGTGGTGCGTGGGCTTCTCATTGCAGTAGCTTCTCTTGTTGCGGAGCATGGGCTCTAGGCACGTGGGCTTCAGTAGTTGTGGCTCACAGGCTCAGTAGTTGTGGCTCGCAGGCTGTAGAGCACAGGCTCAGTAGCTGTGGCGCACGGGCTTAGTTGCTCCGCAGCATGTGGGATCTTCCCAGACCAGGGCTCGAACCCATGTCTCCTGCATTGGCAGGCGGATTCTTAACCACTGTGCCACCAGGGAAGTCCCTAAACTTTTTTTTTTTTGGCCACGCCATGCGACTTGCAGGATCTTAGCTCCCCTACCAGGGATGGAACCCGCGCCCTCGGCAGTGAAAGCGCGGAGTCCTAACCACTGGACCACCAGGGAAGTCTCCCTTTAAATTTTTTTGATGTGGCTACTGAAATTCTGAATTACATATGCGGGTCGAATTCTGTTTCTGTTGAAACAGTAGGTCAACATGAGACAAATGTTCACATATGTGGAGAGCAGGAAGTGAACTTTGCGTATGATCAAGGACAGCTGTGGTGCCCGGCTGTCAGGCAGTGTCGTGGGGGATGGAGAAGTGTGTGAGGTGTGCTCCACAGGCATCTCACTGACATAACCGTGTACACCTGGGTGAATAGTGTCCCCTGTAAGCTCTCACTTTTGACACTGCCAGAATTACCCAGAATTTATGTGAAGTTCTTCCTTTGGCAATGTCTGCAGTGCCAGTGGAAGGACATTTAGAGTATTCTCAGTGGTGCCAACTCTGTGATTATTGGAGCTTTTTTTTTTGTTTTTTTTGGCACACCGTGCGGCATGTGGCATCTTACTAGTTCCCCGACGAGGGATTGAACCCATGCCCCTTACATTGGAAGCTCGGAGTCTTAACCACTGGACCACCAGGGAAGTCCCTATTGGCGCTTTTAAATTGCTGTAAATGAGGGGCTGGGAGAACTAATGAGGTGGGTCCTGTCCACTTCGGTGCCTAAATAACTTTAATAAAATGGTGTGACGCTGAGGTGGTTAGCAGTGGACAAGGAAATGGTTCAGGAAAAAATGTTTGTGCGCGCACGCGCCTCCAGGTACATAGATGAAACCAGTGTGGCGGGATGTTGAGTGATCACTGAGCCCAAGTAGTATGTGAGTGGCCACTGTTCCAATCTTCCTATTTTTCTGGTGGTTTGAAATTGTCCATGAGAGGAAGTTGGAAAATCAGCCTAGCTTGGTGCCTGGCACACGAGAGACACTTAATCAGCCCTGGTCCCCTCCCCCAGACCAGTGCTGTCCGTGGTAACAGACAGGCCTGGGTCTGCTGTCCTCTACGGCCCCACTGGGCACTTGTGCCTGGCACGGCTGAGGAGCTGGCTTTTTAATCTTAAGTAATTTCAGCCAAAATAGCCACGTGTGGCCGCAGTCTGCTGTATTGGATGGTGCGGGTTTAGTGTGAGGGAGGCTCCCGGGGTCTGGTGTGGCAGGGTTGGCAAGCAGTGGGGCGTGTGGAGCAGCACATGTGCCCCTCCCCCAGGAGTACATGCGCATGATGGGGCTCAGCAGCTGGCTGCACTGGACTGCGTGGTTCCTCCTGTTCTTCCTCTTCCTCCTCGTCACTGTCTCCTTCATGACCCTGCTCTTCTGCATCAAGGTGAGTGTGGCTTCAGAAGGGGGTCTCACATGAAAAGCAAGGTGTTGGAGTTGGCGGGAGGGCCAGAGACAGGTGTAGCACCACCAGGGAGACCCCAAGACTCCACACTTACGGCTTTGGTTGGGGAGTCTGCCCTTTTGGTAGAGAGGACTGGTGTAGCCCTTCTCCCACCCTTACCAGCTCCATTTGGGGCTGGGAAAGTTTGAGACTCTTCCTGGTTTTGTCTCCCCTACCCCGCCCTGACCCGCCCCCACCTGCCAACGGGATGGCCGCACAGGTGAAGAAGAACGTGGCAGTGCTCGCGCAAAGTGACCCCTCGCTGGTGCTGGTCTTTCTGGCCTGCTTTGCTGTCTCCTCCATCTCCTTCAGCTTCATGGTCAGCACTTTCTTCAGCAAAGGTGAGTTGTCCTGCCCCTGAGAGTGGAGGTCTGTGGGTGATGCACACCTCAGAAGACTGGCAGTTTCTCTTGGGATGAGTTAGGTCAAGGGGTCCAAGGGCATCTGAGCAGAAATAACCCGGAGACTGAGGTTTTCTTTACTCTGTGCCTTCCTTTGGATTCAGTTTTCTGGGTGTCAAAGTACATCCCTGAACAGTTCTTTCAGTGAAGCTCAGCGAGTGGTTAATTCTCATTGACTTTGTGTATCTGAAGATGTCTCTGTTTTGCTCTCACTCCTGAATACTGTCTTAGCTGCATATAAAATTCTCCTTGGCGCTTTGATAACATTACCTTATTGCCACCGGATTTCCATTATTGCTGGGAAGAAGTCAGCTGACAGTCTAGGTCTGATTTTTCTGTATGACTGTTTGGATCTGAGGACTCATGTCTTTTCAGTTCTGCATTTCCGTTTGTCATCCATCAGACTTTGCTCCCTGTTAATCCCCCTTCTCTTCTATTAGACCTAAGTGGAAGCCTCTCAGTCTGTCCTTCATGTCTCGTAACTTTTTTTTTTTAATTAATGTGGTAAAATACATATGACATAAATTTACCACCTTAACCATTTTAAGTGTAAAGTTCAGTGGCATTAAGTACATTCACATTGTCATGCAGCTGTCACCAACATCCATCCCCAGAAATCTTTTCATCTTGCAAAACTGAATCTCTGCCCCCATTAAACACTAACTCCCTACCCCGTTCCCACAACCCTGGAAACCACCATTACACTTTCTGTCTCTATGAATTTGACTACTCGGGACCTCATGTAAGTGGAAATCATGGAGTGTTTGTCTTTCTGTGACTGGCTTACTTCATTTAGCATAATGTCTTCGAGGTTTATCCCTGTTGCAGCTTGTGTCAGAGTTTCCTTCCTTTGTAAGGCTGAGTAATATTTCATCATATGTATAGATCACATTTTGCATATCCATTCATTCATCAATGGATATTTGGGTTGCTTCCACGTTTGTGGCTATTGTGAATAATGGTGCTATGCACATGGGTGTACAAAGATCTCTTTGAGACCCTGCTTTCAGTTCATTTGAGTGTATACCCAGAGGCAGAACTGCTGGATTGTATAGTAATTCTATTTTTAATTTTTTGAGGAACTGCCTGACTGTTTCTACAGCAGCTGAACCGTTTTATATTCCCACCAACAGTGCAAAAGTGTTCCAATCTCTCCACATCCTCACCAATACTTGTTATTTTTTGCTTTTTTTATAGTAGCCCCCTCTTGGGTGTAAGGTATATCTCTCAGTCTGTTCTTTATGTCTCTTAACTACTTTTTCATACCTTAAAAAATCTCTTTGTGCTGAGCTCTATATGAATTCCTTAGAGTTGTCTTCTAATTCCCTATTTCTCTCTTTGACTGTGTATGTTCTAGACTGTGTCTCATCTTTGAGATTTTATTTCTATGACTATATTTATCCTTTACCAACTATCCAGTTGATTGTTGTACATATCCACTTATTCTTGTTTCTTCATCCATTTTTGTGGGGAAAAATCCTCCTTTTATCAATGGAAGCATTTCTTCATTTACTCCTTAAAGTCCTTGATATTCTTGTTTTGAAGTCTCTTTCCTACTCAAACTTACTCCCTTGGAGAGCTTTAAACATGGGGATGATTCCCAGATTCAGACTCATGCCCAGCAACTCCCCTTAGATGTTTAACATATGTCTCAGTCAGACGTGTCCTGAACTACTGATGGTGTCCTCAAAACCCCATTTCCCCATCTCTACCATGTGCTCACACTAAAAACCTGGGAATGCCCTCGACTCCTCTTCCTCTAGCATCCTGCCCCAGTCCAGTCAAATCCTGTCCACTGTACCGCAAGGTACCCCTGAACTCCAGCCACCTCCCACCTCCCCCACAGCCCCGCCCTGGCCCGAGCCACTGTCATCTCCAGCCTGGTTGACGGCGGTGGCCCCATAACTGGCCTCCCTGCTTCTGCCCGTGCCCCTCTTCAGTTTCTGCCCAGGTCAGAGGTTTTCCAGTGTGGTCCACGGGCTCCTGGGACCTTTAGAGGTTCACAAAATCAGAACTTTTTATGATAATATCAGAATGTCATTTGCCTTTTCTACCATGTTGACATGTGCACTGATGGTGCAAAAGCAAAAGTGGTAAAACTGCCGGCCCTGAACACAATCAAGACAGGCTCCAAACTGCACTAGGCAGTGGCGTGTTCTTCACACCACACGCTCTCATAAACAAACAAACAAAAATGCCTGTTTCATTCAAAAATGTCCGTGACGGAACAGTAAAAAGTGTTAATTTTGTTGACCTTTGACTGTCAAGTATACTTTTCTAATATTCTGCGTGACTCAATGAGATGTCCACAGAAAGCGCTTCCTTGAGTACTGTAGTGTAATGATTCTCTTGAGGAACAGCATGTGTGCAGGTGTTCGAGTTGTCAGCTAAACTAGCCACTTTTTTCACGGAACACCATTTTTGCTTGAAACAATGACCGTCACACTGTCATTCACATGCTGGTATTTGGTAAGCATTTTCTCAAGTGTGAGCTGCCTTTTTAAGGAAAACAACTGACAATATCTGATGTCAATTACAAAATTCAGGCTTTCAGGCAACAAAAATAGAATTTTGCAAACTTTAATCTACCACCATGAGCTTTACAGCCTCCCAGTACTTACTTACTTTTTTATGAAATTAGTGATAATATTACCCACTGTGATTTTTTTATGTGGTGTAATAAAATGTGTCAACATTTGGAAGATGTCCTTTGCCCAACGAGCAATATTTTCCAAATGGCCAATGCATCATGTTACAAAATCATGCAAGAGTAGGAAATAACCCGTTCCAGGTACAAGATGGACCAATAGGTTTTCACATAACAGAGTATAAAAAGTTCATTGTTCAGGTTGATTCCACGTGGCACCTCACCTTTAAGAAACCACCCCTTGTTAAGTGGTGGTGTGGTAGCAAAGAAGAATATCCAAAATACCTAAAAAGGCTATTAAAATTCCTGTCCCTTTTCCAACTGCTGATCTCTGTGAAGCTCATTTTCTTCATTCACTTCACCTAAAACAAGGCAATACATCAGAGTGAATGCAGAAGCAGATATGAGAATCCAGCTGTAATCAGTTAAATCTTTACAGAGGTTTGCAAGAATGTTACACGAGGCTACTCTTCCCACTAAATTGTGGGAAATACAGGTGTTGTTCATAAAAATACTTATGTTAACTTGTAATGGGTTTATTATTGTTATTCTTAAATATCTTTAAATTTTCTTAGTATTCATCTCTAACACAGTGGAATATTGACATATATATAATGTTTGTATCCCACGTAAACAAAGTTCTTTGACATCCTCAACAACTGTTTACAGCATAAAGGAGTCTTAAGACCAAAGAGTGTAAGGGCCACTGCGTGGACTGAAGCCATGCTGTCTCCCCACACCTCCACCACCCCATCCTTACCTCTTTCAGGTCTTTTCCACGTTCATCTCCTCATCAAAGCCTTCCTTGGCCACCTGGTTATAGTTGCAACCCCCAGCCTAGGGAGTGTCTTGTCCTGGGTCTGTGGTTTGTTGCTGTTCTCAGGGCTGTACCCACACAGCACCATCTGCTTTACTTACCTTCTTGTCTACTGGCTGTGTCTGCACTGGATCCTAAGCTCTCCGAGCGGAGGGCTTTGTCTGTTCTGTTTCCTGGTGCCTGGAACAGGGCCTAGCACAGAGCAGGTGCCCAGCGAGTATCTGTGGGATGCACGAGTGAACAAGGTGGGGCAGGACCAGGCGGGGGATCAGATGCTCCGTGTTAGTCGTGTCAGGTGTACGATGCCCAGATAGCTGGAGGTAGGTCTGCAGGAGAGGGTGGAGAAATCCACGTGGGGTTCCTGGGGTGGGCACAGGCACGCCAACAAGGGCAGAGGCTGAGGGCCGAGCATGGAGCGCCCCCCCAGCACTGAGACTTGTGTCCCCGTGTCCCCGGCTCCTGCCAGGCTGGGGTCGGGCAGCTCGCCCGAGAGAGGCGTCCTTTGTGCCATGGATGGAACCCATCGGTGCAGATGCTCTCGCCTGGTTCTGGCACACTTGTCTTCCTCTCTCCGCCCATAGCCAACATGGCAGCAGCCATCGGGGGCTTCCTCTACTTCTTCACGTACATCCCTTACTTCTTCGTTGCCCCTCGATACAACTGGATGACGCTTAGCCAGAAGCTATTCTCCTGCCTCCTGTCCAATGTTGCCATGGCAATGGGAGCCCAGCTCATAGGAAAATTTGAAGCAAAAGGTGAGTATTTTCCTTTACACAGGCTGTCCTTGCTGATTCAGTTACCCCCAGAGGGTCTAAGCAGAGAAGCCTCCAGCCTCAAGACTCTCGCTCCAACAATAATCAGACACATCAGCACAGCTAAACGAACAGTGCATTTGGAAGGCAGGTCCTCAGCAAGGGGGAGGCTCACGCCCAGGGCAGACGGGGAGGAGTGACCAGAGCCACAGGGGAGGTGGGTCAGAGACACGTGGTTCACAGGACAGAGAGTTAAGGTGTCCAGTGCAACATCGGCCACCACCTGGCCATTGTGGTCCCGGCTCTGAGCTCCCCTGAAGCCCTGCCTGGAACCGGCCGTTACTTCAGGAAAACGCTGGCCGTGAGTGTCTCCATCTGCCAATGGTGGGATTCAAGTTGGTTGCCTCTGAGTCTCTGCCTGCCTCTCGAGGCTTTAGGATTCCTAGGCCAGAGGTCTCAGTCTGCGGGGTTCGATGGGCTCCCAGCTCTTGGTAAACTGGTAGAACTAGCATCTCCGCTCCTCCTGTTCCCCTGATACCTCCTGCAGTAATTGATGATGACGGCAGGAAGGCCTGAGAGAGGAGCAAGTCACAGACCAGGACATTGCTTTCTTGAGTTTTGTGAAATTTCCTGATTTTTAAAATGTCATGGGTGTCAAATAAACACCTCTAGGGCTGACGTTGGCCTGTGGGCTCCCATTTTGCAAACCCTGCAGGAGATGCTCAGATTTCACATGGTAGAGTCAAGGCTGCTCCTCTAAAGGGTTGAGAGGACGCCTAGTTTAACCCTTAACCCCACACCTGCTGGGAAATCTCCAGAGATGGAGCGCTCACCTCTTAGGAGAAGGCCCCGTTCATTTCTGGATCACTCAGACCACCTCACAGAAGGGCCTTGAAGAGGCAAGTGGACCCAGACCCAGCCCTGCCTCTGTCTCACTTGCTTTGGTTCCAAGCGGAGACAGAAGGGACAGGATGAGTTTATGCGTGGCTGATGTTGTGTCGGTGTCTGTCTCCCGGGAGCTCCTGGTGTTGCTCTGGCTCTGCTAGCAGGAGGTGAAATACAACCTCGCTTCTGAGTGACTGACCTGAGTGCATTTTGGGATGGTCTCACCCCACCCCACCCAGATGTTCTCTATCAGGCTGAATGCTCTGGTTTCTTCCAGTCATGCAATTCCTAGCTGTAGCTTCCTAGTTGTGGGTCTAAGGAGGGAGGGAGGTGGGTGGCCACGGGAACCTTTAGTGTGGCTTTATCCTTAATTAGAATTTTTTTCTTCAGTTGGCAAAGTCCTATGACACTGGAGCTGTTAAATATACGTGGTTCTCCATGTTCAGTAGTGTGTGATAAAATGTAGATTTTTTAAAGGCACAGTCCCTTCCAGGGTTCAAATGCTTTTTAAAAAGCCATTTATAAAGAGGAGTCTAACTATATGGCACCTCTTGGTTTTCAAAATTCTATACTGAATTTTCTTCTTTTTTTTTTTTTTTTAATTTTCTCCTGTTTTTTATTTTTGGCTGTGTTGGGTGTTTGTTGCTGCACATGGGCTTTCTCTAGTTGTGGCGAGCAGGGCCTACTCTCTGTTGCGGAGCACGGGCTCTAGGCCTGTGGGCTTCAGTAGTTGTGGCATGCAGGCTCAGTAGTTGTGGCTCACAGGCTCTAGAGTGCAGGGTTAGTAGTTGTGGCACACGCGCTTAGTTGCTCCACGGCGTGTGGGATCTTCCCGGACCAGGGATCGAACCCGTGTCCCCTGCATTGGCAGGCAGATTCTTAACCACTGCACCACCAGGGAAGTCCCTGAATTTTCTTAAAATAGACAAACTTCTAGTTGTTTGAAAGTGAACAGTGACCAAGGCTGGAGAGCAGCCATTTCCATCAGGGGCCCTCGAGCCAACCCAGGTGGTCCAGCCGCACAGAATCCCCAAGCATCATTTGGACTGTGATGTTGCAAACCAGAGAGAGGACAGAACACCACGAGCACCACTAAACAGAGCTTTATGTATGCCGGGAGTGTTTCCTTTTTTTGAAAAGACTTGTATTAAATGCACCCTCTTCCAGTGTTGGCCTTACCCAGATCACATACGTGTATGTGTGTATGTGTATGTACACGTGTATGTGCATCCGTGTATATGTACAGGTATGTTATGTAGATGGATATGTGTTTATGTGTGTATATGTCATAAATCAAACATGAGCCCCTCTCGTCAGTTCACAAGCTTTTGCTGGTTCTATGACACCGATTTGGTGACTTGCTCTTGTCTAAAGGCCTGAAGAAAGTTGTCAGGTTTGCTGTAGGCGGGGAGCCGTCACACTGACTTTGCACTGCTGCGCACACATGTGCATTGGCGGCCACGGGTCTGCTTCAGGCCCGTTTCCTGGCATGTCTTCCAGGCACAGGTGTCCAGTGGCGAGACCTCCTGAGTCCTGTCAACGTGGACGATGACTTCTCCTTTGGGCAAGTGCTCGGCATGCTGTTGCTGGACTCCGTCCTCTACAGCCTGGTGACCTGGTATGTGGAGGCCGTCCTCCCAGGCCAGTTCGGCATGCCCCAGCCCTGGTATTTCTTCATCCTGGTAAGTTCTGGCAGCCACCTCTGTGGGGGTGGAGGTGGGCCCAGCACCCACCCCAGGCCCCTCCAGTCCCTGACATACAATGCATGCCCTGTGCGCTGTCATGAGCCGTGTGTCCTAGAGGCCCCGAGACCCCCACGCCCGAGGTGATCCCTGCGCTCCAGGGTCCGAGAGGAGGAGCTGGCGCTGGCTGGCCTGCCACAGGGCCAGTACATAGCCCCCTCCCAGCCATCTTTCTCAAAAAACGTCTTGTTGGGTTTTCTGCCTACAAAGTAATAGAGCTTCTTGTAAAAACGATCACGTGCTGGAGTGCACAGCACACTCCCACCCCCCAGAGATGAACATCGCTGACACTTTGAGGTGTAGCTCTTCAGATGATTTTCTATGCATGTGCAGCTATAACATATATACACTTGTTTTTAGAAAGGGGGATTATATTGTAAAAATGCGTGAAACGTGCTTTTTTTTTTTAATGTAACAGTACATCTTAGATATCTTAAGTACATATACATGTGGGTCTATTTACAAATATGCTTTTAGATTTTTATCTACACATGTTTATAAATTTTTAAAATTTATTTATAAATATATTTCTATTTAAACATATGTGTTTTTATCAACCAACTTCACTTTTTTTTTTTTTTTAAATATTTATTTATTTATTTAATTTTGCCTGCATTGGGTCTTCGTTGCTGCACGCGGGCTTTCTCTAGTTGCAGAGAGCGGGGGCTACTCTTCGCTGCGGTGCACGGGCTTCTCACTGTGGTGGCTTCTCTTGTTGCAGAGCACAGGCTCTAGGCGCGCGGGCTCAGTAGTTGTCGCACACGGGCTCAGTAGTTGTGGCTCACGGGCTCTAGAGCGCAGGCTCAGTAGCTGTGGTGCACAGTCCTAGTTGCTCCGCAGCATGTGGGATCTTCCCGGACCAGGGCTCGAACCCGTGTCCCCTGCATTGGCAGGCGGATTCTTAACCACTGCACCACCAGGGAAGCCCCAACTTCACTTTTTAATGACTACACAGTATTCCATGGATGTACCACTGTATCATTAACTAATTCCCTGTTGGTGAGCTAGGTTAGCCAGGTGCCGCTTCATCGTTCGTTCTTTGATTCAACAAATATGTATCAAGCATCCGTTTACTGTATTTCATCAAATCTAAGATGGCCCTTGGAGAATTCTGTGGCGGTCCAGTGGTTAGGTTAGGACTTGGGCTTTCACTGCCAGGGGTAGGGTTCGATCCCTGGTCAGGTAACTAAGATCCCACAAGCCGTGTGGTGCGGCCAAAATAAATAAATAAAAATAAAATAAAGCTATAAATACATTTTTAAAAAATCTAAGATGACCCTGATTCTTAGAGGCACCGTTACTTCGTCATTAAGAAAGAAAAATACTGACAGTTAAACTATGGCATTTCTGTGATTTGTAAGACACATTCTGATTTCAAAGTCACTTAAAACTTGAGACAAGTGTCACCTAAAACCAATGGACTGTGATATGAGGAACCACCCCAGGCCGTGGGGTACGTGGGGGCTAGAGCTGTGGGTGAGATGTTCTCCCCCTGCAGGGCTTCCCTCCGGGGTGTGGGCGTTCTTCCAGGGCCCTGTGCTCACCTCTCTTGTGACCCTACCCAGCCACTTTGCCATCAGTGCGCCACCCTCAAGTGACACCTGCACTGCCGGGGCCAGACCGTAGAAGGGGAGGCCTCCTCCCAGCAGAGGGAGGCTGGACCTTGGGCTTCTCCTGCTTATTTCACGAGCGCCTGCGTGGCTGAGTGAGGATGCAGCTGGGGGCTCGCCCCACATGGCTCTGGGCTGGACTTAATGACCTGTCTTTGTATTAAATTCCATTGTTAACTTTCCCTGTATCACCTCTGAGTTGACGTGCACAGTAAGCCCCTTCAGCAGAATAGGAAACAGTCTCAGAGCTTCCCGGGGCAGCTGGGTGCAGAACTGCGCTGGGTCTCACACCAACCCTGGACTCTAAGCAGCGTCTTCCCTGCAGCAGCGCCGAGCAGGGGAGTCTAAGGGCGGCTGCTGTCTGCTCTAGCTTTTCGGTTGGTTGTCACAAACAAAATGAACTGACGTGACTTGGCTGTTTGAGAGCTTCTGATTTCCATCCTAGCCCTCGTATTGGTGCGGGCACCCGAGGACAGTTCTAGGGAAAGAGGAGGAAGACGACGACCCTGAGAAAGTGCTTAGGACCGAGTACTTTGAAGCTGAGCCAGAGGACCTGGTAGCCGGGATCAAGATCAAGCATGTGTCCAAGGTGCCATACCTATGGGGACGGGGACCGCAGGGTCACGGGGCGGAGACCATCCTCTGGGCCTTGTTTCTCCTGGATTCCTGTGGCTGCCCTCTGACCGGCTCTCCTTGGCACCAGCCATCCCTCAGGCTCTGTCCCCAGGGCCCAGTGTGGAGACTCAGGGTCGAGTCAGCAACCCGTGCTGCCCCACTTAACCTCTGACCAGCTTTGCAGTGGATGCTGTCTGTGCTCGCCATGTATGATGCCTGGGCGTCATCGGCCTTCTAGTCCTGCCCAGACACCAAAACACCGGGGTGCTGGGGACCTGGGGTGGGGCAGAGAGCAGCAGGAAGCAGCGGGGCCTCCTCTCAGTCCTCCTCCCGCCTCTCTGTGCGCTGGTTGGCGGTACTGGGCGTGGTCTCCTCCCCAGATGCTTGGACGGGTATTCCAGAGGGGAGTAGAAGGGGCCCTTTGCAGTGAGGGGCTGCTGAAGTCCGGGGCCACCCTCTGCCTTTCCTGCAGGTGTTCAGAGTGGGGAACAAGGGCAAGGCAGCTGTCAGAGACCTGAACCTGAACCTGTATGAGGGCCAGATCACTGTCCTGCTGGGCCACAACGGCGCGGGGAAGACCACCACCCTCTCCATGCTCACCGGTGAGGGGCCCAGCCTTCATGCCCCACCCCGACCTCCAGGCCCTTCCTTCAAGGCCGCCTCAGCGCTGCCCCGGCCTTGTGCCCTCAGGTGGCTATTGTCCTCCCCCTGCTGTGCTGATAGCTAGTGGAGCCCCAGGGGCTCTGGGAACAGGATGGGAGCCTCTCAGGCCACACAGAGGTGGCCCCACCCACGCTGATTTGGTCCCGAGCCCACTCTCCTAGAAAGCCGTCCTGGATGAGCCAGCCCAGCCCTGACGGTCGTCCTGTCCTCCCTGAGAACAGGCTCGAGTAGGACCTGGGCTCGGAGAGCGTGGGGGATGTGCCTCTCTCATTCCTTACAAGCCACACATCCTGGCAGTGGGCATCCCCCACCCTCCTCTGTCTCCAGAGACCCACACAGCAGGGTGCACACCGTGTGAACCAGGGAGGCTCAGCACTCCTCGTGCTACTGGAGGATGTTCGCACTGAACTTGAGCCCCGGGGTCTTCTGCTCGGTCCTAGGTCTCTTTCCCCCGACCAGTGGACGGGCGTATATCAGTGGGTACGAAATCTCCCAAGACATGGCTCAGATCCGGAAGAGCTTGGGCCTGTGCCCGCAGCATGACGTCTTGTTTGACAACCTGACTGTTGCAGAACACCTGTATTTCTATGCTCAGGTGAGCTGGCAGGTGACAGGATTCATGGGTCGTCGTGATTATTCCATCACCTACATGCTCGGGTCCCCAGGGCAGCCATGTGAGCCCTTAGCCTCCCAGCAAACTGAACCTGCTCCGAGGAGGCGTTCACCAGTTGTGGGGGGGTGGCTGTCAGGACGCGAGATCCAGCCTGGGGAGGGACGGAGACAGCACCATTCCAGTGCCAGCTGGACGGGCTGGCCTCCCGTCAGAAGCTGCTGCCAGATCTCTGTCCCCTGCTGTGTCAGCTGAAAGGCTTGTCGCGCCAGAAGTGCCCTGAAGAAGTCAAACGCATGCTGCACATCCTCAGTCTGGAGGACAAGCGGGACTCCCGGAGCAGGTTCCTGAGCGGGGGAATGAGGCGCAAGCTCTCTATCGGCATTGCCCTCATCGCAGGCTCCAAGGTAGGGGTGGCGGGGCCTGCAGCACAGCAGCCTGGGCCTAGGACGTGGCTCTGCCGTCATCACAAGCCCTTTCCTCTGCCCTCCAGGTGCTGATGCTGGACGAGCCCACCTCGGGCATGGACGCCATCTCCAGGAGGGCCATCTGGGACCTTCTTCAGCAGCACAAAAGTGACCACACCATCCTGCTGACCACCCACTTCATGGATGAGGCCGACCTACTGGGGGACCGCATCGCCATCATGGCCAAGGGAGAGCTGCAGTGCTGCGGATCATCTCTGTTCCTGAAGCAGAAATATGGTGAGCGGCCGCAGGCAAGCAGCGGGGCAGGCAGCCGAAACTCCATTCTGTGTGGGGTCAGCGTTGCTGGCCCAGTGTGCTGGAGAAAGTATCCACTGGTAACGTTCCCGAAGGGCCCCTGAGATCAGGCAGAGAGAGGCCTTCTCTAGACATCCTGTTCTGCTACCTGTGGGTAGAGACCCGAGGCCCCAGGCAGAGGGGCCTGTGAGAATGAAGAAGGAATGAAGCAGGTAGTCTTGATTTGGAGCATCATTCAGCCTTGAGCAGTGGACTAGCAGTCAAGTGCCAGGGCCACCAAGAGCAGGGGTGCCGTTGCAGAGACCAAGCCCGCTCGCCAGCGTTGCAGCTCCCAAACAAGTGAGGGGCCCACGGCACTGTCTAGGGCTGGTGGGCAGCGCATGGAGTCAGCCCCGTCTTTGCTGTATGAGCATGGCTTCCCATCTCGAGGGCAACTCATGGTCCAACATGGTCCTGGCACGCCGGGTCACATCCATGTCCCGCCAGCAGAAGGAGCCAATACAGAAGACCAGCGCCTCACCCCCAGGACACCCCAGGATTTGCACCCCTCACATCTGCGGCTTCCTCTGGCCAGCACACAGCCCCGAAAGCAGAAGGTGACCTAGTGTGGTCACCATCAGGCTGGGGGGAGGCTGTAAGAGAGTGGCCTTTGTCCTTAGGTTCTGCTACCGAGAAAGCAGGGAGAAGGGGTCTTGGGGACAGTTTGTACCCCAGTATCTGAGACTTGACATCTGAAGTCCAGCTCTGGTTTCACCTCCTTATCATGCTCAGCACCCCAGGTCCTCCAGCATCTCTCCCCAGTGGGTGGAGGTGGGGAGGTGAGACCCTCAGGACAGCACTGAGGTGCCCTGAGATGCATCGATTCCAGTTCACTTGCCCCAGCTCTGCAGCCCCTTTCCCAGGAGCCTGACCTGCAGGAGCCCGGGGCCCTGGGTGGGCCAGGAGGAGAGTGGGACGCAGCCTCACTGGGCTCCTGGGTGTACCAGGCGCAGGCTACCACATGACGCTGGTGAAGGAGCCTCACTGCAACCCCGAGGGCATCTCCCGGCTGGTCCACCACCATGTCCCCAACGCCACCCTGGAGAGCAGTGCCGGAGCAGAGCTGTCGTTCATTCTTCCCAAGGAGAGCACACACAGGTACACATCCTAGAGAGAGCATGCACAGGCACGTGTGTGTCCCAGAGCACCCACAGGTACAGATCTGAGAAGGAGGCTCAGGGAGCCTTAAGGGCTCCGTGTGTAGAGTCACCCGCCCTGCACCTGTGTGGCTTGGCCAGGGGCACCTCTTAGCTCCTGGGCCTGTGATGGTTGGTACCCACTGAATCTGCTTGCTGGGCCCAGGGTGCCAGGCCTCCCTGTGCATCAGGGCTGTACCCGAGAAGGAGAAGAGTGGCTCGTCACAGGGTGCTCGGTGCCCTGGTGCCATCCACACTCGGCACGAGGCTCACTCCTCACACCGCAGCCACTCGGGGTTAGTGTGCAGCTGTGAACTCGTGTGTCTTCTTGGTCTCAGAATCTGAGTCATGAACACGGGCCTCATAAACAGAGCAGACTCCCGGTGTGGGGAGGTAAAAACCAAACTCTTAAGTCACATGCAGAAACTTTGGAATAGAAGACTTAAAAGTATATTAATCTTTGCTGCAATCCGGATTGAGAAATGTGGTTTTAATCACAGCAGTGTTCTCTGACTCATTTTTTTTTAATTAATTTATTTATTTTTGGCTGCGTTGGGTCTTTGTTGTTGCACGTGGGCTTTCTCTAGTTGCAGCTAGCAGGGGATATTCTTCGTTGCGGTGCACGGGCTTCTCATTGCAGTGGCTTCTCTTCTTGCGGGGCATGGGCTGTAGGCATGCGGGCTTCAGTAGTTGTGGCTCGCAGGCTCAGTAGTTGTGGCTCGCGGGCTCTAGAGAGCAGGCTCAATAGTTGTGGTGCACAAGCTTAGTTGCTCTGTGGCATGTGGGATCCTCCTGGACCAGGGCTCGAAACCAGTCCTCTGCATTGGCAGGCAGATTCTTTTTTTTTTTTTTTTTTTTTTTAAATTAATTAATTTATTTTTGGCCACATTGGGTCTTCGTTCCTGTGTGCGGGCTTTCTCTAGTTGCGGTGAGCTGTGGCTACTCTTCGTTGCGGTGCATGGGCTTCTCATTGCAGTGACTTCTCTTCTTGTGGAGCATGGGCTCTAGGCGCATGGGCTTCAGTAGTTGTGGCTTGCGGGCTCTAGAGCACAGGCTCAGTAGTTATGGTGCACGGGCTTAGTTGCTCCGCGGCATGTGGGATCTTCCCGGACCAGGGCTCGAACCCGTGTTTCCTGCATTGGCAGGCAGATTCTTAACCACTGAGCCACCAGGGAAGCCCAGCAGACGGATTCTTAACCACTGCGCCACCAGGGGAGTCCTCTCTGACTTAGATATACTATAATTTGTTTTACACCTACTCTGTTATCACACACACACAAATGTGCTAATGCACATCCTTTTAGAAAAATCTTTGTCAAGATCTCCAATGACTCCTTAGAATAGATTCCCAATAGTGAGGTAAATATTACCAGATTCACTTCTGGAAAGGTGATGTGTTTGAGTTCCCCAGCAGCAGGATAGGGGAGTGTCCATTTACTCCAGAGTTGCCAACTTTGAGTAAAATTTCTTTTTAATATTTGTGTATCTAATGGGTGAAAATGGCACACACATGCGTAATTGGCATTTTGTGTTTCTTCCATTCCTGCTGGCGGGAGGTTGACTGCTTCCCATGCTTATTGGGCTATAAGCGTCGCTTCTTCTGCGTGTTGCATGTTCACGGCTTATGTATTAACATCAACCATTTGTGTTGCAACTTTTTCTAATTTGTTGCTGCCTTTTAATTTTGTGGGATTTTTTTCCCACTGCAGATGGGATTAATGGGTTATATCTTTTCCTTTGTTATTTCTTCTTAGAAAGTACTTCCCTACCCTATAAGTAAAAGAGTATTCATCAATTTCTTTTGGTTTGCTTTGTGATTTCATGTAGGTGTATAGGTATCGAAGAGTGCCTTATAGGCCAACATACTCAAAAAATGTTATGTGTGGGAATTCCTTGGTGGTCTAGTGGTTAGGCTTCAGCACTTTCCCTGCTGTGGCCTGGGTTCAATCCCTGGTCGGGGAACTGAGATCCTGCTAGTTGCGCGGCATGGCCAAAAAAAAAAAAAAAAAAGATTATTAAAAAAAAAATGTTACATGGGGGGAGAAAGGGTGTGCAGGGGAAGAGCAAAGCCTAACTTTTTTTTTTTTTGAGAAGGCATCTCAAGGAGCTAACCTTCCTTTGCTCCTCCCCCATACAGCACAGAGGTGATTATTTAGAAACAAATTATCTAGAAAGTCACTGAGAAGTGACTCATCACTCAGGGTCTTTTTTTTCAGGTTTGAAAGTCTTTTTGCTAAACTGGAGAAGAAGCAGAAGGAGCTGGGCATCGCCAGCTTCGGGGCCTCTGTCACCACCATGGAGGAAGTCTTCCTGCGGTAAGTAAACGTGCGTCTGCATCTGTCTAGGGCTCAGCCTTACGGATGATTTTTCCAAAGTGTGATAATAAAGAAATCCCCTTGATTGTCATCTGGAACACCCATCTGAGGTGGACCTACAGCCCGGGGGGGTGGGCAGCAGGGCAGTGGGCTGGCTGTCAGGGCTCGAGTTCACATCACAGCCCTATATTAACACTTGCACAGACTCAGCCAGGTTCCTGACACACGCAGTGACTCAGTCAGCAGAGCAGCCGAGCTCTGATCACTGGAAGCTCCACTCCCACGTTGTGAGTGTGTTGGCACCTCCCCTGGGGCCCCTTCCGGGAGCACCTCAGCAGCATCAGGCTGGCCAGGCTCCTCTCAGGTCTAGGTAATGATCCCGGAGTGTGTTTCCATCTATGATGAAGATGTGAAATTTAGCTTTCACCCCTCAGAACTACGGGGTGAGCTCCAGACGGTTAATACATTGGTCAAACATTGCTTGAATGCTTTATTTAGCAGATACAGTGCTAAGAACAAGAAATACAAAAATAAATGTGAGATAGATGTTTTTCCTTGAGGATCGCATACCCTAGAGGAGGCAACAGGATAAGTGAATATAAGTACCGTGCCATCTGAGTCGGGTGGCTCCCTGGCTTCGGTGCGGCCCCGATACCAGGCTCCGCCACAGGGCCTGGCAGCCTTACCACCCGCCCGCCCTCCACACACCTGTCTCTGTCTCACCTGTCCCAGTGTTGCCCCTTCTGGAACACACTCTTCTGCTCCCTGGTCTCAGCGTGACAGTGAGCGCCCCAAGCCGCAGTGTCCTGTATTGTGACAAGCCCTCCTGGTGCTGCCATCGTGCCCCAAGCCCCATCCTGTCCCTCTGGAAAGCCCGGGTTATAAATGCTGACTTTGATCAGTCTCCCTGGGAGACCGGGAGGCCCCCATGGGCAGGGGCCTGTCTAGTTGTCTCTCTCCTGGACTTTGCTTGGCTGCCATAGCTGGTGTCCTGGAGATACTTATCGATGAATGAGTGAATGAACAAATGAAGTCCCAGCTGATGGAGCAGATGGCGCTCTGCTTTAGTGCCCCTGACAGTCGCCCGCCTTTGCTGCCCCTCTCCCTCCCCGAGGAGCCGAGTTGTGACTGGGCCTCCATGTCTCGACCAGGGTCGGTAAGCTGGTGGACACCAGCATGGACATCCAAGCCATCCAGCTCCCTGCCCTGCAGTACCAGCACGAGAGGCGGGCAAGCGACTGGGCCGTGGACAGCCACCTGTGCGGGACGATGGACCCAACTGACGGCGTCGGCACCCTGATCGAGGAGAACACTGCCGTCAGGCTCAACACTGGGGTGAGACTGCGCGACCCTGAGCACTGCATGCGTTAGAGGCCGCGGGGGCAGATAGCATAGGGAGGGTCAGCACTCTGGGAAGAGGGCAGATTACAGCTCGTGCTCCCATGGGCTGGCAGGCAGAAGGAAAACCCGCAACATTTTAGTCGAGCACCTGTCATTTCTCGTTGTTCTAATAACCTGGCCACTCACGAATAAGGGTGAACGCTGCTTATAAGGCTAACAGTGCCCCGTGTACCGAGAGCTTAGAGCTTGCCGTGTGCCCGGCACCCAGTGAGACAGAGGGCAGCACTGGTCCCATTTTACAGACAGGAAGCTGAGGTCTGGGCCAAGGTCGAATGGGCAGCACATGGCGGAGCTGGGCTCTGGTCCCTGCCGGCCTGACCTGCACTTAGAGGACAGTGAAGGGCTGAGCGTGGGGAATATAGGCAGTGGGGGGAGGTTTGTCCATCTCCTCTGCTGTGAGGGTGGCCAGAGTCCTCTGACCAGGAGCACGGGGAAAGCAGAGGCCTCGGCTCCCCTCTGGGATAGCAGAGGGTCCCTTAACCTCCTTCGACAGTGGAATAGTGCCTGCCCTGCCACCACAGCTAATGTGAGACCCCCAGGGCCCAGTTGGGACCTATGGGGATGTGTTCTTGTGGGTCTTCCATGTCATCGACTGGGCCCCAGGAGAAGCCCTGGGACCCCAGGCTCATGTGCAGACCGTGCCTGCTGCTGGAGGGCGGGGTCAGGCACTGGCTCTGGGGTGGCGGTTGTATCGCCCTCATCCCCTCTGTCGCAGCTGGCCCTCCACTGCCAGCAGTTCTGGGCCATGTTCCTGAAGAAGGCCGCATACAGCTGGCGGGAGTGGAAGATGGTAGCGGCCCAGGTCCTGGTCCCTCTGACATGCATCACCCTGGCCCTCCTGGCCATCAACTACTCCTCCGAGATCTTCGATGACCCCCTCCTGAAGCTGACCTTGGCCGAGTATGGCAGAACCATCGTGCCCTTCTCGATTCCCGGGACCTCTCGGCTGGATCAGCAGCTGTCAGAGCATTTGAAAGACATGCTGCAGGCTGAGGGCCAGGAACCTCGAGAGGTGCTGGGTAAGGGGTGTCCCCAGGGGGCTTGGGGCCCGAGTTGTGTTGTCAGAGCCTGCTTCTCAACCAAGGCACTGTGGACATTTGGGGTGGTTCTTTGCTTAGCAGCATTCCTGGCATCACCCCCACTCCAGACATTGCCAGGTGTCCCCTGGGGGAGAAAATCTTTGCCCTGAGTCAAAGGAAGACAAAAGTCCACGTCTCTAGGGCTAAACTTTGTCCAGGCGGTCATTTACAGAAGTCAGATTCTTCAGGACCATTTACAAATGAAATGTAAAACCTCAGCGATGTTTACGTTACCTTTTTTTGTTTGAGGGGCCGGTCACGATATGCCTTATGTGACATGGTGTTTTCTTCCCACATCCTAAAACCGAAACTATCTCGTGTCCCTGGCGGTGGCAGTTGGACACTGCCCTGGCTTTAGAGCAGGCATCGCACTCTAGTTAAATGGAATATGCTTGAAGTTTTTCACGTTTTTCTGCTCCCCTCCCACTTCCTGGCCAGCAGCTTTGAGGTTCAGCACGCTGATGGTCCCAAAATCTTGGCAGGAGTCAGGTTCTTCTTTAGGAAAATGTCGAACGTATCAACGGCCTAGAGCAGGCCGGCACTGCCAGGGGCACCACTGCCAGGAGGAGCTGCTGCAGCCGGAGTCCCTGCTCGGCCTGCCAGCGATCAGGGCCCTGAGTAGCCCTACTGACAGTGGTGGGCGCCTTGTTTGTCTCCCCTATTCCATCCCATCTTGTTTTCTGGCTGTCACTTGGCCTGGTGTGAAGATTTCAGGGCTGTCATGGTGCGTGGTGGCTCCAGGGATTTAGAACAGTGCCGTAGATGCCCGGGCCTGGGAGGGTGTGGAAGGCCAGACTGCCTGCTCCCTCATGGAGCGTGGGGACTTTCAGTCCTGAGCACCTTACTGTGGGTGAATTACGCTGCACCTAACGCATCTGACCCTTTTCCTTGTGTGCCAAGAGCCACAGCAGACCTTGCCGGGAGCCTCTGTAACTGTCTCCATTAGGATTCACCAACGGGTCCCTGTCCCCTCGCTGACACTGGGGTCCCACAGTGTGGGTGTCATCGCTGTCCCCAGGCGACAGCTGAGTGAGAGGCAAGGCGGGAGCAGTGAGCGTGTGTGAAATGCTGGTTCCCTGCAGCTGCGCGGCCAGCTGTGGGCTGGGCAGTGTGTGCTCGTGAGCTAGTGGAACTGAATGCCCTCAAGGTCACTCGTGGGTGGACAGCTGACCCCACCCCCATCAGAACCCCCGCTTGCTCTGTGCCGCAGCTGAGGAGCAAAGTGACGGGCCTGGCGTGATTGGGATTCTGTTGCTGCCCTTGGGTTGCAGGAGAATGCCAGGCATATGGGCTGCCCAGAACCCAACTGCCCAGAGAATCTGATGTGAAGTGGGGATTCGCTGGAGCTCATCCACGTGCCAAGAGAACAGCTCCTTCTCCCAGGGCCTTTTCCCTCAGGCCACTCTTTTTAAAAACTCTCATTTTTTAATGATTATAAAAGGGTACTTATTCCTTCTATGAAAACTGGAAAAACAGAGACATAGTGGGACAGTCCTGTGTAATTGCACCCTTGGACGTAGCCCCTCACCCACCCCCGTGGTCCTGAGGGCTGGTCCAAGCCTACCTAGGGCCGCCCCTCCCTGCACCTGACGGGGGGCTTCACCCTTCAGGCAGCTCAGAGGTTTCCACAGCTCTGACTTCTGGACCCTCACCTCCTCCTGATCCAGCCTTCTTCCTGCCACGTTGACCCTGGCCCAGGTCCGGGCCCTGTATCTCTGAGAGGCCCTTTAGTGTGTGTATGTGTGTGAACGGGGGGTTTGTGGGGGAGAAGGAAGAGCCTGCCCTGCCACTCAGCTCCTGTCCCCCGAGGCCTGCAGCCCCAGGTCCTGCTGCTCCCACCACGTGGCCCCATGGTCCGTGGACAGCGTGTGGGTGGAAGGTGATGCATCCTTTCTGCTGTTCCTCCAGCCCTTCAGAGCCCCACAGAGCAGGGCCTCGGAGGGGGACGCAGGACACTGCTGACTCTGCCATTGCCCACCCCCAGGTGACCTGGAGGAGTTCCTGATTTTCAGGGCCTCGGTGGAGGGGGGCGGCTTTAACGAGCGGTGCCTGGTGGCGGCATCCTTCAGAGACGTGGGCGAGCGCACGGTTGTCACTGCCCTGTTCAACAACCAGGCGTACCACTCGCCGGCCACCGCGCTGGCCATCGTGGACAACCTTCTGTTCAAGCTGCTGTGCGGCCCTCAGGCCTCCATCACAGTCTCCAACTACCCTCAGCCCCGGAGTGCCCTGCAGGCCGCCAAGGATCAGTTCAACGAGTATGTGCACTGTCCCCGCCCCCCAGGACCCCATCCCCGCATGGTCAGGACCTGGCCCAGCCCAGTCAGGACCCTGCTCCCATCAGGTCGGGACCCCTCACCAGGACTGACCACCTCAGGCACTGCCAGGGACCCCCAAGGGCCACAGCGGTAAAAACAGCATTGTTTCTGCCCTCAGGAATCTCCCAGTTCTTGGCTGGGGACTCCTGCCCCACATCCTTCTCAGCCTTCCATACTCAGCCTTCCCTTGGACAGCAGATAAGCTGGTGAGACCACAGCCCCCATACACCCAGGCCCCACGGGAGACTCCTGAGGATTTGGAGGGCCGTGCCCTCTTCCCAAATCTGCACCCAGCTCTTGCTGGCCACTGTCCCTGGGGGATCCGAGTGTCTGCTCCCGTCTAGCGTGCAGCACGCAGCTGTTGTGTGTGTTGCTGCCCCTTGGTGGCCTCGAGTCAGGGAGCCCATTGGGCATCTCTGTCCTTAGGCCTGTCACACCATCATGTGTGTGGGACTCTCCCTCTTCCTGGTTGCAGAGTCCCCAGACCTCTGGGGACCGTCCAGAGGAAGCCGGAAAAATCAATTAATTTCAGAACCATCACCCCACCTCAGGGCAGTTAATCAGTGGGGGGCGGTTTCATCCCCACTTCCCGTTTTAGACTGTGCCCTGGCCCTCTAGTGTCTCCCTCCCCCTCTGCTCTCTCCAGTCCCCACCACGGAAGCAGAGACACAGCGGCGGTCCTCTGTTCTCGCCATGCCGGGGATCAGGCTGAGGAGTCGGGCTTAGTAGGGTGACAGTGGACAAGGAACAGGAGTTTTCATTTTGTTTTAACAGCTCTAGGAGATATAATCCACCTGCCATACAGTTCACCTGTTCACGGTGTACAACTGAACAGTTTCTAGTATATTCAGAGTCGTGGAGACATCACCACAATATAATTTTATTGAACGTTTTCATTATCCCTGAAAGAAACCCCGGGACCACTGGCAGTCACTCCCCATTCCTCTTTCCTCCACCTCTAAGCAGCCAGGAGTCTGCTTTCTGTCTCCGTGGATTTGCCTGTCCTGGACATTTCACGTAGATGGAATCAGATACCACGTGCGTGGCCGTTCATGACTGGCTTCTTTCACTCTCGAGGCTCATCCACGTTGTGTTAGCACTTCACTCAGTACATAGCATCCATTTGTCCCAGCACCATTTGTTGAACCTTTCGTGGGGTGGGGGTGTTTTAAGCTACAGAATAATGCTGTCAGCGCTGGTTTCTGGAACATGTTGCTGGCACCTGAATGTCCTGCCCACTCAAGAGCAGGGAGACGGCCACCACCCTGATGCTGTGCCCGACAGCGGGTCTGACTGGGGCAGCCAGAGAGAGCGAGGTGGAGGTCTCAGATCCATACCTGAGTGTCTGTGGGGAGTGGGTGGCACGGGGACAGACTGAAAGCAACTGGGAGAGTGGCACTGCCATCATTGGGGATAGGACGTCCAGAGGAGGAGCTGTTCTCAGGGGGATGGAATTTTCCTGGTGCAGAGACCCTGAGGCTCTCATGTTCTCCCTTAAACCCTTTAGTGGCTGGGCCACTGCATCACCTGCTTTGGACAGTAGTGACCCAGCACTTGATACCCCCACCTGCCCGGACATGCTGTGCTCTGTCCCTGACCTGTTGGTGCGCCCCCTCCTCACCCCCGCAGGAGCCGGAAGGGATTCGACATCGCCCTCAACTTGCTCTTCGCCATGGCGTTCTTGTCCAGCACATTCTCCATCCTGGCGGTCAGTGAGAGGGCCGTCCAGGCCAAGCACGTGCAGTTTGTGAGCGGAGTCCACGTGGCTACTTTCTGGCTCTCGGCTCTGCTGTGGGACCTCATGTCCTTCCTCGTCCCCAGTCTGCTGCTGCTGGTGAGCTGCATGGTGCTGGGGCCCTTCCCCGACGCATCCAGGGGGCTTGCCTTGGGGACCCTGCGCGGACTGAAACCAGCCTGGGGTCCATGCTGGCAGCTCAGCCCCCGTTGCGGGAGTAGGTTGGGATTGCCCTGGCAGCCCCCCTCGCCTGTCTGCACACCCCCAGCCTCTGCCCCCCTTTGGTAGGTAGGGCCCTGGAGCAGGTGCCCTGGTGGACAGCTCCCTGTTTCCTCAGGGAGGATACCAGGAGAGCCACGGAGGTGGGTGGGGGGCAGACACGGCCAGAGGGGCTGATGGGCCTGGGCTCATGCGCCCCCTGTGGGCACGCCGGCCGCCTGTCTGTGCTGCTGCAGGTGGTGTTCAAAGCCTTCGACGTGCACGCCTTCGCGCAGGACGGCCACGTGGCCGACGCCCTGCTGCTGCTCATGCTCTATGGCTGGGCCATCATCCCCCTCATGTACCTGATGAGCTACTTTTTCTTGGGGGCGGCCACTGCCTACACGAGGCTGACCATATTCAACATCTTGTCGGGCATCGCCACTTTCCTCATGGTCACCATCATGCGCATCCCAGGTGGGAGCCAGGAGACCACCTCCCTGCACCCCCATCCCTGCACCCACAGAGCCGCTCAGCCCGATGGGGGAGGCCCAGATGGGGGCACCGGGCAGGCCAGTGGGGCCGCCTGCCAGAGGTGCTGCCCCGGAGGCCTGGTGCCTGATCCCTGGGGGAGGCACAGCTGGCTATGCAGGGAACTCCGGAAACCTGCCCTTCCCGATTGCTCTGTTCTTGGAGGCAGGTGCGGTGTGTCCTCCAGCGCTGACTTGTCTGTGCCTCCTCCCCACAGCGGTCAAGTTAGAAGAACTTTCCAGAACCCTGGACCGCGTGTTCCTGGTGCTGCCCAACCACTGTTTGGGGATGGCGGTCAGCAGTTTCTACGAGAACTACGAGACAAGGAGGTACTGCACCTCCTCCGAGGTGGCAGCCCACTACTGCCGGAAACACAGTGAGTGTCCAGGCCTCTCTCGGGACAGCCTGTCCCCCATCGCAGGCACAAGGGCCACCTCGCATGGTGAAGCCACCAAAACGCAGGAGGTGCTTGGGGCCCCCGTGTGGCAGTGACACACCCTCGGAAGCCCAGTGGGCCCCGTGCCAGCACATCCTCCACCCTGGGGGCTGGGTGCAGGCACCTCACGGTCCCAGAGAGAGGGTCATGGGCTGGGACCCCGGAGGGGAGGGGCGCTCAGGGCATGGGCACAGCACCCTGTTCCTTGCTTGCATAGACATCCAGTACCAGGAGAACTTCTATGCATGGAGCGCTCCGGGGGTTGGCAGGTTTGTGACCTCCATGGCCACCTCAGGGTTTGCCTACCTCACCCTGCTGTTCCTCATTGAGACCGATCTGCTGTGGAGGCTGAAGGCCTGCCTGTGTGCCTTCCGGAGGAGGCGAGCGCTGGTGAGTGGCTCCAGGGCCCCCATCTGGCCTCTGGCTGCTCTGCGTAGGGCGCCCTCCAACCAAGGTTGGGCTTCCTTGGGGCCACCACACAGGGAGGGCCTCAGCACTGGCCACAGCCCGGCTGCGCGTCCATCAGCAGCGCTCACAGCCTGGGAGGGGCTGCGGCCTCACCGTCCCCAGGGGCTCTCCGTCCCAAGACCCTGAAGCCATGGAGTCAAGGGAGCCTGGGGCCTCAGGGACCTCGGTCTCAGTGGAGGCGTGTGGGCTGGGGTGCCCTCATGTTTGTCACATACATTCTCTCCCTAAACAAACAAAACCTGTTGAGACAGCATTGGATGGACAGGAACCCAGGGCTAATTGGGGCTAAGATATTATGACTTTTCTAAGAAAAGGGGTTTCGTGGTTTTCTCCATGAGTCCTGCACCGTCCTTGTCCCTCAGGTAGTTTGTGTCTCCTCGAGGCAAATGTTAGCCCTTACGGCTGCCCAGCTCTCCTTGTGGGAGGTCTGAGTCGGCACACGTGGGGCTGAGCTGGGGTGAGTAGTTTAGCCCTTCCTCCCATGGGGAAGGACCACTCTGGCGGGAGCTCACCCTGGTGGTCTTTCTCCGGAACAATTAGACAGAAGTGTACACCCGGACGTCAGCGCTTCCTGAAGACCAGGACGTGGTGGATGAAAGGAACCGCATCCTGGCCCCCAGCCTGGACTCCCTGCTGGACACGCCTCTGATTATCAAGGAGCTCTCCAAGGTGAGGCGGGCCCTCCCTCCACGGGTCTATCCCCCGGCCCCCCCCCCGCCCTGAGCTGGCTCCCGGCTGTCCCCAGGCCTCCCCACAGCTGTGTTTTCTCCCGGGCACTGTGCAGGTGTATGAGCAGCGGGCGCCCCTCCTCGCCGTGGACAAGGTCTCCCTCGCAGTCCAGAAAGGGGAGTGCTTTGGCCTGCTGGGTTTCAACGGAGCCGGCAAAACCACGACTTTCAAAATGCTGACTGGGGAGGAGACCATTACTTCTGGGGACGCCTTTGTTGGGGGCTACAGCATCAGCTCTGACATCGGGAAGGTGGGTACAGCCAGGGAGGCAAGAAGAAGGGCACCCGGGAGGTAGGGATGGGGCTTGTCTCTGGCTCATGGTTCATGGACAGCAGGACAAGGCAGTGACCGCGGCCAAAGGTAAGCAAGTGATGGGGAGAAGACTGAGGAGATTACAGCCCCCTCGGCCAGAAGGGACCAGGCCTGGCAGGCGGGCCGAGACCGGGTCCCTCCCGGAGAAGCGGCTTCTTTGGACCTGGGCACAGAGTGGCACCCACAGAACTCTGCCCACTGGAAAGAACTCTAGTCTGTGTGCATAGATTTATAATAATGGTGTTCTGGGCTGTTCAAACCAGGCGTCCCACCGAGAACCAAAAGCAGGATAAAATGTTAATGACAAACCACGTAGTTAAGAGCATCTAAGAGCCCGAGGCGTGGTGAAGACCTCCGCAATCTGCAAGCCCTGAGAGGCTCCACCGGAGCGCCCCTGCACAGAGGGCGCTATGGTCCCGGTGACTGGGCTTAGGGACCTTATCGAGTGTATGGGGCAGAAACAAAGGACCACCCCTCTACGTTAGGATGAAGCAGGCCACCCTCCTGCTCTCCCTACCCCCGGGGATTGCATGGACGGTTTCCCGTGTGCTGAGCAGGGCAGGGGAAGGAACAGAGAAGATGCCTGTGCCTGGGAATGACTGCATCTCCTGAATTGGCAGCAGGGGCTTCCAGGTGGCTCTGCCCCCACACTGCAGCTCACACCCTCTCTGCAGGAAGGCTTTCATCCTAGGCCTCCAAGAGCCCCTCACGTAGTGCTTCAAGGCCTGTGAGCAGTGCACAAGCAAAGCAAACAAAGCAGACAGGGTGCTGCGGCTGGAGCCCACAGACACAAGGGCTCCACGGCAGGACAAGCCCACCACTTTGGATTTGCCATTACCAGACCCAGATTATAAAACAACTGTGTTACTATGTTCAAAGAAATAGACAAGATTGAAATTATACGCAAGGAAGAGGAAACTGTAAATGTGATCTAGGAAATGGAGGCAAGGTGAGAAGTCTGAAATACGTTTAATCTGAGTTCCAGCAGGAAAGGAGGGAACGGGGGGAAAGGTAGTAACTGCCATGGTCATGGCCAAGAACTTTCCCAGACCAATTAAGAACAGATTCCGGAAGTCTAAGAACCCCAAAGAGGTTAAAGAAAATGAAACCACATCTCTGGAATCCATAGAAACCAGGCTTGCCTGTCCCCACCAGCTGCCGAACGTGGCTGGAGGTGGAGGCCTGCCACGTGGCATCCTGGCTGTGCTGAATGTAGCCACTTGTTCCGAGACCAGCTGCCATGCCATCTGCCCAGGTGACGCCCCACCCCAAAGGTGTTGCCAGCAAACATCTCTTAATAGAGGAGGAAAAAGAAAGGTCCCAGCACACATTAGATGTTTGTCAAGCGTCTAATGAACGGGTATCTGTCAGCTGTAAAGCATTGCATGGACACGGTCACTTTGTATAATCAATGCATTCTTGCATCCGTCCGCCCCTGTGCTGCCCGGGGTAGACCGGTCTCTGGCCTGTCTCTGACCCCTGGGTGGGGGGCAGTCTGGGTCCCGGTGCCTACCCCGCCAGTGAGCCAGCCAAGCCCCTCCAGCAACCCCAACAAAGTGCTGCTCGGCAAACTTTGGCAGTGGGAGGCCGCCAGGGCCTGTGCACCGACTGAGAGACCACCCTAGACAGATCCCCTGAGAGAAACCCTCTGACCTGCTGTCTCCCGGCTGTGCTCCAACCCCAGATGCGGCAGCGGATTGGCTACTGCCCCCAGTTTGATGCCCTGCTGGACCACATGACGGGCCGGGAGACACTGGTCATGTACGCCCGGCTCCGGGGCGTCCCCGAGTGCTACATCGACGCCTGCGTGGAGAACACGCTGCGGGGCCTGCTCCTGGAGCCGCACGCCAACAAGCTGGTCAGGACGTACAGGTGCGCCTGCGTTTCGGCCCCTGCCCTGCCCCCCGCCTCAGTGACCTCAGGCCTTCCCAGGGTGGAGTCAGGCTCTCCGTTACCATAGAGCCGGGGGCACGCGGGTCAGGGGCTGGAGCTCCCACCCATCATTCCAGGATCAGTGAGGATTTGGCAGCATGGCCCAGGCAGCTCCAGATGAGAGGGGCTGCCCCTCAGGTTCCTGCCACCTGGAGGCACAGCCAGGACCCCCGTCAGGCCCCCTTAGGTGCAGACAGGTGGTGTTACTGCTCTGTGTGGGGCTGTGGACCAACCCCCTGGGCACAGCTCTCTCTAGGGCTTCCTACTCTATGAGGTGGGTTTTCCAGGCACGCTCACCTCATTCTTCTTCACCTGGGACACTCTGCCATCACTGGGCCCAGTCCTGTGCTGGGACCCGGGGAGCCCATGCTAATCATCTGCCTTACCTTCCGCTGCACCCCCTCTGCCCTAGCGGCGGCAACAAGCGGAAGCTCAGCACCGGCATTGCCCTGCTTGGAGAGCCAGCAGTCATCTTCCTGGACGAGCCGTCCACTGGCATGGACCCCGTGGCCCGGCGCCTGCTCTGGGACACCGTGGCAAGGGCCCGCGAGTCCGGAAAGGCCATCGTCATCACCTCCCACAGGTAAAGCCAGGACCGGGGCTGTAGGAGGGGTGGGCCGGGAGGGCCTGGGTGGACAGAAGACCTGTCAGCATCTGGTGAAGTCTGAGGAGAATCCCTAGGCTCTACCGTGTGGGCCACACCCTGAGCATGGGAATCAGGAACAGCCTGATCTGGGCATCAGTACTTTCCCATGTGCACAGCTTTTGATGTGGAGGGTGGGCATCAGCATCCCCCAGTGCTATATCAGGCCTCCACTCCCTCTCCCCAGCATGGAGGAGTGTGAGGCCTTGTGCACCCGGCTGGCCATCATGGTGCAGGGTCAGTTCAAGTGCCTGGGCAGCCCACAGCACCTCAAGAGCAAGTTTGGCAGTGGCTACTCCCTACGGGCCAAGATCCGGAGCGACAGGCAGCAGGAAGCCCTGGAAGAGTTCAAGGCATTCGTGGACCTGACCTTCCCAGGTGTGTGCCGCTGTGCAGAGGTCGTCTGTGCGTCTGTCCATCCCTGACCCCTGGGACGAGGGCCACGATTCCAGGGGCCTGGGCCTCCCTCCCTTGGCCATCCAGCCCGGCCCTCAGGGGGACACGGTCTCTCCTTTGTGCAGGCAGCATCCTGGAAGATGAGCACCAAGGGATGGTCCATTACCACCTGCCTGGCAATGACCTCAGCTGGGCAAAGGTGAGCTTGGGCCCCACTGGGCCTCCAGCAGTTGCTCCTTCTCCAGCCAGCTCTTTCCAAGGAGGAGTCACTTTCAGTTTCTGCTCTAACACTCACCGTAATATCTGCTAGGTTTGGGGGTTTATACCTCAAATATCTGAGTTGGAAAAAAAATGGTGCAAAAAAGGAGACTGGCCCAGAGAGGTAACACATCTTGCCCAAAGGTCATACTCTGAGCTGGGAAGAGTCAGGAGGAAGCCTGGTGCCGGGGCCTGCTCGCCCCGTGCAGGGGTAGGATCTCTGGTGGCCTTACCACCCTCTATGGCCAGAAGAGTCCCAGACCAGCCGAGGAGCCAGGCCCTGGCTTGTTAACAGTGGCTTTTCTGCTTCCAAAGGTGTTTGGTGTTCTGGAGAAGGCCAAGGAGAAGTATGGCATGGACGACTACTCTGTGAGCCAGATCTCGCTGGAGCAGGTCTTCCTGAGCTTCGCCCACCTGCAGCCACCTGTCGAGGATGAGGGGCCGTGAGGAGCCGGGCTCACGGGTGGGCATCCTCTCTCGCTCCGAGTTCACCTCATCCTGCACCTTTATTTCTGATCACTGTTTTCTACAATGGATTCAAGAATCAAGGCACAGTATGGACCAGGTGTGTCGCGCCCTCACGCTGGGAAGCAGCATGGGAACGTCCGCGTCTCAGGCATTCTGAAGCCCGCTGTCCAGAACTCAAGATCCCCACCAAGAGCGTGTCGGGCAGTCTGTGTGGGCAGGCTGCGGGGTCTGGGCGGAGAGCTGTCCCGGAAGGGGCCTCACTGACCCAGGGGTCGAGGGTACCCAGCCATACCCCTGCGTTCGCACCTGGCACGGAGCTTCCCTGGGGTGAAAGGGGAGGCCTGCAGGACAGTGGGCATCGGGCTCACCAGGCTGCCCAGGATGGACAGAAAGACGCCTGTCACTGTCCTCAGGGGAGATACGGCTGAATTAGGCACTGAGGTCTTGGTTTCCAGTGCAGCTGGGTGTCCTGGAGTCCCTCTCCTGAGAGGGTGGACACTGCGCCAGACAGAGCCGGCCCTGAGCCCGGCGTCATCCCACCAGCGTCTTCCAGAGTGGCCGGTGAGGGGAGGGGTGAGCCACGGGCCAGGAGGCCAGTTGGGGACCACCGTGGGGCTGAGCAGCCACCCATGGAGGGCACACCTAGTGCGTGGTGACTGTCCGCAAAATAAAGGCTGGGAGGGAACATGACCGTGGTCTGTGAGTCACGAGGTGGGCCCCCGGGCCCCGTCACCCAGTGCAGTCCCAGCACGAGCCTCCTGTGTCAAGTTCCAGACAAAAACAAGTGCTCGTTTTTCCCAATACGTAGTCAATTTACAGAACTCGCTGCTGTGGAATAAGCCAAAAATGCAAGTGCACAATCAGGGTAGCTAAATGGCCACCTGAAAGACCCTTCGTCCAGGGCGAGGAAAGAGGCATGTAGGGTTGGCAGAGGAGGGTGTGGAGCTGGGTGGGCAGGAGGCCTTTGGCTCCAGGGCCACTCATGGGCTTTACACCATTTTCCAGGAGAGTTTTCTTCAGCATCAGCTCCCTTTTATTGACGCACTCTTATTTCTTATGGCTTTCTTTTTAACCTTTTTTTTTTTAGTGGTTTGAGAGATGGCAATTTTTACTTGTTTATTTATTTATTTATTTATTTGGCTGCATTGGGTCTTCGTTGCTGTGCACGGGCTTTCTCTAGTTGCGGAGAGCGGGAGCTACTTTTCATTGCAGTACACGGGCTTCTCATTGCAGTGGCTTCTCTTGTTGCGGAGCACGGGCTCTAGGCGCACGGGCTTCAGTAGTTGTGGCTCACGGGCTCTAGAGAGCAGGCTCAGTAGTTATGGCTCAGGGGCTTAGTTGCTCTGTGGCATGTCGGATCTTCCCAGACTAGGGATTGAACCCATGCCCCTGCATTGGCAGGCGGATTCTTAACCACTGTGCCACCAGGGAAGTCCTCTTATGGCTTTCTAAATTTCCGTGATTTGAATCTCTGTGCCTTTTACATTACCTTAGAATTCATAGGTTTAGAAAAGACTTGTTTTCATCACTCTGGTTCATTTCGTACAGTTTCAAATTTGCATTTTTATCATTCTCTCAAAGTTTATGAACGTTGCAAATAGTTTCTAGTAGCTCTTTTATTCCCTTTAAGATTCTTCCAACCATCATCATTTAGTTCCATATTATTAAAAAATAACAACAGTAACAACTTAGGGGTGGTTGTGGTCCTAAACGTTGCCCAGCAGCAAGCATCTTCTGAGAGGTGGGCTGTGACTTGTCTGCAGGTGTGTGACTGCTGTAGGTTTGCTGGTCAAGGGAGGAGGGCAGAGGCCAGCATGGCCTGGCCACGTGTCCCCCAGCAGCCCTCCTGCAGGGCATCCTGGCCTTGTTTTCAGTGTTAAAGATTTAGAAATTTGACATTTTTCCCTTCAATGTCACAAAACAGGGTGTGAGGAAAGGTACTCAGGACTGAAGGAACAGCATATCTGAGGCACACGCATGAGATCAGATTGCACGGGTCCAGGGAGAGGTGGGTTTGTTGACGGGAGATGAGGTGGAGAGACTGGCAGGATGGAAGCAGGGGCTGTCATGATCGGAAACCCCTTTTGGAAGACAAGTCAGCAGCCGTGGAGAGGATGATGGAGTCACAGCCAAGGCTGCAGCAGTGGGGACAAGATGGGAGGCACACGGCAGTCAGGGGAGAGGAGCCCATGACTGCATCCGCGCGTAGAGCTTGGGCAGTTGCAGGAGAGACAGTTAGCAAGGACCCCAGGAGCAGCAGACAGGGGTGCCGCTGTTAGGGTCCACGCAGCACCCCTGGGTCATCTGTGAGGCTGCTGGAAACCCACCATTGGAGCCAAGTGTCCTCAAAGAGCCAGGATTGGGGCCTTGGAAGGCCCCAGCCCTGGTGGTTTGGTTTGAGCTGTGGCACCTCCAAGCCCAGGGGCAGGGCAGGACCCACCAGCTCCCTAACAGGAGAGTCGGCCTACCCATACCCCTGCCACCTCCTGCTCCATGCCTATTCCACTTTACTCAGATCTCCAGGCCCAGATGGTCCCTAGAGGTGCTGGCCCCAAACAGCTGCCACATCTGCCAGGGCCAAGGTCCTGCCTTCCCTGCCCTGCACAGTCTGGGCCAGGGCTCTGGAGGTCTAGAGACCACGTCAGGGCTGAGAGCGAGGCCTGTGGAAAAGTCCTGCCCGGCCCCACGGTGGCTCAACTGAGACAGTCAGTGGACACATGGGCTGTCCTACAGCCTGACAGCTGTACCCAGAACCGAGGGCCCTGAGGAAGGAGGAGGGCAGCCTCGCGGGGAGGAGGGGAGCCCCTCCTCTGCCTTCACCATGGGGAAGGGCTGCCAGGCAGCAGGTTACAGGAACAGGTCCTGTGGAACAAAGACTCTGCAGTGGCCTTACTGCACACATCAGAAAACTACACCGCAGTGGTTTACAAAAGACAAGAGTTTATTTCTCTGCCAAGTACAAAGTCCAGAGAAGGCAATCTAGGCATTCCATCACCAGTGGTCAAGGTCTCAGGGAGCCAGACTCCATCTGCCTGCTCCATCCAGGTGCAGGCCTCCCTCCTCAAGGTCACCTTTCAGGGCCAAGGTGCCAGTGAGACTTCCAGATGGAGTGAGCAGGAAACAGGGTGAGGAGCGGGAGGGCACAGCTGGCCATCAACGTGCTTCTGCGTCTATGTCATCATCCAGAATGCAGGCACATGGCTGCACCAGATGAGGGCGCTAGGACATGCAGTCTTATATTTAGCCGGGCACCCCCCCCCCCAAAAAAAACCCCTGATACCAGGACACAACTGCAGTCTCCACCGTGATTGTAGAGGGCAGGCTGGCCTCCTCAAGAAATTGGTCCCCCCATGCATGCCTTCCTTGTCCACCTGAGCTGGTGAGACCCCGCTTCAGCCAGGAAGACCTGGGTATGGCCGCTCTGTGGCCATACCCCAGGGTCCATTTCCCCATCCACCACCCCGCCAACAGAGTGCCCTAGCCCTTTGGCTGCAGGGGCTCAGAAAAGCAAAACAAACTGGACAGTTTCTTTCTGGGAAAATTCCAATCCCAGATCTTTAGCCTAGGACTTGAGGTGAAGCCAAGGTCACCCAAGTCCCTGGGACCCCTGGCCCAGCCTCACAAAGCAGCAGGCAAGACTGAGGCAGAGAGCCCAGCAAAATGGAGGAGTGAGCCAAGGCCAGCACCTGGAGGGCAGGCTGGAAGGCAGGTCTGGGGGTGGCCACAAACCGTCTGGGGATGACCACACCCACCAGGTGGAGGAGGAGCTGGCCCTGCCTGCCTGGCCTGGACTCACCCCCAGCCCGGCTTGAACTCAGGCCATTCCTTGAACACAGAGGCGGTGATGGCCCATGCCCCAGGGGAGTCAGACTTGACACCTGTGGGGCCAGAGCCTGGGAATGATGGGGGAAAGGTTTCCAAAAGGCTAGCCTGGGGCTAGACTGCCAGCCAGGGCAGCCGATTCCTGCTGCTCCATCTGAGTGACACCCTGTGCCAGCTGCTGTTCAGCTCACCTCTGGGGACCAGTGCAATGCTCACAGCATAAGCTAGCAAGGCCCTGTGGGACCCTCACTCCCACACAGATCTGTCAGTGTGAAGGTGAGCACCACCCATGCTCATCCAGACCCTGCTGGCTGTGCTAAGTGCCAGATCCATACCTGCAGACAGGGACACTCCTGGGTAGACAGCCTGGGCCCACCTGGGTCCAGAGGGGCTAAACTCCACCCACTCCATCAAGGAAAAGACCCACAGGGGTTCCATGAGGTACCTCCAACACCGAAGTCAGGGTTAGGCTGCTCACCTGAGCCCACAGCTGAGGCCAGCAGGCCGAGTGTGCAACGTCACCCCTCCAGACACAAGGCCCCATTCCCTGAACCCTAGCTCAGGTCTGACCCCAAACCCTGTGCAAGCTCCCGCAGCCCCTCTCCCATCCCCAGTGGAGGGCAGGGCACCCTAAGGGGGGTTCAGGGTAAAGGTGGGCCTGGAGACTGCTCGAGAAAGGGCACCAAGACGGCAGTCCAGGTCCCCACAGGCCCCCCAGGAGAGACAGCCAGGAGGCAGCACAGCACTGGGCCCTGCAGTCTCATCCGCACCTGATGGGCACACGTGGCCTGGGCTTCAAGCAGGCTGGAAGAGGGGCTGAAGCTGGGGGTCGGGCCCAGGGGGCAGGGGCCCTGCCTTCCTTCTTCAACACACAGGGCCGCCCAGGCCCCGCTCCTGGGGCCTGGCCCACACCCCACAGATGCCAGCATTAGATGCCTCCAAGGTCGGAGAAGCCCCAAATCCACTGGCTGCGGAGGCCAGAGTAGGCATGGGGCAGGCCTGAGCAGCTCACCCAGAGCCCAGCACACCTGCTCCCCTTCTCTGGCCGGGCCTCTCCCTGTCCCCTGTGACAGCCCCAGGGTGGGCAGCTCAGATATCACTATCCTTGACCTCCTTAGGGCAGAAATGGACATGGGGTTTAGGGCATGAAAACCAGCACAAGCTCCCAAGCCCACCGCTCAGCAGCCCTCGGCCCTGTAGCCGCTCCAGCGGGCAGCCTGTTCCCATGGGGCCCCAGGACCTGACGCCCCCACACCTTGGAGACGCAGAGCCAGGGAGGCCTCACCACAACTCCAGACCCTCATTGGCTGGCTGGCCCTTTCAAATCCAGCCTGGCCACCCAGGACAGGCCAGTGCCTCCTTCTGGGCTCCTTCAGGGGCTGCAGGCATTCACCACCACAGACAGAAGCCAGGCCTCTTCTGATGCCTCCTCCAGGGTCACCTAGACATCACAACTGCCCTGACCCCACCCAAACCCCTTTCTTCCACTTGGCCAGACCATGCCTGCCCTTGGCACGGAGCCTGTCAGCAATGGGTAGAAGTGCTTCCTTGACATGGTTTACAAGTGGATGCAATGCCTGCTCAAAGCTCCTGTGTGGCCCACTGTGACCTCCAACACAACGCAGGCCATCCCTGGCCCTTTCAGTGTGCCAGGTTACCAGCCTCCAAGGGCAGGCACTGCGGAGGCCTCCAGGCCCATAGAGAATAAAGGCAGGGGGATATTCTGCCTTGATGTGGGTATATTCTCAAACTGAGTGCAGCCCCACATTGTCAGCAGGTGGCCCTCGGCCCTGGGGGAAAGGGAGGGGGGCTCAAGACACTGGCCAGAGCCCACAGGATGCTTGTGGTGTAGAGCTCCAGGCCTGGGGCTCGTTTGCCCAGTGCCCTGTCCCAAGGAGCCCTGCCCCACCCCCTCCATCAAACCTGGGCCAAAGACCTCCTGAGGTCCCCGAAGACCACAGCTCCCTGGCCCTCAATTCCCATGGCCTCAGCAGGTTAGCACTGGGGGTTGGGAGGGGAGAAACCCAGGACTCCTGGAAGGCTGGGGTCGGGGGCCCTCCAGAGTTTTATTTTCTCATGTTCCTTCCAAACACATTCTGCTGATTCTCAAAATGGCAAAAGCCAAGATGCTCAAATATTAAAGCTCAACAGCTGATAACACACTTGATAATAAAATCAATAATATTTAGAAACAAATTTGATTAAATTCATAAATGAATAAATCATGCTTTTAAATTTAATATGAAATGTGTTAAAATTTATATGCGTGCCAAATTCTACTACTTTAGAGCATTAACAACAACAAAAAAACTGAAGGGGGGACTTCCCTGGTGGTCCAGTGTTTAAGACTCCATGCTTCCACTGCAGGGGGCACGGGTTCGATCCCTGGTCAGGGAACTAAGGATCCCGCATGCTGTGTGGCAGCAGCCAAAAAAAAAAACCCGAAACCAGAAGGGGCTGTCTGCCCAGCTGGCTGTGTCCCCATCCTCCTTTTGCCACAGTGGGGATCATGGGCTTGCCCCATCCCCGCCTAGGGTGTCACTGTGTCCCTGGGCAAAGGCTCTGGATTCGGGGCCTTTCGGGCACACACTGACGTGGCCCTGAATATGTGGGGCTCCAATGTGCTGCCGTGGCCTCCTCACAGACTTCCGTGTGCTGCAGGCCTGGCCCACCAAGGCCACACCATCCCCAACACCGACCCTCTGGGTCTCTTCACTGATGCAGGGCCAGGGCTACCCTTCTGTTCCACTTATGCCTCCATTAGTGGCCATGGCAGATGTGACAGTGATGCAGAGATAAAGGCCCCCTCCTCCCCAAATCTAAATGCAAAGGGAGAACCCGGACCCAGACTGACTCTGCCTGCCAACCCCCACCCCCAGGAGTGTGTTGGTGCCTCGGCAGAGAGGATTCAAAAGGCAGGCCGCTCCTCCAGGACTCTCTTTGGTCCCCAACTTCTCAGACACCCCTCGGCCCAGGGTGAGGTGTTAGGGGCACACTTGACACCCTGGACAGGGCCAGAGGAACTGGATGAAGGAAAGGAGTCACTATCCACTGGCTGGGAAAACCACATGGAGCAGAAAGCAATGACCTGCAGACTACAAACACAGGTATACCCATCCATCGGGGCCACTAAGGCGCATCCTGGACTCTCCTGTCCTTTCCCTGACATTTCATCCATCTCCAAGCCTCATTGGTTCCTTCCCCCCAAATCAGCACCTTGGATCTGTTCCCTTCTCTTCCTTGGGACACCCACCTGTTCACACGGCGTCTGGGACGGGGGTGCACCTTCCCTGCCCCCAACTAACAGTCACGCAGCATTGACTGCTTACCAGGCACAGAGCGGGAAGAAGAGGGACATGGCGGTAAACAAACCTGCAAGCCCTGATGCCCTCAGTGCCGGTTTACTCCGACAGCCTCCTGCCTGGTCCTGGGCCTCTAACCCTCACCCTCCTGCCTTCGCCAGAAGGCTCTGACAGTGCCTCCCCGCCTGCACCGTCCACCGGCCAGGGGATGACGCCATGGCGCCGTATCTTGCACATCTTCCCTGTTCCGTCCAACGCTAAACTCCACCTTCCTAGCCCTGGCTTCTTCCAGCGAGCCTCCGCACCTTCGCACCAGCTGTTCCCTCTGCCGGGCGCGCCCTTCCACTCTGGTCTCAGCTGCAGTGTCACCTCCTCGGAAGCGCCTCCCTTTCTGCACATTATCTTCTACTCTGCAGTTTGCTGCCCGTGCGTTCTGGCTGCACAACCCCGTCTTGCCCACCAGGCCGAATTCCGCCGGCGCACAAGCTGAGTCTACACGGTCACCCCTCACACCACGAGTGGTAATCGCAAAAACCCATTCCCGCAATGGGCCCGGCCCGCTGAGCCGCCTCCGCGATGCGGGTCCCCACGGCCGGCCGCCAAAGGCCGCAGCACCTGCGCACCCCTCCCCTAACCCCGCCGCCCGGCCTCTCCCAGCGCGAAGCTGCGGGGTCTGGAGCCAAGTACCTTGGCACGCCGGGAGGCACGCCGCGAGCCCGGTGCGCATGCGCACGGATAGGGGCGGGGCCGCGGCCCCCTTAACCCACTCCGCGCCGGCTCGCGAGCTGCCCACACAGCGCAGCCCTCCCAGCCCCAGAGAGCTGCCAGTTTGCCGGCCCCATGAGGGGGTGCAGCTAGCCCGGGGCAGCTCCAGACGCCCCTCCAGAGAGGGAGACAGAGTATAAGCACCCCGACGCGTCTCTCCCCAAAAAGGCCTTGGCCCTTTAACCCTCTCCTCGCTCGCGCCCATTGGCTGAGGCGGTCTACGTCATCGCTGCGCGCCGGACGACGGTGTCTTCCCGCTCCCTAATCCTGACGCCAGAGCGGCGCCCGCCTCAGAGACTGAGGAGAGCGGGAGGAGGTCGCGGCGGCGGGAAGATGTAAGTAGGGGGAATCCGACCCCATCCAAGCTTCGGGGGCCGCCCGCCAGGCTCGGCGGGGCGCATCGTGGAGCCGGCCTGCTCCTCGGCCACGCGGTGACGACGGCGGCCTAGCGGCGCGGCACAGGGTTTGAGAATAAAGAGTGTGGCCCGGGGCGGGCTGAGTGGGAGGCGCCGAGGCCGCGGCCCGGAAGTGGTCGGAGCCGCGCCGGGCGGAAGGGCGCCCTCGCTTCGTCCGCTCTGCGGCGGGCCCAGTGAGGCCCCCGGAATTCGGAGCAGCCGGGAACTCGGCCTCCGCCCTCGGGGCCCTCTCGCCGGGCTGGAGACCCAGGCCCGCAACGCCGGGCCCTACCCTGGAAGTGCTCGCGGCCCGGCGCCTGGACTGGGGAGTTGTGAGTGAACGCGGACGGGGGGCGGCGAGGTCGCGTGTGGGACCGGTGCCGGTGGGTGCGGAGTTGCTTTCTGGGATGCCCTGGGTGACCGACTGACCCTCCCTTCGAAGCCGTTAATTCAAACATCGACTCCACGAACGTCTGCCGGGTTCCTGTGTGCCGTTCTCGGTGCTAGTCCTTGGGGATAGGCCCCTAATGTCTTGGAGCTCAGTTTGACGGGTAACCCCCAGAAGGGAGGATACGGGAAGGTTAAAATCGATGGAGGAGAGGCGTGGCTTTTTCTCTTTGTTATTTCGCATGAATTGTGCCTAAAATGTACTTTTAAATGGGGAAGGTGCTCTGAAGATGTAAGCTGAAACGCCATCTACTCGAGATTTAACTAATTGTTCTCTCCTCTTTCTGGCTGTTGGACGCGCACCTTTCCGGAGGATGGGGGAGGTAATCAAGGTCCTGTGCTGTTACCTGAACTTGTGTAAACAGAGAACCTAAACCTTTGCTTTCGAGTACTCAGGCCACACCCAGCAAAGCGTTCACTTACTCTGTGGTTCTTAATTTTTTAGCGTTTTAAGAATAACCGGTGGTGCTTGTTTTCACAAAGTACATTAGGGCAGATCTTTAGGAAGGCGGTGGGGCCCAGGAATCTGCATTCTGGGCCAATTGGTCAATAAGGTAGCCATTGGCCACACGTGGCTATTGAGTACTTGAAATATACCTAGTTCAAATTGAGGTGTTTCAAAGACTTAGTATGGGGAGGTGTAGATATTTTATTAATGAATTTGTATACTGATTGGTGAAAAGATAATACTTGGTGTGTAGCCGGTCAAATAAATATATTACTCATAGTTAATTTTATCTGTTAACCAAGATTTTTTGTAACGCAGCTACTAGAAAATTTTAGAGTACTCCTGAAGCTGGCACTCTTTCTATTGGACAGTGCTGCTCTTGTTGACCCTAATGGGGGCAGTCCAGGGACCCCTGTTGAGCATTCAGAGACTGTGTGTGACTTTAGAGTCAAGAGTTTATGTGGGAGAAGAGCCTCCAGAGCCTCTCTTCTAACATTAGCTAAAGTTTATTGAGCCTTAACTAGGTGCCAGATTAACTCCTTTATGGGTTAATTTGGTTTATGTCCCTGATAACTATGAGGTGTAGGAACTGTCTGTGTCACTGTACTGCTGATGAGAACTTGAGGCTCAGAAAGGTTAAGTGATTTGTCCAAGGTCACACAACAGAGCTTTGAATCAAACCCAGGCAGGCTGACTCCAGACTCTTAACCATTGAATTATACTCACTGGTTGTCCAAGGACACTAACCTTATCCAATGTTGCCTGCTGGGTGTCTATAGTACCTTATTATTTTAAGACAAAACATCTTAAAAAACTTTATAGCCCTGGAAAAGAGCAGCAAAGGTGATATTCTCTTTTGTACTTTCACTTGCATGTCCAAAGCTGGGCACTCTTTTCTTCAGTCAGAATGTTTATCCAGCATTTTGGCAGCACTATTCACATGGAAACAGGATCCCGATTGGTGTGCTGTGTCCAAGTTACTTACAGGAAGGTGAGCTAGAGGTAGTTGAGGCTGACATCCCGAGATCTTTGCTTGCAACTCAAGCAGACTGTACAAAACCTCACTGGAAATACTAAAGACAACAGTCCCGAGGAAACGGGGCACATAATTAATTGTTTGTTCTTGAGTAATATTTATTAATGCTTGTTCACTGAGTACATGCTGCAGTCCAGGCACTTGGCTAAACCCTTACATGTGGTAACTCATCCAATTCCAATGTCTACTTTTTTCCCTCCAACATTTTATTTTTGAAAAAATGTGAACATACAGAAAAGTTGAAAAAATTTTGTGCAGTGAATAGCCACATCACCACCACCTAGATTCTACACATTTCTGTTACATTTGTTTTATTTATATCTAGCCACCCATCAATCTTATTTTTTCTTGCATTTCAAAGTAAGTTGCAGACTTTGGTATACTTCCCCCATAACACTTTCATGTGCATATCATTAACATTAGTCAATGTTTACAATGACTACTCTTTAACGGCTTATTTTACTGCTTTTTAAATGTTCATGGGGGACGTTTCATTTGTTTGTGTTTGGGTATTAAATGTTTTGATGCCGGTACCAGTCACTTTTGAAATGGTTTTTGCTTCTAGTCATATCATATATTCAATGTATCCTACAAAGATTACAGCAATGAAACAAGAAATCTAATCCTATCAGTTGGGTTTTTCTCTGTTCTGCATGCAAATGTGGTGCTGTAGTATTTTAAAGGACTGTGGAGGGCTCATCATCAAACTTACGAATGAAAAACGGGTATTGTACCGCCTGTAAAATAACAGGACACCACCATCCACACCGTTCCTTAGGAAAAAGACAAGCTGAGGTGATGGTTCTACCTGTGCCTCCTGTGGGGGCGGGATTCCCCCCTGAGGAAACAGTGCTGGTCCCCCGTGTGTTCCTGGCTTTGTGGATGCTTGCTGCTTACTGTGTTCCTTGCTGCCTTCTCCTGTGCTCAGCTTTTGACTGCAAAGTAGATATGTTGCCTTGCCAATTTACTCTGTAAATCCTTTTATCTTGTTATTAGGCTGCACTTTGGCGTAAATTGCAATCGATTAGGGATCGTTTCTCAGACTCAAGTTAGAAGTGAGAGTTCAGATAAGTGAGGCCGCCATTGCTGCTTTGAACACCTCAGAAGGGGAGAATGGATTTATCAGGAGTGAAAAAGAAGAGCTTGCTAGGAGTCAAAGAAAATAATAAAAAGTCCAGCACTAGGTAATCCTTCTGTTAGATTTTTCTAGTGCTACTTTGGGGGTGCTCATTGCTAGGGACCCTCAGAAAGGGGAAAATTGGAAATGTCTTGAATTTTACAGTGAAAGTGTCCTAAGCCACAGATCATTTTGCTCTGTGATTGTCTGGGATTTGTGTAGCCCTTTGGGGTTGTGCTGTTGTTTCAGGGTTCAGTCAAAGGGGCATGTAATCTCATACTCTTCCTCACTATCCAGGGCTCCTTCTCCTACCAAACGCAAAGACCGCTCTGATGAGAAGTCCAAGGATCGCTCTAAAGATAAGGGGGCCAACAAGGAGTCAAGCGAGAAGGATCGTGGCAGGGATAAAACTCGAAAGAGGCGCAGCGCTTCCAGTGGTAGCAGCAGCACCAGGTGGGGCTGACGGGTTAGAGCATTGCCAGGGCCTCGTGTCCACAGCCACGTCCCTCTTCCTTCCCAAAGAGCCCGCAGAGTGCTCTGTCTTCTTATAAAGGAAACACACTCAGATTTTTAATAGAGACTCTAATTTACGGCAAACTGGTTTGGGGTTTGCTCTGATTATATACAGAGGATGGTGTTGGGATTTTTTCTTTTCTAGAGATGTTAAGGAATGGGACATCTTGGGGTATGTGTTTCTCTCAAGTGCTTTTGATTTGGAGTTGTGATTGGATTACCCTAGCCTGGAGCTTCCTTTTCCTTCTGTTGAAAACCAGCCTGCATTAGTCAGTAGCTGCCTTCCAAGCTGAGTTGGTGGCTCTGACTTGCCAGGCTCCTCTTTTACCTCCCAGTAGGCAAGGCTTCTGTGTAGGTCGGAAGCAGCTCATTCTTCCTTCCCTGTCACTGCACAATATGTATGCTGTTTTCTGTCCCTACCAAGGGCTTTGGCTTAGGGCGGGGATCGGAGGATGTTAGTGTTTGCCCCGCTGGGGAAAGCAGTGGGGCTTGAAAATACGAGGCCAGCGGTTCCTCTTGGGAGCATGTGTAGGCTTGTCTGTTCAGTGAAGAAATGCTGCTCCCACCACTTGTCTGTGACCCCCTCCCTCTTGCCCCTCAGGTCGCGGTCCAGCTCTACCTCCAGCTCGGGCTCCAGCACCAGCACGGGCTCCAGCAGCGGCTCCAGCTCATCTTCAGCATCAAGCCGCTCAGGAAGTTCCAGCACATCCCGCAGCTCCAGCTCCAGCAGCTCCTCTGGCTCTCCGAGTCCTTCTCGGCGCAGGCATGACAACAGGCGGCGTTCCCGCTCCAAGTGAGCTCCCTTCCAGCACCACTTCTCCACCCGGGAGTAATTGGTTTGGGGGCTCTCCCCCAAAACCTGTGAATTATCTGGGGACCTAAATTAACAAACCGGGGGCTGTAAAGTTACCGTAGTTATTATAAAGATAGACCGAAAAAGGAGTTTTTTACTGTCTTAATAGGATTTTTAATTTTTTCAATCAGATCCAAACCACCCAAAAGAGATGAAAAGGAAAGGAAAAGGCGGAGCCCTTCCCCTAAACCCACCAAAGTGCACATTGGAAGGCTCACCAGGAATGTGACCAAGGTGAGGAATCCTCTTTCTGTCCAGTGGACAGTGGGGTGCGTCTCTTTTGCAAATTTTCAAAGTGGAAAACTGGAGAAGCAAGCCTCTGCCAGAAGGTGAACTTAGAATGTAGCATTTCGGAGGGCTGACTTGGTGATGCGTGACCAAGTAGAGCACTGGTTAATTCATTTTAATGGAATATATTATATGTATGTGTTTAGGAGATTTACCCCCAGGTTCCAAGGTTGTAGTCATTGTGTGGTGGGTTCTCTGACTCTTACACAAGTGATTAGTGGGTGAGCATTAGTGACCCTTCTTTCTCCCTAGGATCATATCATGGAGATATTCTCCACCTATGGGAAAATTAAAATGATTGACATGCCTGTAGAAAGGATGCACCCCCATCTGTCTAAAGGCTATGCATATGTGGAGTTTGAGAATCCAGATGAGGCCGAGAAGGCGCTGAAGCACATGGACGGAGGTGAGTTAAGCCCTGCCAGCTCCCCTCTGAACCCCCGTTTCTTTGTCCCCTGTCCAAGACCAGCTACCCACCACGCGTAGTATGTTTAAAACCGACTTCCAGGCTTCGCTGGTGGCACAGTGGTTGAGAATCTGCCTGCCAGTGCAGGGGACACGGGTTCGAGCCCTGGTCTGGGAAGATCCCACATGCCGCGGAGCAACTAGGCGCGTGCGCCACAACTAGTGAGCCTGCGCGTCTGGAGCCTGTGCTCCGCAACAAGAGAGGCCGCGATAGTGAGAGGCCCGCGCACCGCGGTGAAGAGTGGCCCCCGCTCGCCGCAACTAGAGAAAGCCCTCGCACAGAAACGAAGACCCAACACAGCCATAAATAAATAAATAAATAAATAAATAAAGGAGTTCCTTTGGGAAAAAAAAAAAACCGACTTTCAACCTGGCTGCATGAAAGAATCTCCCTGGAGCTCTTTCAAGATTCCAGTTCTTACTCAGTGGGTGTGTGTTTACCAAAAACATGTTTTGTGGAGCATGATTCTTGAAAAAAATTCATCAAATATGAATATCAATCTGTTAAAGTTTAAGGATCAAATGAACAGTTTCCCCCCCCCCCACAAGGAGTATATTATGAATATAACGAAGCATCATTTTTATATGGAAATGTTTTCTTTAATCCCCTCTGAGTCATTTTCTCTCCTTTTTTTTTTTTTGGCTGCATTGGGTCTTCGTTGCTGTGCGCGGGCTTCTCATTGCGGTGGCTTCTCTTGTTGCAGAGCACGGGCTCAGTAGTTGTGGCACATGGGCTTAGTTGCTCTGCGGCATGTGGGATCTTCCTGGACCAGGGCTCAAACCCGTGTCCCCTGCATTGGCAGGGGGATTCTTAACCACTGCGCCACTAGGGAAGTCCTGAATCATTTTGTCTTTTGCTAACATTTCAGCATTTTTAGGATAACTTTGCTGAATTCACAAATTTTACCCATTTCCCATAGCCACTTTTTATTGGGTAGAATGATTTGTCAACCTTTGAACGCTTGTGAATAGCTTCAAATTTCGAATAGTCTGCATTTGAAGGAATATGGGATTTGTCTGTGCCCCAGCTCACTGCTGCTGTACTCCAGGCAGCTGGAGCTGAGCCGGGACTGCCCACAGCACTGTGTGGGCTGCCAGGCCAAGTGGGAAGGAGAGTCTGAACCCCTTAGAATCTTGGCATCCTTGGAGGCCCTCTTACACATTTGATAAATAGCCTCACAGGTCTTTGGATAATTGCCCTTGAGCTCTGGTAGAGTTTGTATACTACAAAATTTTCCTTGGTACTTAGGTACAACTCTTTCAATCTACTTAAATCCCTCTGGAGTGTTTTAGGAGTTAAGCATAAACTATGATCCATCCCTCTGCACACATCAGCTCTTGGCTTTGTTGAGTCACGCCTTTGTTTTAGAGACTGTCGATCTTGTGTATTTGATAGAGTCTGAGCACTTGCTAAAAATTTAGGAGACTTGGGCACATTCAGGATGTGTGTGATTATAAATATTCCACGTTGTCTTAAGATTCTAAAGTAGGACTTTTCTGTGTGTCCCCGTGTTGTGCTGTGCACCACTGAATGGAACAGCTCCACACTGTCTCCAGAAAGTGGGAGGGCTTGGCCTTTACTGGCAGCTAGCCAGAGGATGACTTTGTCTCTGTTGTTACATAGTGCCTGTGAAATCCCTGATTTGGACTGGCTTTTGGCCATGGGCCAGGGCCACCTTAAGCCGTGTTTACTTAAATTGAGCCTTTCAAGTATGTTCTGAACATAGGTCCAAATTCCTGAGCCACCTTAGTATCTCAAGTTCCCTTGAAAGTAGGAGCTGAGAAGATAGAAGACCCTCCACCCTTTGGGGGTACACGGGCTGTGCTTGGTCCCCTGAGCAGTCCCTGGACTGGATTGGGGTGCCTTATCCCCTGGGATTCTTGGGTCTGTGCCTCAGTTTCCTTTGCTCTTTCTTTCCCTGAGGTCCTGCAGTTTCCTTGTGCCTCCATTCTGATCTGCCTCCCCTTGCCGTTCTACGATTTCATTCACACGTGTGGTTTTAGTACTTGCTGCACGCGGACTCACCTCCCTGAGGCACTTTTTTCAAACTCTTTAGACAGACTTGACAACTCTTGAACATCCTTTCATTTTGTTCCCCACCCCAGAAGTCCCTTCTTCCTCTCGGGCCGCACCTCTCAGGAGATCACAGCTCATCCAAAACCCTGGTGCTGATCATCCTTCACCCCACCCCTGGGCTTGCTCACCTGATCCATCACCAAGCTCTGGTGATTGTACCTCCCCGTTATCCCTTGAGTTCTTATGTTTCTCCCCCATCTCAGTCCTGCCAAAGCTCCCCGCCAGGTCTCCTCGCTGCAGTGCCCCCTTCACATTGCTCTTAAGAAGAAAGTTCAAGTGCAATACCACCTTCCAGCTCAGGGCGGGGGCACAGCTCTTCCCCTCACTTAGCAAATTCCAGGCTGTTCTTTAGGTGTTGACTTGGATGGTGCTTCCCGTGGAAGGCTATCCCAATGCACTAAGATGAGTCCCCCATTAGGTTCCCTGCTTCCTGGTAGTTTTCTTGAAACCTCCAATAACAGTAATTATGAGATTCTTTCTGTGACCAGAGTAGTTTGTCCTTGTCCCCCCAGGCTCCTCTGTGTCTCACTCACCATGGTATGCCCATAGCTGGCATTGGGCCTGGCCCAGGGTAGGTGCTTGTTAGATATTTTGTGACTTTATCCTTTTTTCAACAGGACAAATCGATGGCCAGGAGATCACTGCCACTGCTGTGCTGGCCCCCTGGCCTCGGCCACCCCCCAGGCGATTCAGCCCTCCCAGGAGAATGCTGCCACCGCCTCCCATGTGGCGCAGGTCACCCCCACGGATGAGGAGAAGGTGAATCACTTTGGGGTCTCACAGGGGACTGATTAGGGCCAGTTTCCGTTTATCTTATTTACAAACATAAAGTGAGGATGATGACTTTGGGAACTTGTCCAGCCCTGCCTGTCCCCTGTGCCTCATGATGGGGGTGGGAAAGCAGCATTGGCACAGGCAACCTTCAGAGCTCATCGTGTTCTTTCCAGCTGGGGAAAGGAGGAGCTGCCTGATTGAGGGACCCTCGGGAGGTGTAGCCCCTCCCCTCCCTCCATGAGAAAACTGGAAAGGTCAGAGGAGTAGGGGAGAGGCTAACATAACACCCTTGGCAGAGGCCAGTGTCAGGCCGTCCTCTGCTAGTGGTGTCAGGCTGCACTTTGCACAGCCCTCGAAGAAGAGGAGAGCGCCTAGGGTCGTGCCTTTGGTCTCCGGAACATCTGTGTGTCTCCCAAGGGTTCTGTGTCAGTGACATCCAAAGGGAGCTGTCCTGACTGGAGTGTTGGAGTGTGAAGCTGTGTAGAATTGTTCCCGAAAGAAGGCAGCTTTACCACTGCGGTCCCAGATGCGGAGCTGCTCCCGGGGCGTGGGTTTCGTGTCTGATGTGGTTTCTCCTCTTCCCACAGGTCACGTTCCCCTCGGCGCAGGTCCCCCGTGCGCCGGCGATCCCGCTCCCCTGGCCGCCGCCGCCACAGGAGCCGCTCCAGCTCCAACTCCTCCCGATAAGCAGGGCCACCGAAGCTCTGCCCTGTGACTTGTATCCCATCCAACTCACTTTTGTCACTTTCCTAGCAGAAGGAGGATCAGTAGGAAAGAAATCCCTCACTCAGGGGCAGGCTTCGAAGGTGAAGGCAGTTAATTGCTACATTTCCCCTGGCGGCAGAGTTCCGGCTGCAGGAGTGTTGTTGGTTTGGGGTCGTGCTTATAAAGATGCCCTCCAGTTTTCTGGCTAGAAAGCTTCCACATTTCTAGTTCCTGAGAGTCAGTTTAGTGGCAAAGCCAGCAGGGATGAGCAGGGGGCTCCAGGCAGTGGTACAGCCCCAGCCTGGGAGCATGTTTTCCCATTTCACAGATGCCGTGGGGCCCATCTGGTGGGCTGGTCGTGCCCTAACCTGTTGGCCTGCAGGGTCCCACAGGAAAGGGTGTGCTTTTACGCAGCTGCCATTCCTGTTAGCCTGGCCCTGCTCCCCTGCTCGAGTCCTCTTCTGACCTCTAGGGCCAAATACCCAAAATGGTTCTTTTCACATGTACTCATGTGCGTGCACACACACAGACACACAAACCCACATCTCCCTTTCTCTCTGAAACTGGTAAGTTGAAAGCCAGCTCTTTCGGGTCATCACAGAACCCCCCGTTGTGTTGGTATTCATGGTGGTTGTGCAGGTTACCTTGGCAACGTGTACATTGCTTTTTTGGCTTTTATTGTACAGTCAGTACTATACATTTTCTGTTTTGAGTTTTGTAACTTTGTAGCATTTTAGATAATACTGTGTTTGTACTTTGTTGTGTAGAGAAAAGAATTGTGTTGAATAAACCTAGGATTAGAGTGCAGCTCGAGTGTTGGGTTCGCTGCCTCCTTCCTGTCCCTTGGCCCCAAAGGCAGCTTCAGTTGTGAGGTAATTAAACGTGATTGTCTAAAAAATGTTTTGGTTTCATTCCCAAAGTCACAGCTCCAAAACCTCTCAACCAGAAAAACACTGGAAGTGTTTATGAGTGTTGGGCTGCTCCTTGGCTAGACACATTTTAGAAAGAGGTGTTTGTTTTTTGTTTTTCTTTTTTGGCCATGCCATGCAGTATGTAGGATCTTAGTTCCCTAATCAGGGATCAAACCTCTGCCCCCTGCACTGGGAGTGCTGAGTCTTAACCACTGGACCACCAGGGAAGTCCCAGAAAGAGGTGTTTTATCACCTTTATATTCCGGGAGCTTTGAATTCTGCCTGACCAGAAATGTGGATTTCATTTGCTGCTGCTATTTTAGGTGGCCATGGAAAAACTATTTTCCACCTCAAAAACTGGTTTGTTCCACAAGGAACAATTGAAAACACTTAAGATGTTACAAAAACAAAAGTCTCAGTTGCTCCCTGTACTTGGCCCTTGGCCCTTACCGTGTCCAGTGTTCAAACTGAATGGTCAGAACAGTGTTCAGGCAGGATCAAGCAAATACAAACACGAGATGTCTCCTTCCCCTTCCTTGTGGGGAGCACTGCAGTCCCACAGTGGTGTGAGGGCGCCTCACCCCCTTGGGGAAGGTGAAGGGTCAGTTCTTAGTCACCAGGCTATGCTGCCCCATGCCTGTGGCTAAACCACCAGCTGTGATTTCCTGGTCCCCCCGCAGGCAGGAGGCGGAGTTCACACTGGCCCCCATCAGCACTCGCTCTAGCATCCTTTCCAGTGCCCACAGGTCTGCTGGGGGCTCTGCGGAGCCGCAAGCTGCCGGGATCCCCACAGTCCCTGACTACCGCTCAGCTCACAACCCTCTCCGGGACTCGCACACTCCGTGACTTATTTGTGGTCCCGGGCCTGGGCGGCTCGATCTTTGCGTGGTGGCGCAGCTGCGGGTCGTGGGGAGCGCGGCGTCTGGCCTGTCCGGGCCTCCCTACCGGCGCCCCTTCACCCCGCAGCCCCAGCGTCCTGCTCAGCTAATGCCGAGGCTCCGCCCGCTCGGGCCTCCGACCGCGGCCTGGGCCGGGCGCAGCCCCCGCCTCCCGGAGGAGAGGCCTGGGCCCTGGGGGCGGGGCGGGCGGCAAGGCCACACCCCGGCGCTGCAACCCCGACCCAGCGCGGTCAAGATGGCGCTGGCGGTGGGAATGCGCGGCTTCTCGCGTGCTCTGCCTCGCCCGTGTGCGTGACCCGGGGCGGGGGTCGAATTGGGCAGGGGGCAGGGGCCGGGGGCCGGGGCCGTGCGGGCGCGGCAGGCTAACGGGCCTCACGCTGCCCTCCGCAGGGGCCCTGCTCCAGGGCGCGACCATCAGGCGGACGGAGCCAGCGGCCGGCGGCGGGGACAGCGCGCGGCGCTTCGGGACCCAGCGGGTGCTGGTGGAGCCGGACGCAGCCGCAGGTAAGCGCCCGGAGCGCGGTCTCCCGAGCGCCCGGCCGCCCGGCTGTGGGGAAAGAGGGGGGCGCTGGCAGCAGAGCGGGCTTCACTGGGCAGTGCGTTTGATCTCCCCCAGCTCCAGGCCCAGACCTGGAATCCAGACTCGGGAGAACGCTCGAATTTCTAAAGGCCACGGGACAAAGCCCAATTTTAAAGGCAGTTTCTGTTGAGTTCAAAGCTTAAGGGTCATCATTCTAGGTGTTTTCGCCCCCCAGTTCATTATGAAGATAAAAATATTTCAGTTTTTAAAGTTTGGGGCATGTGCTCCTTAGCTATTAAATTGGGAACTAAAATAATTGGAAGTATTTCAGAATAAAATATTTTAATTTTTCTTAATACTCCCAAGTGGCACAGAACCCAGTAGATATTTTTTTAATTAAAGCCAGGAGCCACAAGTGAAATCACTCCTACCCACTCCATCAGAACACCTCTTAAAAGTCTCCAAGGGGGATTTTAAAAAGATAGAAAAAGCACTTTTGAAAGAGAAACCAGTGCTTTCTCTACCAGAGAGCACTTCAGAGCTGGGTCCTGAGCAGGCTTGGCATCGGAGACGTGCAGCGTCAGATTTTAGGACAAGCTGTCTCATGACCTCCCAGCTCCTGGCCTCAGCCTTTCAAGATGCCCCCATCCCCACTCCACTCTGGCTTGGCAGGGAGCCAAGCTCCTCCCCAAATGGGGCTACAGCCTCAGCCCCCCTGAGCACCCCAGACACACACAGGTTGTGCAACGCTGCCTGTGCCTGGACTGCTGTCAGGGCACCCATCGTGTTCCTTGGTTCAGTTCTCTAGTTTAGCTCCTCTCTGGGTTGGGGGCTGCCCGAGCCAGGTGATGAGGGGCCCAACTACAAGTCCAACACAAACCTGAGTTTCTGAAAGGATCATTTCTGTGACAGATTTGAATATATATCAAAAATTGCATAAAACACATTTTTAAAGTATTGGAGTAGGTGGTGGTGGTTGCACAAGATTGTGAATATACTTAATACCACTGAATTGTACACTTTAAAATGGTTTGAATGGTAGACTTTCTGTTATGTAAACAAGTAAGAAAAAAATTATCAGTGAGACAATTTTTTACCAAAGTGCTTTCCCACCCCACCATGGAAGAACTCGCTAGCTTCAACAGCTTATCGTGGTAGAAGGTTGAGTTTGAGGTCAGAAAGCCAGGCTTGGTTCTGTCCTCACTGCCAGACCTGGGTAACCTTCAGGCATCTTGAGGCTTGGAGGAATTAATGGAATAAAAGTGCTTTTTAAAATGTTTTCATTTGAGATTTCCCTGGTGACGCAGTGGTTAAGCATCTGCCTGCCAATGCAGGGGACAGGGGTCCGATCCCTGGTCTGGGAAGATCCCACATGCCATGGAGCAACTAAGCCTGTGTGCCACAACTACTGAGCCTGTGCTCTAGAGCCCACGTGCCACAACTACTGAAGCCCATGTACCTAGAGCCCGTGCTCCGCAACAAGAGAAGCCACCGCAATGAGAAGCCCACACACCGCAACAAAGAGTAGCCCCCGCTCGCCACAACTAGAGAAGAGCCTGCACGCAGCAACAAAGACCCAATGCAGCCAAAAATAAAATAAATAAATAAATTTTAAAAAAAGAAAAAAGAAACTTACCTCCGAACCAAGTTTGGGAGCTCACTTCTGAAAGTTTTGATTGCTTCTTATGTATACATGTACATACCTGTAGCCAGTTAATAATTACCTCTTCCTCATAAATCATAGGTCTCAAAAGAGTCTCTTTGCCTTCAGGACTTAATTCTCATTCCTAGAGAATGGTTTGTGTTGACTATCCAGAGATTTCCAAGGCCTTGACCAGGGAATGTACCCTAAGTGAATGGTGGCATTTCTGAAGCCCTTGGGGTCTGCCCTTGGGCCAGGCAGTGAGAACAGATGGCCCCAGCCGGCCCAGGCCAGTAGCTGCACTGTCCACAAGGGCAGGCCCTGCCACTCCTGCTTTCCCTGCTCCTGGCAGTATAAATGAATAGATGGAGCGTTTAAGAACATCTGACCCCTGATATTCTTACTCTCAATCCTTAAACAAGCATGAACCAGAGGCCCCCACTGGAGTTCCTCCTTGCACATCTGGTTCTTAGAGTTTGCTCACTTACTCAAGAAACTAAGGCCATTTCCTACTCCCCTGAGGATGTAGGACTTACATCTGGGAGAAAAAGATCAACAAAAATTTGTACATGAATGTTCACAGCAGTATTACTCACAATGGCCAAAAGGTGGAACTAACACAAGTGTCCATCAGCAGATGAATGGATAAGCAAAACATGCTGTACACAGATAATGGAGCGTTATTTGATCTTAAGAAAGAATGAAGCACTGACACATGCTGCTACATAAATGAACCTTGAAAACAGTAAATGAAGGAAGAAAGACAGAAAAGGTCACATATGATTCCACTTATGTGAAATGTCCACAATTGGCAAATCCATAGGAACAGGAAGGAGATAACTGATTGCCAGGAACTGGAACAGGAGGAATGGTAACTGCTGATGGGTACAGGGTTCCCTTTCTTATAAGGTATATGAATCTCACCTCAATTTAAAAAACCCAAAATCTGTGTAGCTTCCCATGGCCTGGTTGAGGGTGCAGGGTAGTTGGGGGCACCTTTCCCATGCTGGGTATGAGTTTTGTCCTCTTCATTTTCAAACTAGGGGTCGCCGTGGTGAAGTTCAAGAACCCCCCAGTGAACAGCCTCAGCCTAGAGCTGCTGACAGAGTTCATTATCAGCCTGGAGAAGCTGGAGAATGACAAGACCTTCCGAGGCGTCATCCTGACTTCGGTGGGTGCTCCTTAGCTCCCCCAAGGCCCCAAGTTCTCAGGTCGAAGTCCAGACTCGGGAGCCCTCCTACACACTTCACATGGCAGAGAAAACCCAGGCGGCCCAGGCGTGGGTGCCACCACAAGGGGCTTCCAGGGGTTGTAGTCCTGGGTGTGGGGGCTCGAGGGGGTCGTGCCATGGGCAGCTGGTTCTCCCACAGGAGGCTGATCCCTAGTTCCCAGGCCACCTCCCAGGTCATGCGGTTGTGGAGCCAGACCTGGGGCAAGCCTCGACCCTCCACGCCCTGGGCCAGGATGTAGGTGAGCACAGGTGACGTTTCTGCAGGATACCCTTGAGGCCACGCGACCTCACGAAGGGTGGACCCTGTGCAAACTTGGCAGCAGCTTCCTGGGGCACCCACCCAGGCCAGCCCCAGTGATGGTGCCCATCCCAAAAGCTGTGCCCTCCATTCCCGTCTGGACAGGTCCTAGAGTTGAGGTCTCAGAGGGCAGGCTTTTCCCTTCTGAATTCTCGAGGGGAATGGGAATGGCAGCATTTCCCCTACAAGCCAGCAAATGCTGGTAACGACAGGACTTCTTTGGGTCAGGAAGAGCACTGGGGTCACCTTTCCTGGGGTCACCAGGAGCCACAGACAGCATGAGTGTACCCCAAAGCTAAGTGCCACGATACTAGAGACCAATGGGAACACCTTGGCCCCGCCGTCATTAAAGGTGCAGGGAGCAGACAGTCACAGCCTGCTTCCTGCACCTTTTAGGCCAAGGTTTGGAATGTCCACTGTGGGCTCGCACCTGCTTCCTTAAACCCTCAGGTTGTCCTGGGGTGGCCTGGAGTTGCAGCTCTGGAGAGCCTGGCTGCCTCTGACGAGGGGACCCATCACCGTGCTGGAGGCACGGACCAGCAGGGGACCCTCAGGGGCTGGCCTGATGCACGCACCCAGTGCGTCCTGTGAAGCTGGGGTTTGCAGAGCCAAGCCTTGCCCCATCCCATGGGAGTGAGATAACCTTATTGCTCCAAGTGTAGGACTGATACTGGGTGTAGATCATTTGAGGGAACTTTCTGACCTGCCTAGAGATGCTGAAATTGCCTAGGAATTTTTCACCCTGGATAATTCCTGAAAATACTCCATTTAAGGTGTCATTTCATAGCCTGACGTTTTCTTTATTATGCTGTGAAAATGAGAGAATTGCATGTCACCAAAGATAGGACCTTTAGAACAAAAGAGGGGAAGACCCGTCGCTTGTCCAGGCCCCCAGCCCCTGTGCTCTGGGGACAGGGAGCCAGCATTTGTCCCTCCGGAGCCTGCGTTCTCCCTGCGACAGTGTCCTCCCCCCCAGCAATGTGTCTGCGCCTCGTGTTCTGTATCAAGTGCCTCCTGTGTACGTAGCACAAGGCCTGGCCCAAAGTGGGTCCTCAGCAAATGTTTTGGAAGGACTTGTGTTAGTTGGGGCCACCTTAACGAAGGACCACCAACGGGGAGCAGTGGAGCAGAACAACAGAAATGTATTCCCTCACGGTCTGGAGGCCACAGGTTCAAAATCAAGGTGTCAACAGGGCCAATCACATCTAGAGGCCGTGGGGGAGAATCCTTTGCTTCTGCCAGCTTCGGGGGGCCCCTGGGGTCCTGTACTTGTCTCCACGTGGCCGTCTGCCCTGTCTCTGTGTCCAAATCCTCCTCAGAAGGACACCAGTCAAAGGATTTAGGACCCCCATACTCCAGTATGACCTCATCTTAACTTGATCTCATCTGCAAAGACGCTATTTCTGAATAAGGTCACATTCTCGGGTACTGGGGTGCGGACTTGACCTTGTCTTCTTCGGGGACACAGTTCGGCCCACTACAGACACGTTGCTGAATCACAGAAATCACGGAAATAGGCCAACCCACATCCGTTTTCATCTGTCTGGCAGAGGCCATCCCCAGCTGGGATTAATGTGTTCGTTTCTCTCGCATCCAGAATAGAGTTCTTTGCCTTTGCTTCCCTCCAGCGCCAGGACTGTGGGCAAGTGCTGTCAGCCTCTCCAGCTTCTGTGCTGAGAAAATGAATTGGGGAGGCAGTGGGGAGGGGGGAGCCAGGAGCTCATGGTGGGAAGAGATTAAGGAGGAAGGCTGAAAAGCTGAATGTCAGTCCTGCCACATCCTCAGAGCGGGAGCAGCTCCATCCCCCTGACGTCCCACCCCCCCACCCCCCACAGGCACTGGCTCATGGGTCCCTGCTCTGGCCTGTGAGACAGCAGGACCTGTGAGACAGCAGGACGTGGTGTACCAACCACCAGTCTTCCCATCCCTGTGGGGCCTTCTTAGTGACAGGAGTGGAACACGTTCCACGTAAACAAAAGGCCAGCCTGCTGGTATCAGTGCACACACAGGCACGTGTGTATATGAGAAACACGGGGCAGCATGTGTGCCCTGCACTGCAACTTGCTTTTGTCGCTTAATATAAGGATGTAGAGGACTTCGAGTGTGGCTGCCCCTCCTCGCAGACACTGCAGGCAGGGGAGGGGGTTTGGTCGTTGCTGCAGCAGCACATGGTGACCGCGGCCAGTGCTGGTTAGTGATCAGCAACCCCAGGTGCGGTGTTCTCGGGTGAGGGCTGGGGAGCTGCCCCTCCCCTGGCCTGCCTTCTTGACAGAGCACCCAGAACCTGGTGCCCATGCCCAGAAGCACCTTCTGCCTTGGTCTGTGCTCCCCACCTCCACTTCAGCGGCTGTGTTGGGGCCTGGGGCGTCCACACAGGACAGACGTGCCTTACAGATCCTTCCCCAGGCTTCTGTCTCACGTGTGACAGCCCAGGGCAGAGGTCTGTCTGCTTTTTTTTTTTTTTAAAGCTAACTGCATGATGACCAGACTGCAGCAGTGACATAAGTTGGTCCATCTTTTTTTTTTTTTTTTAAACAAAAACCATTTTATTTTATTTACTTTTGGCTGCATCGGGTCTTAGTTGCAGCACACGGGATCTTTCGTTGCGGTGCACAGGCTTAGTTGCCTGCGGCCTGTGGGATCTTAGTTCCCCGACCAGGGATCGAACCCACATCCCCTGCACTGGAAGGCAGATTCTTAACCACTGGACCACCAGGGAAGTCCCGAGGTCTGTCGTCTTGACTGCTCACCACTCCCTCCTTCCCTGGCCAAGTCCTGATAGCTGCACCTTCCAGCCTGCACCGGAGTCTGCAGTTTGCTTTTGGGGTAAATCAGAACGTGTGTCCCCTCCGACCGTCAGGAGTCCTCCCCCGCCCCTGAGTTCCTCTGCCCAGGATGAGCACAGAGGTATGCACAGAGTCCGGTGTGTTTATGTCCTTGGAGGAGCACCTGGCCCTGCTGCCTTTTCTTCCAGTTTGAAGCTGGAAAGGGAAGAATATCCCAGGATGCAGAAGGAACAGAGTGCAAGGGAGGTCCAGGCTGCCTCCCTGGAGCCCCCAGCTCTGGGCTCCTGGGGACAGCATCGTGCTGCCCGAGCATGGCCTCAGCTCCTCTGTCCCTTGAGCACCTGTGGGCTCCCTGGGCCCTGGGGCTGTGTTGGCATCGTGGGGCAGACTCTGACGGGGCCCCTGCCCACCCCCCACCTCCCCAGGACTGCCCCAGGGTCTTCTCCGCAGGCCTGGACCTGACGGAGATGTGCGGGAAGAACCCGGCCCACTATGCCGAGTACTGGAAAGCGGTGCAGGAGTTGTGGCTGCGGCTGTACCTATCCAACCTGGTGCTGATCGCCGCCATCAACGTGAGTGTCCCCGCTCCCGAGGGGCCTCCATGGCTCGCTGCAGGCCAGCCCTTAGGGTGGGGGTGGACGTGGCCCTGCCCTCAAGAAGCCCTCGGAGAGGAAGGGGGCAGTCGGGAGACCCTCAAAGGTGCACAGGTCAGCTTGCCATTACAGACCAGGTGAAGGGGGGGGCCTAGGGGTGGGGCTGGGGGGGACTTGCTCACTGAGGTGGGGGTGAGTGTGGGGGCAGGAACCAGGGCCCATGGTCGACGTGGCCCAGCAGGAGGGTTATGAGGGTGGGGGCAAGTGGGGGATCAGATCTACATTTGGGAATATCACTTTGGCCTAACCTGGGGAAGGCAGGGGTGGGGCTAAGGCCAGAGAGGTGCCAGGAGAGCCTGAGCTGGGTGGAAAGGAGGGATGGCCAGAGTCAGGAAGACTCCATGGGGTGTGGTGGCCGCTGACGGTCTCTGGGGCAGTGGATGTGTGAGATGAGGGCAGAGTGAGGTCGGGCCTCGGAGGACCTCCTGCTGGAGGAGAGGAGAGGAGAGGCCGCTTGCTGCCCTGACATGAGCCTGAGAAAAGAGGGGATGTTCTGGGCCTGAGTGCTGGCCGCCCTGCCAGTGCCCACGGCCTCAGGCTGATGGGTGAGCCGGAGCCCATTGTGCGCACACCCCCAGACAGTGTTGGTACAGCATCCTGGGGGCTGGAGGCACCCAAGAGCTCACAGCCACCTGAGGCCCTTTCTTGGGACCCTGGCTCTCTGGAAGATGACCGGAACCAGCCACGGCAGCACCCAGAGCCCGGTGGTCCTGCTTCCCCTGTAGGGAGCCTGCCCGGCCGGAGGCTGCCTTATCTCCCTCACCTGCGACTACCGAATCCTGGCTGACAACCCCAAGTACCTCATGGGGCTGAACGAGACCCTGCTGGGCATCGTCGCCCCCTTCTGGTAAGGCTGGGGGTTGCACCCACACTCCACCAGACCCGGGGCTGAGCCCACCCCCCCCACCCCCATCTCCCGGGAGCCCTGAGCCCACCGTGAGTGGGTGTCTGCTTCCAGGTTCAAAGACACCTTTGTGAACACCATTGGGCACCGTGCCTCAGAGCAGGCCCTGCAGCTGGGGTTGCTCTTCCGGCCAGCAGAGGCCCTCCAGGTGGGCCTGGTGGACCAGGTGGTGCCTGAGGACCAGGTGCTGAGCACAGCGCTCTCGGTGATGGCCCGGTGGATGGCCATTCCAGGTGAGGGGCATGGGGGGGTGGGGCAACAGCTGTGGGTACCGGTGGGCAAGTAGAGCCCCGTCCCCTCCCCAGCCTGGAGCTTCTGGTGAGACAGGAAGTTCTCAAGCAATTCACATATGAGCCATTCACAATAGCAGACTGACCTAGTGTCCTGAGGCTGATGTAACAAATTACCACAAGAGGGGGAGTTGCGGGGGGTGGGGTGCTTAAAACAAGGGAAATGCATTCTCTCTCAGTCTGGAGGCCAGAAGTCTAAAATCGGTGTGGGCAGGCCCTCGCTCCTGCCAGAGGCTCTGCGGGAGGCTCCTTCCTGCCTCTTTCAGTTTTGGGGGCTCCAGGCGTCCTTGGCTGTGGCTGCGTCACTCCCATCCCTGCTGTGTCTTCACATGACCTTCTCCCACAGTGTGTCTCTATATCTCAGAGCTCCCTCTCCTTTTAAGGACACCTGTCCCTGGATTTAGGGCCCACCCTGAATCCAAGATGATCTCAGTTACACCTGCAAAGACCTTTTTCCTAATAAGGCCTCTTGCACATACTTTTTTGGGGTCCACTGTTCAACCCACTACACAGACAACTGGAAACAGCTTGTGTGTCTGTGTATAGAAATAGGGCTGCTTGGGACGTCTCTGGTGGTCCAGTGGTTAAGACTGCCCGCTTCCACTGCAGGGGGTGTAGGTTCTATCCCTGGTCAGGGAACTAAGATCCCACATGCAGTGTGGCCAAAAAAAAAAAAAAAAGAAAAAGAAATAAGGCTGCTTATATCAACTATGGTAGAAACCAGGGATCAGCAGGCTGTCTGTAAAGAGCCAGGGAGATTTTCGGCTTTGTTGGTCACATGGTCTCTGCCATAACTACGGCACCAGAGCAGGAGGGCGGCCTTAGAGCACGTGAACTAACAAGCGTGTCTGTGTTCCAATAAAACCAGGCCACCGAATTCTGAATTTCATGTAATTTTCACGTATCACAAAATATTACCCTTTTAAAATTTTTTCCGTCTATATAAAAATGTACCATTCTTGGCTCTTGATCTCTGGGGGGCCAGGTTTGCCAATGCCTGACACAGACAAATGCCTGAATACCGTGCAGCCATTAATTATGTTGTAAAAGAATATTCAGTGACATGGAAAATATTGCCGACAATATAGTTGAGGGAAAATAACAGGTTAAAAAGGCAACTTTCACAATATCGTCCTGTATGATTTTAAAGGAAATCGATGGACAGTAGGGAACAGGTGGCTTTCATTTTCTTCTCTTTGCTCACTTGAATTTTCTAAGTTTTCTACTGGAGTTTCAGTTGGAACTCTCTTGGAAAGCTTGGGAATACCACTGTCCCAGAGCAGAGCATGGGTTTTCACAGGTGGGACCCATCTTCTTTAGATCACGCTCGACAGCTGACCAAGAACATGATGCGAAAGACCACGGTAGACCGCCTGGTGAAGCAGCGCGACACGGACATCCAGAACTTTGTCAGTTTCATCTCCAGAGACTCCATCCAGAAGTCCCTGCAGATGTACTTAGAAAAGCTCAAACAAAAGAAAGGCTAAGGGCTGGGCTGCCCATGCAGGGTTTTTAGCCATATGCACCCTTCTGGGGGCCCTATGGTTCCAAGGGATTTAAAGAAGGCGTTTTCCAATTTAAAAGTACTTTTAGCTCTTTGTTTTGCTCATCGCCCTAAAAGGCCCGTTCCTTGTAGCCATAGTCCCAAGGCCTGTTACCACTCACGAGTACCCTTTGTGCCTGGCAGGTGGGCAGGTGGGCACAGCTGGCAAGCAGTGTCTTGATTGGGGAATCATAAACTGGTAGGTGGCACCCTTCTGGACCTCAGCGATGTCACCGTTGAGTGTCTCCTCTCCCAGAGCAGAATAAAGTCCTTGAGTTTCCCATCCCTGGCTGGTGGAATGGCTGACTGCTGGAGGCATAAGGCCAGGTAGTTGTGGGCCCTGGCAAGCCACACAAGAAAAGGAAAAGGGAAAAGCCCTTGGGCCGCCATGTTTTTTGTTTGGATGGAAAGCCTGTATAAATTTCAGAGAAATTGGGTGACTTGGAGAGGGAGGAGGGAGGCATTTTACATTACAAGTGTCCTAAATCTTACTTTAGAAAGATCTAGCAAGAAAAGCTTGTTCAAATTCTTGAAACAAAGGTTTTTCCCTCCCATACAATTCAGGCCAGTTAAATCCTGCCAAAGGTGAGATGCTTCGAAAACCAGAAACCTCATCGGGCCCCTGTCAGTTACACTGTGTACCCCAGTTCTGCTTGTTCCCAATCCTCAGGTGATGGGCTTACTCAGGGTGCAGGCCACTGTCCTCCCTGCTGAGTCCTTGCCCAGCCCAGGGCTCCTGAGGAAGAAGCTACCAGGAAGGTACCTTTGAAGGGGCTGTACCACTGTGAGCTGTTCAGGTTCTGTGGGCAGGACCTTATTAACCCAACCTGCCTGCTCACCAGTGAGGAGGCTCTCCACATGTCCCAGCGCTGCCAGCCAGCTGGTTGCAGGGGGCCAGCCTTCTTGACCGCCCCCCCACCCCCGCCAACTGCAGTGCTGGGTAGGAAAGGACCCTCATACACGAGTGCCTGTGAGTGGCCTGCAGGCCCGGGAACCGGGACCATAGGAGGAACACTGAGGACTGGGAGGTTGGCCTTGTACGTCCACACTACCTGTGTGTGAGCACTTAGCCCCAGCTGCACTCAGTACAGGTGCCTGAAAGCATTTAGTTTGCACAAAGAAAGAGCAGGGAGCTTCAGCCAGTGAGCACAGGAGCTGCCTTCTGGAGCCACCCTGGTCTGGAGGTGGTCAGTTCCCAGCAGGATGTGGAATGGGCAGGCCAGGCTGTCCCTGTCCCCTAAGTGGGCTGGGACCAGGGACCTGCTGGGCTGTAGGACCAAGGTTTGTGCCCCAGAAGAGCTGAGTCCTAAGAAAGGACATGAAGGCGTCAGAGCCAACACGTGTGTGTGGTCCTGGCTGAGTGTTCGCTGTTTATTGAGCTCAGCTGTGTGCCCAGTGCTCTATGAGGTGCTTCTCACAACCTTATGAGGTAGTGGTGGCAGCCCATTTCACGATGGGGAAACAGGCTCCGAGTAGTCCCATCACTTGTCCAGGCCCAGCTGACCCTACGCTGCAGCCCTGTGGGGCTTGCTCCTTGTGGCCAGAGTCTGCAGGCAGCCTGCCCTGGCCAGGCTTCAGCGCTGTCAGTGGGACTTGAGGGTCACCTCCACAGGAAAATGGTCACTGATGGCCAGGGCCTGGAGAGAGAAGGGGCCAACCCTGAGGCCCTGCTGAGCAGCCAGTCCTCCCTCAGGCTCCACCCCAGAAAACTGCCCCACCCCACCCCCCAGGAAGGGGCCCACTGGGTGTCCACAAACCACTGCATCTGGGGGTGGGGGAACAGACCAGCGAGGCCTGGGCTATCCATCCCAGCTGCGTGGGTTGGGTGGGAGCATGGCCTCGGGACCCCACTCTGGGGAGGTAAAGAGCTTCCTGTATTGCCATCCCAGATTTGTTCCATTCAGCCAGAACTGAACCTCTAAGGGCCTTTTCTAGAAACACTAGTGCAGGGAGGGAAGCGCCAGGTGTACTGAGGTTGGGCCTTGCTCCTACTGGGCCCAGCACTCGCCTGAGCCTGGTACAGGCCGAATTCCTCCTGGAAGTCGTGTACAGCGGCCGACTGGGGCTTCAGGCTGCTGCGCAGGTGGGCACCACAGACCACGATGCGGTCGTAGGCACAGTCCGAGTTGCCCACCGTGGTGTCGGCGCTGTCCGGGATGAGCCACTTGAAGACCTCGCTGCTGCGCAGGCGGATGGCCGGCCAGTCCTGAGCCTGCACATAGCTGCAGTCGGCGTTAAAGTCGCCCAGAAACAGCATGTCCTGTGGGGCACCGCGGAACCGGGTCTGAGCCTGTGGGAGGGGCCGCGCGCGCAGAGCCTCACGCCTGTGGCCGACCCCCAGGGTGCGCCTCTGGGACCCGGGGACGTGGGGCAGGGCGGGGCCATGCGGACATAGGGGCTTACGTCGGTGCCCCACTTTCTTATCACGTCCAGGTACACATCGTAGAGCGCGTCGATCTCGGCCACGGCTTGGTGCGGCGCCGCGTGCAGCGGAATCAACATTAACTCCTCGGCAGCTGCAGGAGGAGGTAGATGTCAGGGGCTGAGACGGGGCCTGCGGGACGGGCGGGGCCTGCGGGACGGGCAGGGCCTCACCTGACCCCGGTGCCGAGAACTTGACCACGAAAGGTTCACGACTGAAGGCGTCCTCCGGGTCCGGGTACTGGTACGTGTCCACTACCGACACCGCGTCCTTCCTGGGTGTAGAGGGTGGGTGGGCGCCCTAAGCGGGCCCCCTCCTGCCCCGCGCACCCCTCCCCCGCATCCCCGCCCCTCACCTGTAGATGAACAGGTACGTTTCCTTATGCTGGTCCCGACCCAGCGGCTCACTGCTCACGAAGCTGTACTCGTGCCTGGACATGCTGCGGAGACACCGGCCAAGCCCGGGGTCAAGGCATCGCTCCAAGACCTGGGCCCACGTTGGGCCCTGCCCGCCATACCTGTTGATCTGCTCCATGAGCGTGGATACGGCGCTCAGGTCGGATTCCCGCACCTCCTGCACCAGCGTGATGTCATAGCCAGCCAGGATCTGGGGGAGGGGCCGGCAGGTGCGGGGTCACGTGTGCGCAGCAAATTAGCCCGCGGAGCCCAGCTGCGACCCCGCCCAGGGTCCCCAGCCTCACTTGCGCGATGATGCCGCTGCAGGCCGGGTCCGACACTTTGCTGTCGCCGAAGCTCCGGATGTTGAAAGCTCCGATGCGCAGCGCTGCGTCTCCAGCAGCCCCTAGCGCCCAGAGCGTGGCCAGTAAGGCCAGGGGCCCGCCCATGGCGCAAAGCAGGCGGGCTTAGAGGCAGAGACACGGCCGCGTGAGCGCGGACATGGAATCGGACACACCAGCCCACCCTTCTCAGTCCCGGCTGCTGGGACGCGGGGGCCGGGCAGGTTCTGCCACCCATTGGTGGCTGGCAGGAAGGCATATCCTCCCCCTGCCGCTCTCCAGGTCTCCCCAGGGTGGTGGGCTGGGCTTACGGCCGTGGCCTTTCTCCTCCGTGGGGAAACTGAGGCCCAAATATTGAGACTCCATTCACATCCAGCCCCCGGCTCAGCAGCCCCCCCCCCCGACTCACCTGAGGGATGTGGATTGGCTGTGTCAGAGGCTTAGGATCTGGGTCCCAGTAGAAGTCTGAGGTCCCAGCTGGGGGTGTGTCTGCGGCACAGGACAGACTGCAAGGGCTTGGTCTAGCAGCAGCTCTGGCGCCCCAGCTCCGTATTTGAAGCCCTGGTCCAGGGAGGGGCTGGGACTGCACTGGGTCCCGCCCCCTCCACAAATTGGGCACTGTAACTCCTGGCTCCCATTCCCACAGAGACCACCGCCCCCCCGCAGGGCAAGGCGGCAGGGGATCCACCTTGAGACTGCTCTGGTGCCCCCAAGCCTGTCAGAACAGGGACTCAGAAGGCCCTGCCAGCCCAAGAGCTGCATCAGAACTGGGAAAGAGGACCAGACATGCCCACGGTCCAGGTCTTGCTCCTGTCCCTGCCCCCGAGAAACTAGGTCACCCAGAATCTCTCTCAAGCTGCATCCCCTCAGGGAAACTAAGGCAACACAATCAGGAAAGACTGGCCCCATTTGTGGCCCAGCATCTCCTGCTGCTTCTCCACACGTTGTCACCTCAAGGTAAAAAGCCGAGACTCCTGGGTCTCCCAGCCTCATTCCCCGGCCCCAGGGAGGCCCCAGGATTGCAGGCTAGGAAGCAGCACCCCCTCCCACCCACCTCGACGGGCCTCAGGAAGCTGGGGTCACAGCTCCAGCTGGGCAAGGCAGCAGCAGGAGGCTGCCTGTCCACATACCAATGATACCCACACACTGCCAAGGTGCCTCCAGCCCTGTTGGGATCCCTGGGCAGGCAGGGGCTGCCACAGAGGAACCTGCCAGGGCAGTGGCACCAGCCCCTGAGGCTGGCACTGCCGCAACATCACAAGCGGCGGGTTTTCATGTTTTATTGTAAAGCAACCAAAAACTCTGTGTATTTACACTTCCGCATCTCCTCTGAACACCTGAGTTCTATGCCCATCTTCTCTGTACTCGGCCAGGCAGGCAGGGGCAGGGCGCTCGGGGTCCTCGCCCCCTGCCCCAGCCCAGCCCCCCGGGACCGTGCAGGCGCCCGTGTTAGACGATGACCGTCTGCACCTCAAGCTGGCCCTCCGGCGAGGCGATGACCAGCTCTCCCGCATGCTCCAGGATCTCAATGTCCTCCGATGATACCATGGTCACGGTGGCCTGCTCGGCACCATTTGTACCCGAGCGGGCCGTGAGCACAGTGCCCTCGCTGATGGCTGAGGCCAGCGTCATGGCCACCTGCTCCGTCAGGCTCTCGGGGGTGGCGATAGTGATGGTGTCGGCAGCAGCTGCCTCTGTGCCCAGCCCTGCCTCCTGGTCCATGGTCACATTCTGCACGATGATCTGGTGCCCGGCGCTGGCCTGGTGCACGATCTGCTGCACTACCTTCATGATGTGACTGTCCACCTGTGGGTGGCTCAAGGCTCAGCCCATGAATCTGGTGAGGGTGCCAGGCCACCCCACCCCGCCCATCCCCCAGCCCCTCACCTCCGTCTGGGTGCCCTCAATGATCTCCGTGGCTTCGCTGGTCTCTGCATCATCCGCAGTGGCCTGGATGGAGGGTCAGAGGTCAGCCTTGCCCGCCCCAGGCCCCATCCGAACCCCGGTGGCCCCACACCCACCTCGATGATGTACTCCTGGGTGTCGGCTACCACGGACGAGAACTCGACCAACACGGTGTGAGGGTCGTCGGCGAGGACGGCGGCGGCCGCTGTGGGGCTCTCCTCGGACACCAGCAACTCCTCCACCTCCAGCAGGCAGCCCCCTGTGGCGGGGAGCTCAGTCAGTGCCGGCCAGCCGCGGCCCCCCACCCCCTCCCTGCCGCCTCCCGGCCCCACCTTTGGTACGCAGGTGCCGGTTGAGCGTGCCATGCTCGGCAAAGCCGCGGCCGCACTTGTAGCACTTGAAGGGCTTCTCGCCCGTGTGGTGCCGCACGTGCCGCACCAGCGAGCCCTTCTCCCGGAAGCCTCGGCTGCAGAACGGGCACACGTGCGGCTTCTCCTCCAGGTGTGTCCGGAAGTGCACCTGCTGGGCATTCTGTGGAGACCCACCATCAGGGCCAGCCTGGCCTTGGCTCTCCCAGCCCCCTCTGAGGGCCCCGGCTGGGACTGAGCAGGCTGTCAGGTGAGGGGTGAGGGGTGAGGAGGGAGGTCTGGGGGCACGGAACAAGGGACAGATCTGGCTCAGGGAGCGGGGAGCCCACAGATGGGGGATCAGGGGCCCACCTTGGTCTTGTAGCACTTGCCACACTCGGGACAGGGGTAGGGCCTCTCATCTGAGTGGACACGCCGGTGGCCGCGGACATGGGCGATGGTCTTGTAGAGCTTCCCGCAGTCCCCACAGCGGAAGCGGCGCTCGTGCACATGCACCTCCTGGTGCTTCTTGAGCAGGTAGGCCTTGGGGAAGGCCTTGCCACACTGCGGGCATGTGAATGGCCTCGGCCCTGGGGCCACACTCCGTGTCAGGCCAGGACCACCACCCGAGGGCCCCACCCTAGCCACCTGCCCACAGGCAACCCTGACCGTCCACAGCACACCCGAGAGCCCCTCCCGGCTACCCACGGCCGTCCACTGCCCAGTACCCCCACCAACCTGCCACCCACCTGCGTGGCCTCTTTTGTGGGCCTCCAGGGTGGCCGCCGTTGGGAAGGTCTCACTGCACTGAGGGCATGGGTGGGTCCTGGGCACAGCTGAGGCCTCACTGGCCACCTGCTGGGGGACCACAGCGCACCTCCAGTACCCATTGCAGGCTGGGCCCGAGCAGCGCCGTGGAGGCCAGACCGAGGCACCCCCACCCTGGGAGGCTCCATAATGGGCCCAAGGAAGGCGATAAACAGATAAGGGGACAAAGTCACTGCATACAGTGATGCAACTTTCCACCGCAGGGAGCACAGCAAGGAGGCTGGTGGCGGCCAGGATAGCATGGTGACTTTGTACCCAAGGTCCAGCCCCCCAGAAGGGGCACGCCGGCAGCGCAGGCACCTACTGTCTCCACCTGTTCCACCTCCAGCAGCGGCAGTTCTGGGGGACCATCTCCCAGGGGCTGGGGACTGGACACAGTGGGAGGGGCTGGCTCCAGGGCTCCCTCCTCCCCAGGGACCCGCTCAAGGACAATGCCAGAGTTCTGCATGGCCTGGTGCAGCAGGTTCTCACGGCTGCCCTCGCTGGAACAGGGAAGCTCCTCGGGGCCGGGGGGCTGCAGGGGAGGCAAAGGGAGGCTGGCCAGGCAGCCCGGCACACAGCACCCACCCGACACCACCGCACAGGGCAGCCCCAGGGGCCCCCATGCATACCTGGCGTCTTCACTCAGGAATGCCCCTGGGTGCCCCACAGCCCGCTCCACCTGCCTTCCCCTGCCCCACCTCATCCCCAGCTCACTCTCCGTTGCCCCTCCCTGCCATGACCTGGGTCTCCCATCTCCCCACCCGGCAACCAGACTGAGCACCAGGAAGGCAGGCCCATGTCAGTCCTGTTCCCAGTGGAGCCAGTGCCCAGAACAGAGCCTGGTGCTGAGCAGACAAAGGCCTCCCCTGACCTGTCCCCACCTCTGGGGTGAGGGCTTTCATGCCCAGGGGAAGCTCTTGCATCTGGACGTGGACTTCGTGGATGACAGTGCCCTTGGCATCTGTCACCAGGTGAATCACAGGCGAAGTTTCCATGGGCCCGCCTGTCATTGCCGATGATGTAACAGTCCCCACGGTGGAGGCACCAGGCCCTTTAAGGCAGAACCAAGAGAGTCCATGAAGAAACACCCAACCAGGGTGGCACTCAGAGAGCAGCCAGGGCCAGGGCAGGGAGCCCCCGACCACACTGACCTGTGGGAGTGTCCTCTTTGCCGACAACCACATCTTTGCTCATGCTGAAGCGGATTTTTTCCGTGCACGGGGTGAGAGACTTGAGGTGCCGGGTCAGCGCACCCGACTCGCGGAAGCTTTTCCCACACTTGGCACACTTATAGGGGCGCTCATCTGCAGAGAGAATGGTGTCAGCCTCGGGCAGGACGCTGGCTTGGTGCTGAGGGGAAGGCAGGCCTGGAGCCACAGCCTCCGTACCACCAGGAGGAAGGGGCCACGAAGCCCAGGAGCCGGGGCACCCCCAGGGCCAGCGGCAGCGTGCTGTGCAGCTCCCGGCCCCAGGCCCGAGGCCGGCTCACCTGTGTGCCGCCGGTGGTGCCGGATGAGTGAGCCTTTGGTCCGAAAGGAGGCCCCACACAGTTTGCACTCGTGGTCCTTTCGGCTACTGTGGGTGATCATGTGGGCCTTAAGGATGCTGCCCTGTGGGGGAGGGGCGGCGAGGCTCAGGCACCTCCCTGGGCAGGAGCAGGAAGGCTTGGCTCCCACAGCCAGTGCGCCCGCGGCCCCAGGGCCTCACCGTCTTGAAGGTCTTGTGGCACAGCAAGCACACGTAGCGGCCGTCCTTGTTCACCAGCAGCTTGACCTGGGCCTGCTCACCCTCCCCAGAGAGCCCAGGCCCCTGACGGTTGGGGCTGCCCCGGGCCTCTGCCATCCCGCTGTCCCCCGGCTCCGCCTCAGAGGCCACGATGACCTCTTTGATGTGTCCACCACCTGAGGAGAGGCAGATGGGCCTGAGCCTTGGAATGCCATGGGCCCTGCCGCTTCCTCGGATCCCAGCCCGAGGACACTGCTGTGGCACAGTGGATTTGTCTTGACCAACCCCCAGCCCCAGTACATGGCGCCTGCTCAGCCTGAAAGGGTGGGAGGTACTGTGCTCTGACTCCATGGAGCTGCCCAGAGGAGCTCCAGGCCTCCAGAATGTGTTCAGCGGGGAAACCCACCATGAGCACGGATGCCCCCTTCCCTCAGCCAAGAGGCACGCACGACTAGATGTGCACAGGGGTCCCGCCGTGTCCAAGGGCGGCAGAGTGCCGGCACAGAGGCAGTGGACAGGCCAACTCGCCACCATTGGCCCCCTCGCTGCTCTGGCTAACGTGAGGAGGAAATGCCTCTGGGGATCACCCACCAGCATCGGTTTCAAGGCAGGCAGGCAAGAGACCCAGCCTGGGAGAGGGAGCGCTCGACACGCCTAGGACAGTCTGAGGAAGGAAGGCTGTGCTTTTGCAGCTCTCACGAGGGTTGAAGAAATCTGACACACACTTCACAATTTCTGCTCATGAAAATGACACATGGGAATCGGTTGTGAAGCCGCTTCTTAGAAACCATCTCAATCAGGCTGGCATCGTGTTTTGACAAACCATTCTCCCAAAACAGAACGGAAGTGCCGTGACTCAAACAATTAAGGGCATCTCTCGCTCCTGCCCTGGCTGACATGCTTGAAGCTTTATCTTTCCTCCCCGCCAGGAGTGAATTTCCAAAAGAACAGGGATTTCTGCCAGGCTAGGACTTGAGTTTGAGTGTGGCACAGCAGACAGAGGAGTCAGAGAAGGGGGGAACGTGGCTGCCCTGAGTCCAGAGATAAAATGTAAATTTGTTTCCAGGGAAGAGGCAGGAGAGCCTGCAGTGGGTATCCAGCCCCTGTGCAGTCCCTGGGAACTGCACCCCCCAGCCCAGCAAGGACTGAGAACCCCCAGCCCTGCGATGCCAGCAGCTGGTGGTTTAGGACTCTGGCCTGGGCTCCAGATCGCTGAGCAGCTGACGCCAAGGGGACATTTGGGATACCCAGGATGCCTGCAAAGGGGAAACTCCCAAGGGTGCAAGAGAGGCCGGGGGTGCCCAGAGAGGAGCCCCTGGAGCACAAGGAGCTGCCCAGCCACGGGCTTGGGCCAGCTGGAGGCTGGATGGCAGGCAGGGCCTGGCTAGCCAGGGGGCCAGAGCCTGGAGATGCTGCCTGAACCCAGGGAACCTGTTTTCCCATATGACACCACCACCCAAGAAGCCAAATGCCACACCAGGGCTGGGCATGGCCCCACCTCCCACATGTCAGCCCTCTTATCCCAGAGGAGCAACAGGCAACCGTCTTCGTCCACAGGAATGTCGGGGGAAAGACAATGTGGAGACAGGGACAGGTCCTGTAGCTTCCCTGGGATGGGACCTTGGCAGAACAGCCTGCTCTGAGGTTCCCCTCCCCCAGGTCGCCTCCCCACCTCTTCCTGCTCCAGCTGGTCCCAAGGGCTTCCCAAGGCCAAGTTCTACCTGTTGCCCAAACCTGCTTCCTGTCCAGTCACCTACTCACATCCCTGCCAAGGCCCCTGCCCATTCCCTTCCCAACCTCCCGTGGCATCAGGCCCAGCCCAGCCTCCCTCCACTGCCACGCTCACACCCAGCCCCCCGCTCCCTCGGGCTGCCCTTTGAATGGCCCAGCTGCACGCTCACCTGCTTCCTATTAAGGAGCACGTGACCCAATCCAGACCTCTCAACACCCCAACACTCCCTGCCCTACTGCACTTTAAAAAAGCCATCAAAGAGCCTGACTTGGCGTTGTATGCTTTTAAAGGCCATGTAAGAATCAGGATAGGAATCGCCACCCCCACGCCGGAGGGAGTGAGCACTGGGGAGGTGAAGGCCAAGGTCAGGCAGCAGGTCAGGGTGGAGCTGCAGCAGCAGGTGCACCCCACACACACCCCAGCCTGACCCTCCAGAGCCAACTGTGGGGTGGGAAGTAGGAACCAGGGTTGGGGTTGGGGGGTGGCAAAAAAGTAGGGAAGATTCCGGAAGGACCAGGGCAGAGACAGTCTGGGGCAGCAGCAGGAGAGAGCAGCCAGCTCATGATTTATGCACAAAGTGAAGACTCCCCGAGGCCCAGGTGTCCCCCAGGGCTGCCCAGGTTCTGGGCTTCCGCTTTCTGGGCAGGGCAGGGCAGGGCCTGGTGGCCAACGCTTGCTCTTGCTGCAGGCCCTGCCCTGGGGAAGGTGCACACAAGGTCTCAGCCCCTCCTCGGCCAGGCCTTGCTCTCGGGACAGCAGAGGGGCACAGGCAGCAGAGGTCCCCAGCTTTCAGCCTTGACCGCGGATGACTAACAGGTCAGCAATGCCTCAGCGCTGAGAAAGCCACGCGTGAACAGCCATGGTGGGGCCAAACCAGCTTACCGACAATGTCAGGAGCGTGGCTGATGTCTGCCGTGAGAGCGGCTGCCTCCACCACGATGTGGGCCACAGTGATGGGCTCCTCTGAGCCTGCTGCTGCTGGTTCCACCTGCCATTGGGCGACAGGGGACAGAGGAGACTCGTCTCCAGGGCTCCAGAGCTCGGGTTTATGTCCATGCAGGATGGCTGGGGTGAGGCCTCTCATCTCCCACAACAGACCACTGCTCTGAGCCTGACTCCCAGCCTGAACCCTCCACCCCAGGCCCAGGGGTCGGCCCCATCACTCTAATGCCTCCAGCCACCAAGGGCCCCATGCGGAGCCCTGAGCACCCTCAGGGAGGACTCCAGGATGAAGTGACTAGAAGCTCCAGCTTGAGGCTCAGCTGGCTCTGCAGAGATGAAGGTGAGCACCTCCATATAGCCCAGCCAGGTGATCAGGGGAAAGGGCCCCCAGGGATGTGGGGCCGGGGGCCTTCCAGAGTAGAGGACACCTCTGGGAGGGGCAGGAAAAGAGCACAGAGTCAGAGTGAGACAATTCTGGGCCCACTCCTCTGGGCCACTCCCGGGGTGACCAGAGGCACCTGACTTCTCTTGGAGTCTCCTTTCCCACTTCCATAGGATGAGGATGACAAGAGCGCCCAGCCCACAGGGGTGCCGTGGGCCTCAGTAGGACTGTGCATGTACAGCCCGAGTACACACCGAGTGCAACAAAGTTGACCATTTTTATGACAGAGTTGTGGGCTCCACAGAGCCACACTTTGTTTGTGGGATCCCCAGGAACCATATGTACAGGACAGGAGACAAAAGGACAAAAGCCACCGTGATATCCCTAAGCCAGAACAGGCCCTCAGGCTTCAAGAAAGGAGGGACCCCAGGCCCCAACTGTGCAGGCTTCAGCCAGAGGCTGCTGAGAGGGCCCGCATCCCAGGCCATCCGGGAAAGCCCAGAGCACCGCCAGGAGTCCCCCACCCACAGCCGGATGCCTGCCCTCTGCCCACCCCGGTGGCACAGGTCCGTCTTGACATGCCTCCACCTCCTCATCCTGCTGTCCGCCGAGGGGCGGGGTGGAGGGCACGCACGTGTGCAATGGCAGTAGGGGGATGCTACCTCCTGACCCAGCAGCGCAGCAGCAGTGGTGGCAGGCAGGGCCTCCTGGGGCACCCGCTGGCAGACCTTCTGGAGCTTGTGCTGAACAAAGTCCTCCAAGGCGGTGAACTCCGCCTGGCAGCGGCCACATCGGTGCACGTCATCTTCATCTGCAACGAGCCTGCGGTCAGTGGGGCTTGGGAGGGATTCCAGCCCCAGGCAGATGCACCCAAGGGTGGCATCAGAACCAGAGGTGCCTTCCCTAGCCCTCCCAAAGGGGCTGAGAACACTCTTGGGAGCCCAGGGTGGCAGGCCCCTTCTCCGGAGGTCTGCAGCAGTGCCCACCCTAGGAAGAGCAGCATCCAGCAGGGGATAACCCTGACCATACACTTAGGCTGTAGGGATCCAAAGTCCCTACTTCAGAGATGCGGGGAGAGAGGCCCAGGGAGCAGCTGGGAGGCAGAGAGATTCAGCCAAGCTGGTTTGGGGACAGTGGAGGACCAGGGTTTAAGACTGTTGGGGTTTGCATGTGCCCTTGGGCACCTCAGTGACCAGGTCTGGGTCTGTTTCTTCATCTGTAAAATGGGCCGACTCAGTGTGTGTGTACAGGCTCTAGCTGAGAGGCCAGTCCTCAGCAAACATGGGAGAGGTGGGGCACCCTCACCCATGACCACTCTTTTCTCACTCTGACTTCATGCTTCACTGGTTCCAAACAGGCGGCACCTCCCTACTCTGGTGAAGACGCGCAGGGTGGGACTTCCCAGAGGGGTTCCACACCCCAGGGCCATGGGCCACCGCACCTGAGCCCCTCACCATCTGGGCTGACCAGCCAGTGCCTGCCCCAGGTCCTGCAGTAGAGACTTCCGGCTCACTGAGTCCCCTACTGTGTGCTGGGCATCTTACTGGGGCCATCAGCAAATCCGGCCAGCACCCTGAGGAAATAGAAGTGACTATTCCCTCTCTAGAAGAACAACTTGAGATTCAAGGCCACCCAGCTGGTGAGTGTTGGGGCCAGAACCTGAACTTGAGGGTCTACCCCAGACACCCTGCTGTTTACCCTAAGGGATGGGGAGATGCTCCTTCTGCTTTCATAAAAGTCTGCCAGTTCTCACCACCTCAGTGCAGTCCCACATCAAGGTCAAACCCAGGCCTGGAGGACAGAAGGAGCCCCGTTGATGTCTATTGGATTAATGAGCAAAGGGCCAAACCACAGCCGAGACTCACAGAAGGCCACCTGACAGAGGGCGGTCCCTTCCAGATGGTTCACAGTCACAAGCCAAGCACTGAGGTGACTGTACCCTCCTAACCCTCCCACCCCACTCCCCAAGTCTGACTCAGCACCAGCGTGTTGCCATTGAAGGAATCCCCACCACAGAAGGGGACACACCCAGCCCCTGTAACACTGAGTGAGATAAGGCCCTGGGCAAGCCCAGCAGGGCACAGCAACCTCCAAAGAGACCCCTCTGCGGATAGCACTGCCCCCCATGCCAAGCTACCTACCCAAGCTGGAATAAGGAGCAAGAAATGATGTACTGAGAATTACAAATCCTGTGGGGACAAAGACCACCACCCCGATATCACCACCAACCCCCTCCTGCCCGGCCCAGTCTAAAGCTTCCTGGGACAAGCTCAGAGGGTAGAGACCAGAATTCTGTCTCCAAAAGCTATCAGTGCCCCTGTGTGTCTCCAAAACTGTTCTCAGAGATTCACATACATGCTCTATTTTGATTCTCACCACCATCCTATGAGGCGGCAGAACCCAGAAGTTAAGGGAGTGGGTTGAGGAGTCACACAATCCTGGTATCCAACAAGTCCTTGGTACTTACTAGCTGGGTGACCTGGTCACTTTCACATATTTGAACCTCAATTTTCCTCATCTACAAAATGGGAATAATAATAGTAATAATAATAACGGCATCTAGGGCTGTCTTGAGAATGAAAAAGGCTGATGCATGGTAAGTGCTCGATACATTATCCTCAACAGTAGCATCCCTATTCTGTAAGGGGAAATGGAGGCTCAGAGAGGTATGTGGTTACCTGCCCAGGATCAAACAGCTAGAAAGAGGCAGGTCTGGGACAGAGCTCTGCTGCCTCCCCTCGGGTGCTGTAAAGACCCGAGGCCCCGCCCTCCCGGAGCCTCCAGTCACGCCGCGGCCAGGGCCCCAGTGGCCCGTCAGGTGAAGTGGGAGGGGGCGCGGAGGAGGGCAGGGCCCTGTCGAGACTGGGAGGCAGAGGGGGGCCGGGCCGCTGGCCTGAGGGCGGGGCAGGCAGTGGAGGCGATCTCCGAGGTCTACACTGACAGCCCCGGTGGCTTGGACACAGGTGAGTATCCGCGGGTGGGCACTGGGGCCCACGGGGGTGGTGGGCGCCCCGCCAGGGTTAGGCCTGAGGGTCTGAGGAAACCGGGGGGCTCGTGGAAGGCTATGAGGGGTCCCGTGGGGACCCGTGAGGTCTGCAAGGAACCTGGCCTGGGAGGGTCTGTCGCGCCAGCAGCTCAGGCCGTCGGGGCCTCCACCAGCCAAGCTGAGCCGTCCCCACCCTGGCCGCTCCCGGCCCCGTCCGGCCCTGTTACCTTCCTCGCTAAAGGGCGCCGGGAGGCCGAGGAAGCCACCGGGGGCCAAGGCCGCCGCCGCCGCCGCCGCGACCCCGCCCTCGCCCGCTTCCTGCCCGGCTTCGGTCCGGGCTTCTGCCGTATGCGCGGCCGTTACCCGCACTGCCATCGCGCTCTCCATGTCGCAACGCGCCGCAGGAAGATGGCGGATTTACGACCGTGTCGTCATAACAACGGGCCGCGCCAAGGCTAGCGAGAAGACAGGAGGAGGACGATGGGCGGGGCCAGGGTGGGTTTGATTGGCAGGAGGCGGGGCGGAGCCCGAGGGTGTGGCCTGGAACCGCAGAGGCGGGGCCAAGCTCAGGGAGAGAAGAGACGGGGCGGGACTGCTGGGAGTGGTGTAGTTAAGGTGGAGAGGACTGACAGGAGGTGGCGCGGGGCCTGGGAGGGCCCGCTGGCCGTGGCTGGGGCTGGGTTCCGGCAGCTCCTTCAAGGCTCTAGCGAACTGGCGGCGCCAACTGACCGGCCCTGAGCCGGTGCTGCCGCCGCAGGTGCCCAGCCGCGATCCGAGCTCGAGTAGGCCGAACTCGAGTGGGCCGCTGCCGGGACACCGCCCCAGCTCGGACCAGTAGAGTGGTACTCGCTGCCCGCCCCCGACCCCCTCGGGTGGCAGAACCTCCCTTGATGGTTGACCCAGTCACAAGGGAAAACCCGAGTTGGGGATGGCTCACGGGTAGCTTCACTAACCGTTTCATTCTTTATTTTTTTTTAAATTTTATTTATTTTTTATTTTTATTTTTGGCTGCGTTGGGTCTTCATTGCTGTGTGCGGGCTTTCTCTGGTTGCGGTGGGCGGGGGCTACTCTTCATTGCGGTGCGCGGGCTTCTCACTGCAGTGGCTTCTCTTGTTGTGGAGCACGGGCTCTAGGCGTACCGGCTTCAGTAGCTGTGGCACGCGAGCTCTAGATAGCAGGCTCAGTAGTTGTGGCGCACGGGCTTAGTTGCTCCGCGGCATGTGGGATCATTCCGGGCCAGGGCTCGAACCCGTGTCCCCTGCATTGGCAGGTGGACTCCCAACCACTGCACCACCACGGAAGCCCAACCCTTTCATTCTTTTGCATAGTTTTCAAGTTGTGGTAAGTACACATAAAAATTACCGTTAGTGACAGTACATTCACAATGTTGTGCAACTATCACGAACATGTAGTTAGAGAATGTTGTCATCATTCCAAAAGGAAACCTGTACGCATTAGCAGTCACTCCCCATTCTCCCCTCCCCCTAGCCCCTAGCAAACCACTTTCCTTCTCTGGATTTGCATTTTCTGGACATTTCATATAAACAGAATTATACACTTGGTCTTTTGCATCTGGTTTCTTTCACGTTAGTATGATGTTTTTGAGGTTTATCCAGGTTGTAGCATGCAGCAGTACTTCATTCCTTTTTGTGGCTGAATAATATTCCATTATATGAATAGACTGATTTTCATTTTGCACATTTGGGTTGTTTCCACCTAATCTACGATTGTAAATAGTGCTGCTATGAACATGTGCATACAGATTCTTTTTATTCTTTTTAAGGTAGTATTAGTTCTTTGAAGCTAAGTGCGTTATAGGATTTTCTCATTTAAGATACCAATCATCCCCATTTTGAAGAAGAAACTGAGGCACAGAACTGATGGAACACTTGCCCAAGGGCAGACCAAAGATCTAACCCAGGTCTGTCAAGAGTCATGGGCTAGAAACCCACAGGGCGTGCTCTCCCAGCTTGGTTATTCTCTGTGGCTCAGCCCAGTGCTAGATTCCAAAGACTCAGGTGAATCAGACCCAGTTCCCTCCAGGAAGACCAATCTCCAGGGAAGACCAAGCACGACACAAGGGCCCGGACAGAGAGTGGGCATCTCTGCCCTGGGAAGGACACCAGCAGAGACTGTCTCCATGCTGGGGCTGCCCAGCTAAGGAACTGAGGACCCTTAGCCTGTCAGGAGCTGGGATGTGTGAGGCACAGATTGGATCACCAGAAGTCAGGCTGGGGTAAAAATGGGGCTGCTTTCTGCAGGGGGCTTGCTCACCATTGCAGGCATTTAAGCAGAGAGTGACAACATTTCAGAAGGATCCTCCTGACTGCTGTGCAGGAAAGGAAGATCTAGGATGGACAGTCTCTGAGAGGGACAAACAGGCGGAGGAGCAGGTGGGTACTTATGGAGCAGGAGGGATCTAGGGGGCACCTGGGAAGAGAGGACCAGGAGGACACCTCACTTGAGGATGTGTGGGGGAGTGATGGGAAAGCCAGCATCAGAGAGGAAGAGGAAGACCACCAGAGGAATGGAGTGGGGGTGGATTTCAAAGACAGAGCACAGCCTGGGTGTGGATGGACATAAGGAGGAGCTGGCCCAGGGGAGACAGACAACCTGCCCTGCTCCATGCTCCAGAGCCTGTGGGACAGAGTTGTCAGGGACAGGCCAGGGCTCCTGCCTGGTTATTCCCTGGGGGTCAGAAAAGGGAATCCTGACCCAGTGAGCTCTAGGCCCCACCTCAGCTGAAGCCCAGGCAGACCAGCGGCAACAGGAGTGGGCCTGAGGTCACTGGAAGGCAGAGTGGCCAGGGGCAGGCCTTCTCCCTTCCCCAAAGTCCTCCTTCCCCCAGATGGCCTCCTTTCCCGCCCTGCCCTCAGCGTGGGCTCCAGCTGCACACTGTGTGTTTGACAGTCAATAATGGCTTCTCTGTGGCCAGAGCCTGACAGGAACTCCATCATCCTTTTTGATGGCTACTCAATCTCCCTTCATTGGATGTACTTAAATCTATTCAACCAATCCCATGTTGAAGATTATTTAGGTTGCATCCAATTTTTTTTTTGCCACTTCAGTCCTTTTTCCTTTTTTTTTTTTAAGGGTTTGTTGTTGTTGTTGTTTTGTTTTGTTTTGGCCACGCCGTGCGGCTTGCGGGATCTTGGTTCCCCATCCAGGGATCAAACCCACGCCTTTGGCAGTGAAACCTCGGAGTCCTAACCACTGGACTGCTAGGGAATTCCCTTCAGTCCTTTTTCAATGACACCCTTTTTTGCTTAGCTCATTAGAAGTGATAACATCTGTGAAAACAGTTTCAATGGCTATTGGTATTTTCTAATACAATTTAAATCCATGCAATGCTATGAAGATTAGTGTCCTTGTACCACCTAAGTCCACGCCCCACTCCACCTGTGATCCAGCTTCCTCACTTGGGAGGACCCTGGTGCCGTCCATTCGCAGGTATATAATGAGCACCTACTGTGTGTCAGGGACACAAAACGATTGATCATGCTGTGCTCCTCTCCCATCCAGATGCATGGCACCGTGTCCAAGGACAGTCCTCCCCAATAAAGGGCACTGTCCTTTCCAGCCTCCTTCAGGACCTTGTCCACAGCCATCCCCTCTCTTGATACTGGCCGTTCCATCTCTCCCACTATGCCAGCTCAGACTCTACAACCTACAGGGGATGTTAAACCAAACAGAGCTCAGCTTTGGGGTCAGCTGAGTTTAATCCCAACTCTGCATTGTCCAGCTGGTGACTCTCTGTGGCTCAGTTTCCTCATCTGTAAATGGGGACACTAATTGTCCTTGCCTCTCAGGGTTGTTCTGTGATTCTGACAAGGTAATGCAGGTAAGGAGCAGCACTCAGTGCCTAGGTGCTTACTGAGTGCCCAGTAAACCAAGGCAACCGGGCAAGTATTGCACCAGGCAGCCCACGGCTGGACAGAGCAGTGTTTTCTCATTCTGGCCAGTGAACCACATACACTGAATGTTTCTGGGTGGTAAAGCAGGATTTGTGATCTTCTGTCAAATCCAGTTCTTCCCAGGGTCAGTCGGCTCCACCAACAAAACTGAGTGGGAAGACACAGGGAGGAAGGTGCTGCTCCCCTCCTGGCTAGTGGGTGCGCCAGGCAGGAACACGGCATATCCTGCCCTCGTGGGCCATGGCCTCTGCCCTCCAGGGGTTCCCAGGCCAGCCAAGACCAAAGAACAGGCTGAAGGTAAACAATCAGGGCCTTAAGGGTACTGAGGTTACTGGCTTTACCTCATGGGTTTGGGGGTGAGGGGGGTCCAGAGTAGACATTATGGCCCCAAGAGAGGAGCAGGGATTTGACACGCTAGGAGTTGGAGGTCTGGATCGCCTGGCACAGGGTAAGCGCTCAGGAAGCTGGGGCCTGCTATTCTGCCACCTGGCCCTAGTGAAAGTAATAAGGAGAAACATACACCTACTCTATGAACTGGCAATTCCACTCCTAAGTATATACCCAAGAGAAATGAGGGCCCACATCCACAAATGAGTGTGTAGGAACAAGAACCTTCATAGGGACATTATTTAAAATAGCTCCAAACTGGAAGTGACCCAAATGTCCATCACCTGGAGAAAAATCAGGGGAGTATATTCTTACAATGACTCATGTGGCAATTAAAAAAAAAAAAAGAAGAATGGATTTCACAGATATTATGCTGATCCAAAAGAAACAAGACTCAGAGGAGTACACAGGGTAAGCTCCTGTAAGACGGTCTAGAACAGGCAAAGGAGGCTATGACTCACTCTATGGTGACAGAAGTCAGAAAAGCAGTTCGGGGAGGGGTAACTGCTATGGACTGGATAGTGACTTGAGGGAACTTTCTGGAGTGATGGAAATATTCTATACCTTGATCTGGGGTATGTTTTTATATACATATATAAATTTATTTATTGTTGGCTGCGTTGGGTCTTCGTTGCTGCATGTGGGCTTTCTCTAGTTGTGTCGAGCAGGGGCTACTCTTCATTGTGGTGCGTGGGCTTCTCATTGTGGTGGCTTCTCTTGTTGCAGAGCACAGGCTCTAGGCACGCAGGCTCCAGTACCTGTGGCACGCGGGCTCTAGAGCACAGGCTCAGTAGTTGTGGCGTACGGGCTTAGTTGCTCCGCGGCGTGTGGGATCTTCCCGGACTAGGGCTCGAACCCGTGTCCCCTGCATTGGCAGGTGGATTCTTAACCACTGAGCCACCAGGGAAGTCCTGGGCTATGTTTACACATACATAACAGGGATGTAAAAATTCCATCAAGCTGCACACTTAAAGTTTATGCACTTTACTGTATGTTACACCTCCATAAAAGTTAATAATACCTAATAATGATAATAGCGACCAACTGTTGAGTGCTGTGTTCTAGGCACTACTGCCCTTCTCTTAGACCCTAATGCCACTGTCTTGTAATTACTCGTCCACATGACCACCAAGGCACAAGGAAAGCGTTTTTGCGAACGACAGGAAATGACAACGCGACGCTTGTTGCGAAGGAGCCTGGGGCTGACTCTCAGGAATGGCCGTAGTCGGCCCACGCGCAGACACTATCCGGAGTGTGTCCACGGCGGAGGGCACAGCCCAGCGCCGCCCTGCCAAAGGTGCGGACGTGACTCCGACCCAAAAGGGGACTGCGGCGCCCCCTTCTGCCGCGGTGCTGCGGAGAGCCCCGCCTGCAAGATCGGAGACAAGCCAGCCAATCAGCAGCCGGCTCGGCCGGTGGGGGGTGGGGGGGGTGGTCACTGGATTAAGGACCTCCGTCACCTAGGCTGACCAAGAGCCTCCAATGGGCGAGCTGCCCCGCGCCAGCCAATGAGCAGCAGGCTTACGTCCTGCGCCGACTCTCCGGCTCCTCCGCCGAATTTCCGCAGTGAGCGTCCCACGCCGTATGCCGGTTGGCTCCCTGCCAGCCAATCACCGGGGCGCCTAGGGCCTGACAGCCAATGGCCGCCCGCCTGCCCTTGCCGGACCGCGAAGGTTGGCGCTGCGCTCCTGCAGCCCGCGGGAGGCGGGGGCGGATTGGCGCAGGCGGTGTCCAATGGGCGGCAAGTGCGAGGCGCGTGGCCAATGAGTGCGCCGGGGGCGGGGCGGGTGCGGCGGCGGGCGGCTGCGAGGAAGAGCTGGCGGTCGGTGGCGGTGGCGGCGGCGGCGGCGGCGGCGGCGGCGGCGGCGGCGTGCCATGGCGGAGGTGGAGGCCGGCGGCGACGAGGGTCGCTGCGTGCGGCTGAATGCCGAGCGGGCCCAGGAGCTGCTGGCCGACGTGGACACGGTGCTGTTCGACTGCGACGGTGTGCTGTGGCGCGGTGAGACGGCGGTCGCCGGCGCGCCCGAGACCCTGACGGCGCTGCGGGCCCACGGCAAGCGCCTCGGCTTCATCACCAACAACAGCAGCAAGACCCGCGAGGCCTACGCCGAGAAGCTGCGGCGCCTGGGCTTCGGCGGCCCGACGTGGCCCGGCGCCGGCAGCGAGGTCTTCGGCACGGCCTACTGCACTGCGCTCTACCTGCGCCAGCGCCTGACCGGTCCGCCGGCCCCCAAGGCCTACGTGCTGGGCAGCGTGGCCCTGGCCGCCGAGCTGGAGGCCGTGGGCGTCTCCTGCGTGGGCGTGGGGCCCGAGCCGCTGCAGGGCGACGGTCCCAGCGCCTGGCTGGATGAGCCCCTGGAGCCTGATGTGCGCGCCGTCGTGGTGGGCTTCGACCCGCACTTCAGCTACATGAAGCTCACGAAGGCCGTGCGCTACCTGCAGCAGCCCGGCTGCCTGCTCGTAGGCACCAACATGGACAACCGGCTCCCACTCGAGAACGGCCGCTTCATCGCGGGTCCGTGCGCCCCGGGGGAGGGAGGCTGGAGGGCGAGCGACGGGTGCCTCCCGGCCTCTGACCCACGGCACTCTCCTCCTCTCCTTCTCCGCCCCGCAGGTACCGGCTGTCTGGTCCGAGCCGTGGAGATGGCCGCGCAGCGCCAAGCCGACATCATAGGGAAGCCCAGCCGCTTCATCTTCGACTGCGTGTCCCAGGAATATGGCATCAACCCGGAGCGCACCATCATGGTGGGTGATCGCCTGGACACAGACATCCTCCTGGGCGTCACTTGTGGTCTGAAGACCATCCTGACCCTCACTGGGGTCTCCACTCTACGGGATGTGAAGAGTAATCAGGAAAGTGACTGCCTGTCTAAGAAGAAAATGGTCCCTGACTTCTATGTTGACAGCATAGCCGACCTTTTGCCTGCCCTTCAAGGTTAAAGATTTAGTGTCTTTAATCTCCAGAATAAAAAAAATTGAAAATCACCCAAATTAATAGATGGGGCTTAAGCATCGCTCAGTTAGGTGGCTTCAAGTTTGCTTACTTGGAGTTAAGCCAAGGTACTAATTGTTAACCTTGTAAGTAAATGTTTGGGGGGCGATTTTTACAAATGCTTATATTTTAAGATGCACTTTTAAGCTTGGAGGGCATTGTGGGGGTACTGGGCCTTAGGTGCCAATTGGTCTTGCTGTTGGGTTCAGCATGTGTCCAGGATTCAGGTAACCTCGGGGCCTGCTAATGGGACTGAGGTGGGTCTAGGGGTGTCATGTATTTTATTGAAAATTTCAGGGATCAGGGGGAGGAGAGGCTGATTATTTTGACTGTTGTGAGAAACCCAGGGCCCCGTCTGTGTGGTCATCAGCAGAGGAGCCTACTGCTGCCTCAGCCCCTCACCTGAAGGTTGGGAGTGGAGGAAAGGGCTGGTCTCAGGTGGTGTCTCCCTGTCCATGGGGTGTGGGGTGCTGCCCTCACCACCACCCCACACTTCCTTAAAAACCACTCTGATGTCACAATTGAGTGTATGTTCCATTTTAGATACCCAGGGCTGCAACTCGTCATGCACGATTGTGCAGTTCTGTAAACTCAGCCTGGCTAAACCTCGTCTTTTCCAAATGTGCATATAAACCCAGGTGACTTGGACTGAGCATATTGTTTGCTGAGCGCCAGGAGGGCACAAATGCCTTCGTTGAACTCTGGGCTGCCGTGCAGGGAACTCAGAGCAGCATTGGTACCAAAAGTTTTTTTAACTTTTGAACAACTTTGTCAAGTGGTGGAATTGAACCGTAAGCGTGTCGATTAATAGCTGTGCTCTGTCTTGTAGGGAAAATCCCACTGAAGAAGTCTCCGTGCCCCGCAGCTAGCAGTATGGCCAAAGGCATGTGCTGGCTAAGGAATGCTTGTCACCCGAGGCTCCCTCTGGGTAGAGGAGGAAAGAGGTGTCCCTCAAAACAGGAAGTCCTTTTACAGAACACCCAGTCTTTTCCTGTCTTGGTTGGGATGGGTGTCATATGTCAGTGGTCCATGAGGCCACCTATTTTGACCCTGGAGTCCCTTGTCAGTTGCCATCTGGAGGACTGGCAGGGTCCACTGGCTAGCCAAGGGTTTTTGGCAGGGGTCCGTGGCCTTTTCTGCCTGTTCCCTAAGTTGCTGACCTTTGAGAATAGGCCTGATAAGCAGACCCTCTGGCCGCACTTGTAGGGTAGGGCCTGGGAAGCTGTTCCTTTTGGCCGACTCCTTCCTGGTGCCTCGCCCTGCACACAGTGGCATCTGCCCAGAGCCTGTGACTTTTCTCCTAGCCCCAGGGTCATAGTGCTCCTTCACTCACTCTCGTAAGAGTACTCAGAGCAATAAAGGGTGTCCTGAGCCTCCAGCTCCCCCCAGGCCTGGGTGTCTGGGGTTCAGACTCTGCCATGGGCAACGCGAGGGCAGCGGGCACCTGTGAGGTTGGTGGTGCTGACGTTGGCTCTGCGAGGTCGGCTCAAGGTGGGTCTGGATATTGAGCAGGCCTGTCAGGGCGTTGTCACCCACACCAGGAACACGCGGCAGGTGCAGCAGCCAGCAACACCTCCCTTTTCTGCTGGGCGGCAGCCCCGGAGCCCTGTGCATCATGTCTACACCCCATTGCACTGTGTGAACCCAAAGGTATATTAAACTCTCAAACTCCAGCTGACTCTGGTGTTCCTCGCTCTCGCCTGGACAGCAGCCTTCACACACAGGGTGCAGCTGTCTCACCACAGCCGGGCAGTGGAGAGGGCAGTAGGGCCGGGTACACTCAGTACAAGGCCATTCTGGGATTCCAATTCCAGAGTTGGGACGCTGACCACAGCAACTCCACCCCATCTCAGGCCCACTGCAGAGAGTCAGGTTCTGAAGAATCAGGAAAAACAAGGCACAAAAAAACCAGAGTATGAAAGGGCCATGGGGTGAAGCTGGTGAAGGAATGCACTTCCTGAAAGCTGCCAGTGCTGGGGGCCACTAACTGTTGGGATCCACAGTGTCAAGCAGCTAGAAATGCACGGCACCAGTCAGAGAAAGCCACGCTGGGCAGGGGTCAGTGGATATGAGGCTGACGTAACCATCCTGGGGCATGCAGGAGATTTCAGGAAGCTGCCCTCACCGCAGTGGAGCCTTCTGGAAGCCATCCTGGTCTCAGGCAGGCACCTGGGGGGTGCCCTGTGTTGGTGGGGGCTGGGAAGCAGCTGGGGTGCATGGGGAGGAAAGGGAAATGGCACAGAATCCGATGCCTGTCATTCGTGAAACAGGCACTTGTTGATGGGCTGCTGCGTGCCAGGCCTTGTACCCAGTCCTGGGAGTGTAGAGGTAACCCGAGAGACTAGAAACAGGCTTCTTTAGGAAAAATTAAATCTGCCCCCAACTAGACTCCCTATATAAAGTCGTCCTGGCCAGGCCTGAGCTGCCCTCTATGCCAGCCGCTGGGTCCTGACTTCCACAGTGGCCACGCTCTCATGCCCTCCCATGCCCATGCGCTCTCTGGTCTGCACAGGCCAGGTGTTGGGAGAGCCAGGCACAGTGATGAGCAGCCCCCCCAGGTGACCTGTCTCTGACCCGGATATCAGGTAGCTGGGCTGGGGAGGAGGCAGGAGGGGAAGGGGCCAGGACGATTGTTTTGACTCATCGGAGGTGTCCTGAGGTTTCCCGGGCTGCAGCAGACAATCAGCACATTGTCACCAGGGCTGCATCATGGAGCAGGGGAGCTGCCGGGCCGAGAGCCCCGCGTCTGGACCTGTTGGGGTGAGTGCCTCTCACCACTCGGTGCCCTCTCCTTGGACAAAGACCCAGGGCCTGTCCTGCAGGGGCAGGAGAAGCGTCCACCTCCCATACCTCCTCAGCCCCTTCCTTCCCTGAGCCAGCCTGTTGCCTGGTCTCCACTCCAGGCCCCAATGACTGCAATGTGCTTCCACATGAAGACCAAGCCCTGCCACGGGGGCTGGAGAGCTCCTGGCCTGCTACTGCTGCTGCTGGCTCTGGCCACTGCTGGGGCCGTGGCTGGAGGGCTTCTTGGCTTTGCTCACAGCCCTCTCAAGGTGAGGCCCCCTCAGGACCCGGGCAGGGCACAGACAGTGGGGAGGAAGAGGAGACCAGTATAGCCCACCCCTCCAGTGGAGCCAGGGCTGGGAGCAGACAGCAGGAGGACCAGAGGGGTGGCGGGGTTAAAAGCCTCGCAGCAGGGCTGGGGGAGTGTCGGGGGCTGCTCCAGCCTGGCCAGCTGAGCTCCTGCTTCCCACTCTTAGCCACTGCTGCAGACGCTCCGTCTGACCCTCCCGAGCCCCAGGGTGCCCCGGACCAACCAAACCGAACAGGTGGATGTGGCCCAGAACGTGGCAACCATCAGGGTGACTCCAGCTCAGAGCAACCACAGCTGGGCAGTGCTGTTCGACGGGCAGAGCGTGAGCGGCCTGGGGAGCGGGGTGGGGGTGGGGGTGGATGTTCAGGTGGCCCTGCCTCACCTGCCTGCCTTCCCAGGGTTGTGTCTGTTACCGCCCCTCAGAGCACCGGGCCTGCTTCCTCCGCCTGATGGAACCCCGAGACCGCGAGACCCTGCAGCTGCTGGTGAACACCTCTTGGGTAAGGAGCCTCCGGCCAGGGGCCAGACAAAGGGTCCTGTGTGTGGCCTGGGCCCGGGGCAGGATGGGGCTCCAGTTTCAAGGGAACAGAAGCTCTATCTTCCTTTGGTTGAGGCTGCTGACAAGAACCAGGGCAGGGCTGGCACGATGCCAGCATGTCCAGGGACACGTGGGCCCAACCCAGCCAGGGGCAGTGCGAGTGTCCTTCTCTGCAGCCCCAAGGGACTCGCAGCCCCAGCCAGGACACCCACTATGCCCAGGAGCTGCTGGCAGTGCTTGGGAGCCGTGAGGTGGACCCTGCCCAGGTGGGGGCTTCCGTGCGGAACCTTTGTGCAAAGACCCCCATTTACTGGGCCCGACGAGCAGAGAGTGAGTTGGGGCAGGCTGTGCGGAGGGGCCTGGGCTCCCGCAGGACAGTCGGTGGCGGGGTGGGGAAGGAGTCCTTTGGGGATCATGGAGGCCCCTCCCCCCAGGGCCCCAGAAGCAGCGGCTGATCTACCTATGCATCGACATCTGCTTCCCAAGCAACATCTGCATGTCCGTCTGCTTTTATTACCTCCCGGACTAAGCCCTTGCAGCGCAGCCCCTCAGGCCAGCCAGCTGGCCGGCGCAATCACCAGTCCATGGAGGGTAGCCGCTGGCGGGGCTAATAAACAACTCCACCTGGCCGTGACGGTGTCCTCTGTGGCCTCGGGACACGAAACAGTGGCAGGGAGGGGAAGGAGGAGGCCCTGGCTTGGGGGTGGGCACCAGCCTCGGATCCCCCTCAGCGGCTCTAGGCCCTGTGGGTCCAGAATTTCTGAAAGGAATGCAAGCTGCCTAGGGTGGGCCTCCTGAGCCTCCTCACATCCATGTAAGCAACCAGGGCTGAGAGAGTCCTAGGGTGGACCAGCCTGGCCAGTCTAGTCTGGCCAGGGACCAGGGTAGGTCAGTCAGGTCCAGCGAGCCTAGGATGGTAGAGGCCAACCCATGGGGTGTCACTCTGATCTGGGCAGCTGAACAGACACATCCAGCTGGTGCCGCCTGGACAGCTGCCTGCAATCCCGAGGGGACACAGGTTAGCCCAGCACACTGTCGTTGAAAGCCAAGCAGACAACAGCTTTCTGGTGGCCGCCGTACTCTCTCTTGATCTCTCCCGTCTCCACGCACCAGAGCCGGGCCAGGTTGTCAGAGGAAGCTGCAGGGAGGGACAGCATGGGTGGCAGCTCAGGGTGCAGCCCCAGGCCGGGAGCGGGGAGGCAGGGCAGGCAGGCGGGGCTCACCGGTGACTATGTACTGGGAGTCCCCCGAGAAGGCGCAGCCCCACATCCAGCCTCGGGACGACTCTCCAGGGTTGCTGCTCTTGATGCTCAGCTCCGTCATCAGGGAGAAGTTGGACGTCCTCCAAATCTTGCACGTCTGGTCGGCCGAGCAGGTGGCGAGGAGCCTGGGGGTGGGTGTGAGCGTGGCAGGGGTGTCATCAACGGCCACTCCCATCCTGTACCCCCTTGCTGTCCTCCAAGCAGGCCCAACGCATTAGGCCCCCAGCCCCAGGCACACTGCCTCCTCCCCGCAGCCATGCAAGGGCTCCCGGCCCCCCAGGCCCTGCACACACGTGGAGTCTGGGCTGAAGCGGCACTGCAGGGCGTAGCGGGTGTGTGCTGGGATCTTGGTCTTGGGGATGAGCTGTGTCACCTCGTCACCAATGCCCCCAGTCAGGTTCCAGACATAGCAGTTCCCCTGTGGGGTAGGAGGGAAGTCACGGGAGGCCCGGAGCCTCCGGTCTGACAGGAGGGGAAGGATACCCTGGCGGCAAAACCTAGATCCAGGGGCTGCCATCCAACGTTGTGGCTGTGCACAAGGATCTGGGGGCCAGGGGACATGTGACAGGCACATCTGGCCCTGCCTGCAGGGAGCACCTGGGTGACCTGGCCCCAACCAAGGGCCATAACTGATGAGCTGAGGGCAGGAGGCCATGCCTGGCCTTCCTGAAGGATGCTGCTGGCCAACAAGAATGTGAAGAACAAGATGAGAGGAGGGCACCCAGATAGAGGGAACAGCAGGGCAAAGGCTTGGAAGTGGGTGGTCTGGGGATGTCGGGAACAACTGATTTGCTGAGACTGAATGGACGTTAAAGGAAGAAAATGAGGCTGGATAGAAGTCCAGGGGTCAAATCACAGTGTCCTGAGGTCCTGGTAAGGAGCCTAGGGCATCTTGCAGTTCACCCCGGGGAAGGATGCAGTCAGGCTGGTACTGCTGAAGGATGCTCTGGTAGCAGAGGGAAAATGGGTTAGGGGCAGGGGGAGGTCACAGAGGAAGGAAGGAGGTCAGAGAAGCTACAACCACTGTTGGGAGAGACGAGGGAAACTTGGACCAGGAGGAGACAGGGAGGAGAGGGGGAAACGGACAACTGGAAAGACTCTGGAGATGGAGGTGACTGGACTGCTGGGTGGGCTATGGCAGGTAGCGAGAGGCAGCATCAGGAGTGACACCCAGGTTTCTGGCTTTGGTGGCTGGGTCAGAGCTGGAGCCCAGGATGGGGAAGCAGGACTGTGGGGGGGGGGGGGGAGGGGAGGGGCCAGAGGGACATCTGGGGAATAAGCCCACCTTCAGGGAATAAGGGAGGTAAGGGGCTGGGAGCTGAGCTGCACACCCGTCCCTGGGACTCACAGTGCTATTGACCGCGGCCATGTAGCTGGCATCGGGGTCGATGTGGGCCGATGTGATAGAGACCTCAGGCTCCGGGATCAGCTGCTCGTTGTGGTCAGTTTTCAAGTCCCAGATGTGGATGGCACCACTCTGGTCACCCACAATGAGTTCTGCCTGAGGTGCAGGGGAGGTGAGGTGGGGCAGGACCCCTGCCCTCCAAAGCCCCAGGGTGCCCAGCCCTGTGCTTCCCCCTCACCTGGTTGGGGTGCAGGCACACACAGTTAATAGGCGCATTCACCTGGAAGATCCGCTGACACTGCAGGTTCCGGGACCTTCGAGGTGGGGGACACACTCTGTCTATAGTGGATGCCATTGGTACTCCACCCAAAGGCCCTTTCCCTGGCCACTTATCTTGTCTCTCTACGATGGGAGCTGTCTCATAGGAAATACTTGGGAGGTTTGGCCCTCCCCAGGGGCGGCCTGAAGCCAATAAGTGACTCAGACGGGCATAAAGGGTGGCCCCTTGCCTCAAAGCGGGGCTCACTGTTTGATGCAGTTAATTCCAGAGCCGCCTGTTGGATCAGGCTGAGGCTCTGTTCGTCTCTGTGGGTCTTCATCCCTGCCCTATCATTCCTCACTTGCCCTCAATAAGTCACCTGCACAGAAAACCCCATCTCAGCCTCTGCTTGGAGAAGACCTGACCTAAGTCTCCCAGCCTGGCCCTCACCCCCACACACCCAGGCAGCAGACCCCTCCTGCCCAGTACCCCACACCTGAGGTCCCAGATCCGGGCGGTGCAGTCCTCCCCACCAGTGTACATCCAGCGGCCGTCCTCGTGGAAGCCCACAGATGCGATGTTCTTGTTGACCCCATCATAGCTGATGATGGGGTTGGGGTTATTGGAGTTGAGATCATACATGCGAATGTGCTGGTAACCTAGGGGCACAGGCCAAACTGAAGTGTGGCTGCGCCTAGATGGACCTATGAGAAATCAGGGGTTGGGGTAGAGGGTACAGGTACCTGCAGCAGCAATCATGCTGCGGTCAGGTGTGATCTCCAGCGCGTTCACCTGCTGGGTCTGTTAAGGAGGATGACAAACAGAGCCCATCCTTCCCACCGGAGGCCTTTGCCCAGACTGTTATCCCTACCAGGCATCCTGCCCAGCACCACCTGCCCCAACTCCACAGTGGAGGATACGGAGTCCTGGTGCTGCACCGTTCGCGTACAGATCCCGCTGTGGGCCTGCCAGAACCGCACCGTGTGGTCATAACCTGCAGTGGCCAAGATGACGGGGTCACTGCCCACCGTACCTGGAGACGTGTTCATGGTGTGGCTGCTTGAAAGACTCGGATCTACACAGGGCCCTAGGTCTGACCGGCAGGGGTCAGAGATCAGAGCATCTGGAAAAGAGAGAGGAGGGCAGTGTTTAGGGAATACCCTCTATGTCCTAAACAAGTTACAACAGATTACTCGGTGCTAAAAAATAAAATCATCCCCATTTTAGATACAGGGAAACTGAGGCTCAGAGAGGTTCAGGGATACGCGTGACACCCGGCGAAGGACAGTGCCGAGCTCCAAGGCGCATGCTCCGTTCCCCGTCCCAAGAACCCCGCCGGAACGCCACCCTACCCGCGGCCGGCAGGGGGCAGTTACGTCCGGGGCGCCACTCCGCCGCAGGGCCGGGCCGCGCATGCGCAGCGAGGCGGACAGCCCGGAGGGAAAAGCCTGAACGCTATGGCTGCGCATGCGTAGCAGGCCGGTGGCCGGACCTGATGGGCGGGGGCGCTTTCTGGCTGGACCCTCGAGCTCCTCGGTGCTCCGTCGACCACCCTGACTCCGTCCCGCTGAGCCAGCTTCCCCCGGGCGCGCTCTCCCGGCCACTGAAAGCCGCTTTCCAGCCCTCGCCCCGCGGCCTCCGTACCTTACTTGCTGCTCTGCGTTCCGCCGCGGTCCAGGACGCCTAGCGGAGCCGGAGCAAGTCGATAGAGGCCGAGGCCGAGCGTAGAGTTATCGATGGGCCATTAGGGCGACACCAAGGGGCGTTAAGGGGAGCAGGGACGGGGGACGAGACTAGAGTTCTGGGGCAGGGGTCTCCTCAATACGGGCCTCTGCGGTATCGGGTGGCGCCGGTGGACGAAAGCAGCGAACCCAGCCTTCTCCCCACTCGGGCACCCCACCCTTCTGAGACCCATTCTCCAGGCCGGGTTGCACCATCCACTCCCTCCCATCCATCCCCTGATTCCCACGCGGGGCTAGGATTCCCAGGTAAAGTACAGGACATCCAGTTGCATTTGAATTCAGATAAGCAACGTGTTTTGTTTTGCTAAGTATAAGTATATCCCAAATATTGCATGGGATATACTTATACTAAAAAGTTATTCATTGCCTAGGTGAAATTCAAGCGTAGCTAGTTGTCCTGTGGTTTTATTTGCTAGATCAGGCAACCCTACTCTGGTCCCTTTCAGGACTGTCCAGCCAGGGTCTGACCCTCGGGTCCCCTCACTAATCCCAGTGACCCCTCCAAAACTGGGGTCCCTCTTGCCGCTTTTTCCATCCAGCCTTCCCACACTCTACACACGTGGCCTCATCCTCGAAAAAGAGAGTCCTTGAGGCAGGCTCTCCCATGGTTTCTTCCCACCATGCTTATAAATGCAGCTGCACCCCACTTCCTTCCTCGGGCCCCTTGATCAAGGCCATGGTCCCCTGCCTATCCACCCAGGCCCTGGGTCCCAGGAACCTTCCTTCCTGTACCTTCCCCACCTCCCCTCTTTCCTTCCCCTCAGCATTTCAACACATAAAACAACTCAAAACTCTTTTTCCAGCCTGCTCTCTTTCAAAGATCCATTCTCACTTCTCACTCACTGCTTGACCCTCTGTCATGTCTTTTACTCCCAGCTCTCCAGTGAAAATTTCACGAGGTCCCTGGCCATCTCACATTGCCAAACCCAGTGGATACTTTTCCTTCTGCATCTCGCCACATCTGTCTGCACAGTGGCTGACAGCACTGCTCCTAGAAAACTCCCGTGACCGCCACCCAGCTTCTTGCCCTGCACTCAGTCTCTTTCTCTGCCTTCCCCTAAAGGCTGGTGGCCTCCAGAGTTCCTGTCTCCACACTATCCCTGGGGACTCTTGCCCACTCTTCAGGGCTTTCAGTACCATCCCTGGTCCGGGGCTTTTCCACCCTGTCTCCAGCTCACATCTGGCTCCCTGTTTGACATTTTCCATTGAAGGCCCCATGGACACCACTTTCCACGGCCAAGACAGTTCATGATGGACCTGCCCCCAAAGGCTTCCCCTTCTGTGTGCAGTGCCCACCCATGTATGACAGTGAGGCAAGATGGGCCACCACTCCCTCTCCCGGAACAGCCTCCCCACACCCACTCCTGCCCCCTCCAGGCTGTCCTTCACATTACAGAGTGGTCTTAGAAAAACCTAGGTCTGACCCCTGTTAGAAGCCTGCAGGGGTCCCCCGTCACCCTCCAGACTCCTGGGCCCAGCCCCTGCCAACCCTGCGGCTTCTCCTTCTCTCCGCTCCACAAGCCATGAGTGAACAACAGTCTCAGAATTCACTACACCCTCTCTTTGAATGCTTGCCCACACCTAGGATGCTTCACCTCTTCCTCTTCAACTGCTGAACTCCTGTTTTTTTCAGGACTTTTCATAGCATTTTGAAAGCTTATTCTGTGTGGGGGGCTATACTGGGTGTTTTGTTTTAATTGAGGTGAAATTCACATTACATGAAAGTAACCATTTTTAACTGAACAATTCAGTGGCACTTAGTACCTTCACAGTTGTGCAAACACCACTTCTATCTAGTTCCAGAACATTTCCATCATCCCCAAAGAACCCCATCTCCCCCACCGCCAGTTAAGCACTCACTCGCCATCCCCCCACCCCACCTCCCCTCAGCCCCTGGCAACCAGTAATCTGCTTTCTGTCTCTGTGGATTTACCTCTTCTGGACATTTCATATAAATGAAATCCTACAACAGGCCTTTTGTGTCTGGCTTTTTTCACTGGGCATAACATTTTCAAGGTTCATCCAGGTTGTAGCCTGTGTCAGTACTTCATTCCTTTTTATGGCTGAATGATATTCCATTGTGTGGATGGACCCCATTTTATTTATCCATTCATCTGTTCATTGATGGAAACTTGAGTTGTTTCCACTTCTTAGCTATTACAAATGAAATTTTCTGTACAAGCATCTCTTTGAGTACACGTTCTAATTTTTCTTGGGTATATACTAGGAGTGGAATTGCTGCATTATGTGGTAATTCCATGTTTAACTTTTCGAGGAACCGCCAAACTATGCTGAGCGTTTTACCCACATTCTGCATTGGGTCCTCGCAATAACCCTGCCAAGGAGGAACCACCCCCTATTTTGGAGGCGAGAAAACTGAGGCTCAGAGACGTAGAGTCATGTATCCAAGGGCACGTGGCTAGAACGTGGCAGAACCCATCCTGCTGGGCTCATCCCTCCCCTGATCACCCCCCCTTCTGGCTGAGGTGACTACTTCCCCGGCAACCCCCGCACCTCATACATCCTCTTCGTCTTCCTCTCTACGTAGAGGAGCTCCCCAGGGCAGCTCCACCAGGCTCAGAGGCAGCTCTGGGGAGTGGCAGATGGATATGTGGGCTTGGAAGCCTGGGAGAGGAAGAGCCGTGCGAACCCTAGCACCTGAAGGATGTCCAGAGCAGGATAAACCCTGAGAGCGGGAGAGAGAGGTGAGACCAAAGGAGGGCTGGAAGACTCAGCCAGGTGTCTGTGGGGTAACTGTGGCCCAGGGGGCAAGTTCTGAGCTGTCTGCCTTTTTGTGGGGACTCTGGGTGGAGGGCTGCACATGTCCCATGCCTATGGGTAACTGAGAGACCAGGCCAGGCTCCATGCCCAGCCTGAGCAGCCCCAGCATCTCTGCTGGGCAGGAAGAGGAGATAGGACCCATGGTTGTTGATCCCTTCTTATGTACCAAGCATCAGCTGAGCACTTTACAGAGGTGGCATCTTTGAGAAGATGGAAACCTTGGCAGCTATCATGCTTCATGCTCCCAGCAGCCCGTGAGGAGGGTACATTCGTCATCCCCATTTTATACTTAAGGGGCTGGGCACCAGGGCTCTGGGGGGCTGGGAGGGGTACCAGGGAGCCCCTGAGCGGGCGCACAGCTGGTGGACAGGAGCAGGGGTTGCGTTGCTGCCGGGGGAAGGGGGAGGTTGCCGTGCAGCTGGGAAGGGGGCCAGCCCAGGCTGCAGTGAAGCAGCAGCCAGCTCTACTCCAGGCTGAGCCTCAGCAATTCTGCTGGCTCAGCGGCCCCTCCTCCTGGGATCGTCCTCGGAGGCCTGACTTCCTGGAGGGCTGCCCAAGTCCCACGCCTCTGCATCCTCATACCCCCAGCCAGAGTGGATGGCCTGCTGTGCTGCCCCCATCCCCAGGCTGGGGGGACCCCAGGAAGATTCACATCTCTGTTTCTAGATGGACCCTCCCATCAGCCTTGGACTGCAGGCAGAGCTGCTGACCCATTTTACAGATGAGGCAGCTGAGCGTAGGGAGCTTGTCCCAGGTTCACTGGGCTGGTGGGTAGTGGATCTAGAATTCCTGACTCCTCCTAGGGCGTTAGCCTCACTTACCAGGATGAATCTAGCAGACTCTGTACGGCTTTCTTCCCAGGTCTGTCCTCCAGAAGGTGGACCACACAGCAAGTTGCCCAAGCCTAGGTCTGAGGAGTGACTAAGGGCTACCTGTTTGTTGGGTAGAGTTGGAGCTGGAGCTGGAAGTGGGCAGAGAATGGAGGTGAGGCAGCTGGAGGCAGGGGCCAGTTCATTTCCCAGAGCTATGCGATAATTCGAAACTAGAACTTGGCCTTTCAGGTCATGATGAAGGTGTATTTGTCAAGGTAGGATGATAGAATATATTTTATTTAACACATTATTAGCATGATTTATAACATTTGAATTCTTAGACATTTGGTGTGTGGGCCTCTGTTTGTCCTCTGGCCCCAGGCCCCGAAAATGTTAGGCTCAGGCCAGAGTGGTTTGCCTTAGCCAGCCAAAACATGAAAATAATGGTAAGGATAATAACTATCTTCTTTTTTTTTTTTTTTTGTAGTGTTTCCTGTGTGCTAGGCACACTGCTTGGCTCTGCAGACATGAAGATGAATAAAATGCAACTGCTACCCAGACGGCCCAGGTAGGGAGGCCCAAGAATATCACAATATCCTCAGAAGCTTTTTGCTGAGAACTTACTAAGTTCTGTGAGGTGCTTTATGGATAGCATCACAGTTAATCCTCAAATAGTCTACTGGGAGGTATCATTCCTCCATTTTATGGAGGGGGAACTGAGACTCAGAAAGACAAAGTGACTGGAAAAACAAACCTGGTAAGAGGCAGATCTGGGACAAATGAAGAGGCCGATGTGGGTTCAAATCTCAGACTCATGACCTGGAGACTCTGGGACCTCAGGTGAGTCACTTGGCTTTTCTGAGCTTCACTTTCTTCATTTGTAAAAAGGGCACAGTAAGTCCAAGTTCATCTATGAAGTGACCAGCATGGTGCCTGACCCAGCAGGTGCCCATGAATTGGTCACCATAAAGGGTGGGGGGAAGGGCTCTTGTGTTTAGGGACCCCTGTGGGAGCCCAGCACACTGGGAGGCATAGGCTTGCTCCCTAAATTTCACAGAAGAGCCCACGGAGGGGACTGACCAGCTGTCCAGATCAGGGAATCCCAGTGCCTGCTGCTTGCCCTTCTCCACACTCTGGCCACCTTCTTCCTGGACCAGCTTGATGGCCTGGGCCATAGGGAGATGGGGGGGTCCAGCCATCATATGTGTGAACCTTCCCAAGGTTCTAACAACCTTGCCTGGTTGGGGTGATGATCTGCCCCTCCCTGCAAATGAGGAAACTGAACCTGAGCCGGGACACAGACCCCAACCAGTCTGTCTCTAGAATGCTGCAGCCATGACAAGGTGAGGACCGGAGGCTAAGGCCCAGGAGGTCAGAAGGGAGAGATCTCTGGGTGTGTGTGGGGTGGGTGGGGGGAGGGTTAGTGTCAAGCAGGACAGTCCCCTGTGGGGCTGCCAGAATCTCTGCCTGGAGGCTGGGGGTAAGCAGGCTTGTGTGGGGGTCAGATTGCTGCTGGGCAGGGCTGTGACCCCATTGGTGCTGCGAATGGGGGGATTGAAACCCCCTGGGTGGTGGACCTGAAGAGTTACACCCCAGTTCGTGCTGGGGATGGGGGAGCCGAGCCCCTCTTAGTGGTAAGTGTGAGGGGCTGAACCCCAGTTGGTGCTGGGCAGGTGCACTGAGGTTGGGGTTCGACTGAGGAGGGGGCGGTTGGGGGTCGCCTAGCATCGTTTGTGGAGAGAGCCAGAGGCTGCAGGGCATGAAGGTGCAGTTGCGGGAAGGGGAGGGCGTGTTCCCTGACACCGAATTCATTATTGGGAGATTCCTCTTCACAGTCCCTCGACACCTCCCACGGGAACCACGGGCCAGAAATGTCTGACAGCCCCTGGCGGGCCGGCTTCTGTGCCGCCGATGCCTGGGTATCTCCATGCCCGGGTCCCCGCCCGCCCACTGTCTGAGTCCCTCCCCCCGTGGGTCCCGCAGCCTCTGGAAGCCTCTCTCAGGCTCTGCCTGGCGCCGCCGCCGAGTCGGGGCTCAGTGTCCGGCCCCCCGGTGGCTGCTGTCCCTAGCCCCTGGCGGTCGCCGGGGCCGCGGGGTGTCCGCAGAGGCCGGGCCTGAGCCGCGCGGCCCGCACGTGGGGAGGGGGCGTCTCGGGAGGACGGGTCCTAATGTAGGGGCGGAGCCAAGGAGTCGGGCGCGCGGCCGGCGCGGGCGCACCGAGGTCAGCGGCCGCGGAAGGGGGACCCAGGCGTCCGGGAGGCGGCGCCAGGTGCCGCGCCCCCGCCCCGCTCCCGCCGCCGCCGGCCGCCGCCGGCCCCCGCCCCCGGGCCGCCCCCCGCCCGTGACGCGCTCCCCGCCCCCTCCGCGCCGGGAGCCCGAGCCCGAGCCGGAGCCCGAGGACAGCGAGGGGCGCGGGCGGCGGAGGAGGCGGCGGGGGAGGGAGGAGGATGCGGCGGGTGCCGCGGGGCCGCCACCGCCTCTGAGCCGCGCCGAGCGCACGGAGCTCAGCCGCGTCGCTGCGGCCCCGGTCGCGCCATGGGGAAGGAGCAGGAACTGGTGCAGGCGGTGAAGGCGGAGGACGTGGGGACCGCGCAGAGGCTGCTGCAGAGGCCGCGGCCCGGAAAGGCCAGTGAGTGCGGGGGGTACGGGGGGCGCGGGGAGCGGGCGCGAGCCGCGGCGCGCCCTGGGGCCGTCTCCAGCGCCGAGCCCCCCACCCCGCCCGGCGCAGGGCGGGGAGGGGGATGCTGTCGGGTCCCCGGGGGCGGGGCGGGGCCAGCAGCGCCCAGACCCTCCGTCCGCGCCCCCCGCTGCCAGCACTGAAGGAGGGGCTGCGTCGAGCCCGAGCCCCCCAGCGGGCACCTGGCGGCACCCACCTTCCAGGCCGCAGGCATTCGCATCCCTCTCTCCTGCCTCCGTTCCCCTCCCTTCCCGGGCTGCGGGCTGACAGCTGGAGGTCTCTTCTGGGCCTTTAAAGGGCGAGGCGGATTCCCCCCCACGCCATGGAGAGAGGGAGGGGCCTCTTGCGGTAAGGGGAGACCACAGGGCTGACAGTCTCTGTCAGACCCTCTCCCCGCCCCATGTTTAATAACATGCTTAGCAGGGAAGGGGGGGGCAGGACCATGCTGGGGGTGTGGCTGCTCAGGCATGGCCGGCTGGGGGCCATTTACTGAAGGGGGAGCAGAGACCCAAGGTCGCCCAGCCCAGGGCAGGCTGAGTTGGAGGCAGGTGCAGACCCTGGTCCTCTCTGGCTTCCCTGCTGGAAAAGGAGACTGGGGGGGAGGGGGTCTCCCACTGGCCATCCTGAGCTTGTTCTGTGGGGGTCCCAGGGGATGGTTGGAAGCTTGGCGCCCTGATCCCAGCACTCATCCCAGCTCAGCCTGGAGCCTCCCCCGGGGACCCTGGAGATGGATGGATGGGCGTGTGGACAAGCCGCGTGTGTGACTGCGCACGTATGGCCGTGTCAGTGTGTCAGGGCACCTGTGTGGGCGCGGGCAGGCCTCTGCTGGGTAGCTGGTGGGGTCTGGGTGCCCCGACTCCCCATGCCACCCCCTGGGACTGTATGTAAGCCAGGGAGGTACCCTCCCCTCTCTCCAGGGGAGATGCTGAGAACTGAGACAGCCTCTGGGGCAGGTGGGGGTAGGTCCTTGAGCCCCAGGAGGACCCCTCCCACTGCAGCCCCTGCCTGGCCGCTACTATCTGCTCTGTGCAATTAGAGAGCTGCATATCTGTGCCTCGCCAGCACACATACACAGGTGGGCCCTGCCTTCCACACCGGAGGCCCAGGGACGGTCTGCCAGTTAGGGCTGGCTTCAGGGCCTCGGGGTTCAGAAAGGGAGGGCTTTCAGGCAGAGGCAACCTCAGCTGAGCCTCAAAAGCAGGCTCAGGGATTGAGAGGTGAAAGGCAAGGCAAAGTCTTCCACCTAGTGGCCATCCGACCTTGGGCACAGGCATCTCCAGTCTCTGGGCTTCAGTCTCCTCATCTGTAGGATGGGGACGTTTGTGGTCCCTGCCTCATAGCATTGTTGTAAGAACAGTGAGTACACGCATGAAGCCCAGGCACTTAGTAAGTGCTCCGGAAGTGCTAACTGTGGCCATTTCCTAGACAGCCCAGGGCAGTGCGCCGAGGAAGTGGGGGGCATCAGATTTGGGGACTCCTCCCCCCTTCTACTCTGGCCATCCGGGGGAGGTGTGGGGACCTTTACTTTTATCTGTGTCTCCGCCTGATCTCTGCATTTGCCCCTGCATGGCCTGGTCTCCGGATAGGAGAGACACCTGCCCTGGCACCCGAATCTGGGCTCTCTGACTCACAGGGGCGGGCATAATAAATCAGATGGAGAAATCTCTCCATGAATTAGCTCGGTTGTCATGGCAACACTGGCCTGCTTTGGAGTAAGATGTATTTTGATTCAGCAAAGTATAGCTGGAGTTTGGGCCATGGGGTAGGGGGCATCCAGCAGTGCTCCCTGGGGCCCCCAACTCCAGAGGTGTTCCCACAATTCTTGTTTCCACAGTCTCCTCCCTGTGCTGACACCTTCCCTTCACCCCACACCCCAGTGACACCCCAGGCTCTGTCAGCACCCCTATCCCGCCTGAAGGGAGCCTCCACTTACATGCACAGGCACCGTCACCCTTAGCAGTCATCCTTGAAGTGAAGAAGAGACTGCTAGGGAGGGAAAATACTAGGGTGGAGGCTGGTCTTCTGGGGTGCGGGCAGACACCCTGCCCTTCCTTCTGGCCCAACCTCCCCTTTCTTCCATTTCACTGAAGACTACGGCCAGCGCTCCTATGCTTACTCACCTTGGCCCACTAAGAGTTCCCTTCCAGCGTCTGGCTCAGAGCTGCCTGCCCTGGGGGATTTGAGAGGGTGCCTTTCTATGCTGGAGGCCACAGGGCTCAGCCAATCTGAGGTGGGAGCAGAGGAGGCCAAGACCACGTCCCTGTAGGGGACAGATGTGGCTCTGTGGAGGTGGCCTGTGGGTGGCTTCCGTGGATGGAGGAGCATCTGGGCAGAGGGGTGGAGGGAGGCCACAAGGGTAGAGTGGAAAAGGGTCTGGGGTGGGCTCCCCCCAGGGCCTCTGCAGCTGGAGTTTGGAGGTGACTTCACAGGTAGGGGTGGTATCAGGAGAGCAGTTAGAGGGCTGGGGTGATAGGAGACCGGAGCGCCCAAGTCATGGGGGCGGTCAGGGGCAAGGCGTATGCACTATGACTGATGGCAATCCGTAGGACTTAGTGCCCTCGTGGAAAAGGGAAAGGGGCTCCTGGGGCCTTCAGCTTATCCCCACTTGCCCTCCTCTCTCCCACCTACCCAGGCCCCTGAAGCCGTGCTCTGCTCTAGCTTCATTCAGGGCACCTATCTCCATGAGGTGCAGCCCCCCAGCCCCAGGCAGGCTGCAGTTCTGGGACCTTCCCGGGTGTCCAGTGTCCCCATGGGAATTGGGGGTGCTCCAAGACCTCAAGCCTCCCTTCATCCAATTCCAGCACTTTTCCTCTTTGAGGAGACCAGCGGCCAGGAGTGTGGGGGGGGGGGAGATGACCTTAGCAAGATGCTCCTTCTCCTGTGGGGAGTGATCCCCTTCTGAATGGAGACACCCTCTCTCCACTGGTGTCTGTGTCACTTCCTGGGCCTCAACCTCCAGTCCCTCTGAGATTTCAGCACCTGCAGCTGTGACTGGGCGAGCAGGTGGGCCTGGCCTCGGGCTCCACTCCGAGCACCTGGCTCCGCAGCTGCCTGGGCACCCTGGCTGCGGGAGGGAGGAGAGCGAGCTGGCCTGGGAAGTCTTGTGGGGAGAAGCTGAGAACTGGCTACATGGGAACTAAGAAGGGTGGGGGGCAGCAGACATTAGAGTCGGGGGGGCAGAGCCTTCTGGTGGGGGAATGTGCTGAGCGTGGGCTTGAGCAAGGCAGGGGTGCTGGGGGACAGCGATGCCTGGGCTCCCTTCAGCTTCACGACAAGGGACCGTGGCAGGCCCGGCCGCATAATCCACAGAGCCCAGCGCAAAATGAAAATGGGGGGGGGGGTGACTTGTCCAAAAAAATAATAGGACTTCCCTGGTGGTCCAGTGGTTAAGACTCCACGCTTCCACTGCAGCGGGCGCGGGTTCAATCCCTGGTCGGGGAAGTTCTGCATGCCATAAGATGGGGCCAAAAAAAAACCCCAAAAACAAAAACAAAAAATAACAATCTCTCAACAGCAGAGCACCCAGCCAGGTGTGGGGCTCTTCTGAGTGGCTGCACAGGTGACACACTTGAAGCCGACCCTGGCAGGTGGACAGAGTGTGTGGGATGAGGGTACAGTTCAGTCACCAGTTACTGAGCACCGTGTGTGCGCCTGGCACTGTTTTAGCCACCAAGGATACGGCAGTGAGCAAAATAGATAAAAACCATTGTCCTCTTGGAGCTTGTAATTTAGTGATGGAGATGGACAATAAACAAGATAAATGGTGGTATGGGGGCTAAAGAGAAAAATACAACAGACAGGAGATGGGAAGGGGATTACCGTTGTATTTATTATTTATTTTTTATTTTTTGGCCACACCGCACAGCTTGCAGGATCTTAGTTCCCCAACCAGGGACTGAACCTGGGCCATGGCAGTGGAAGTGCCGAGTCCTAACCACTGGACCACCAGGAAACTCCCAGGGGATTACCATTTTAGATGGGGGAGGAGGCTTTGACAAGCAGGTCTTAGATAGAGACTTGAAGGACATGAAGAGGGAATAATGGGGATAATTGAGGGAAGAATGGCTCACACACACACACACACACACACACACACACACACAGCATGTGCAAAGGCCCTGTGGCAGGGGAGACAGGTGTGTTGGAGTGCCATCAAGGAGGCTCAGGTAGCTGGAACAGGGGTGAGGAGGAAGTCGAAGTGAAAGGAGGGCTGCATCATCAGGGCCATTGTCCGGCTTTGGCCTCCAACCCCAGTGAGACAGGAGCAATGGGACCGGACCCATGTTCTAACGGGGTCCCCCTGACCTCAGTGGGTATGGAGGATGGACTGGAGGGGGCAGGGTGGAAGTGGGGATGCCAGGGGGAGGTGATGGCAGTGGTCCTTCGTGGGACGCTGGCCTGGCCCAGGGTGGTGATGATGGTGCTGGTGAGAAAGGGTAGGATTCCAGGTGTGCTTTGAAAGTGTCTTGAAAGTAGAGCCAACAGGATTGACCGATGGAGAAGATATAAGGGCTCAAGAAAGGACCCAGGGCTGCCTCCAAGGTTTTGCCCTGGACCACCACGGGGAAGGAGGGGTGGCACTGCTGCCAACTTAGACAGCCGTTAGCATCAGCCAAGTGTCTGAGGCGGGGGGAAGGGCAGGGGAGTGGAGACGCCTCTCGTCCTGGAGCCTCAGCTCTTCGGCTCTTCAGCAAAGCCCCTCACTGGGGAGGGTGGGGTGGGATTCTTATAGGGCTAGTATTAGGAACTGCCACGTGCTGAGCCGACTCTGTGCCAGACCCTTCATGTGTTGTCTGGAGGCGCCCTTAGGCCTTTGAGGCTGGCCCTGTTAGACCCTTCGAGCTCACAGCCAAGGCCTCAGGGCTAGTGAGGGGCAGAGGGAGGATTTGAATTCAGGCCCGTCTCTGACTCTGTGGGCTTTGTGGGCCATTGGGGGACCCACACCCTACATCCAAAAGCTGAGAACCGAGGCCGGAGCAGCCGGGGCTGCTGTGGGTCACAGAGCGGGCCCTGCAGCAGCCCCTCTGTGACTCGACTCCCTCAGCCCCCTGCCCCCATCCCTGTCCTGAGCCTGGACAAAGGGACTTCTGTCCTGCCAGCCCCTCCCTCACAGAGTGACTGACCCACAAATGGTTTATGTAACCGTGGCCCAGACAGGCAGGGGATTGGCCCGAGTCCGGCTGGACCTGAGCCCACGGGGAGGGCATCGGTGGGCTTCCCTCCTCTGGCAGGCGGCTGGTGGAGGCCAGGACTGGGGAGGCCCTGGGAGGAGACTGGGGCCCCCAAGGGAGGGCTGGAGCCCCTCGGGCTTCAGGCGGACTGACCCTGGGGCCTGCGCATGCCCCCATAGATGAGGGGGCCATTGTAATGTGGTTGCTTGGAGGCACTGGCCCACTTGCCTGCCTCCCCATCCTGCCCTGCCAAATGGGGCTCATCTACACAGGCCAGCCCCGGGGCTGGGAGTTGGGGGAGGCTGAACCCTGGAAATGCAGATCTTCCCCAGAGATACCCCCATTTCCGGGTGTTCCAGCCTTCCTGGGCCACCCCCGGCCCCATCTGGGTCCTTCTGAGAGACAGATTGGGCTGGCTCTCTCCCTCCCACCATTGGCAGGTGCTCAGCCAGCGTCTCAAGGGAGGGGGTTCATGTGCACATGTGTGCGCCTGTGTGGGTGCACAGCCCTGGCTTCTGTTCCCAGGCAGGGACAGGCCCTATGAACCTCCCAATATCTTAGTTCAGTGGGAAACCAAGGGCCAAAAGCTGGTACCTGATGCTGAGTGCTGGAAACAGGGTTGAATGAATGAATGTTTCTAGACTAAAGACCTAGATAGCTTTGGCTCTGAGCCTGCCAGGGAGCTAGCCAGCCGCTCTCTGCCTGCTCTCTGTCTAGAGGGGGCTGAGACCCAGGTAGGCCTCAGTAGGGGCTGGACAGAGCCTCCCTCACCATGTCTCCTTCCCACCCCAGAGCTCCTGGGCTCCACCAAGAAGATCAATGTCAATTTCCAAGACCCAGATGGGTGAGTTCTCAGCCCAGGGAGATGTCAGTCTGGTATGGGGGTCAAGGACTCCTGGGGAAGGCAGGGTTCCCGGCTCCTTGCCCATACATGTCTGTCACCTGTCCCAGCTTTTCTGCCCTGCACCACGCGGCCCTGAATGGCAACACAGAATTGATCACCCTGCTGCTGGAGGCCCAGGCTGCTGTGGACATCAAGGACAACAAAGGCAAGGCCTGTCAGGGACCTCAGAGCCAGAGGCAGGGTGTCAAGGTCAGAAGTGGGGTCCCTGGAAGCCAGGATCGTCCCTCAGCTGAGGTCTCAGCCCCGGGTCTTGGTCTGGGTTGAGGCAGGTTCTCATGGGATCAGCGTCCTAGAAGTCAGGGTTGGGTTCAGGGTCAGGGGCTAGCTCCCAACCGCCCCCCCCTGCCCTCAGGCATGCGGCCGCTACACTATGCGGCCTGGCAGGGCCGGAAGGAGCCCATGAAGCTGGTGCTGAAGGCGGGCTCAGCGGTGAATGTCCCGTCTGATGAGGGCCACATCCCCCTGCACTTGGCAGCCCAGCATGGTCACTACGACGTGGTAAGGACCGCCTCAGGGGTGACAGGGTGCCTGGGGCAGAATGAGCCCGATGGATGCATTGGGCCTGACCATGCCCTGTGGTCCCTGCAGTCTGAGATGCTGCTCCAGCACCAGTCCAACCCGTGCATGGTGGACAACTCGGGGAAGACGCCCCTGGACCTTGCCTGTGAGTTCGGCCGCGTTGGGGTAAGTCTCCCCAGGGAGCTGAGTGGGACTCCAACTTCTTCTCCTGGGGTGGGAGTGGGAGACAAACTGCAGCTCCCCACCCCATTCCTGGGCCCCCCTACTCTGACCCCTCCTTCCAGGTGGTCCAGCTGCTCCTGAGCAGCAACATGTGTGCGGCCTTGCTAGAGCCCCGGCCAGGGGACACCACTGACCCCAATGGCACCAGCCCCCTGCACCTGGCAGCCAAGAATGGCCACATCGACATCATCAGGTATGGCCGTGGGGGGGTGGGCGGGGTAAGGGGCACCCAGCCTTGGGGTTCCTGCTCCTGGCTTGGCAATAAGACAGGAGCAGCCAGGGAGCCGTGGGGATGTGGTCAGGTCTCTGGATACGAAGGATGCCGCAAGCCGCCCACATAAAGGATGCACTGGAGGGGGCTGGGGAGTGGTCTTCTATAGCCCCACAGCCTGTGCCACTTGCTGGGTGACCTTGAGGAGACTCTTAACTTCTCTGAGCCTCAGTTTCCCCATCCTTAAAGTGGCCATCGCAGCACTGCCTACACTAGGATGAGACGAGATAAGAGTGTGAAGGGTTAACACAGGGAGGGGTTGTCGGGGATGTGGGACAGGGTTAGCTCATCCTCAGCCCCCAGGAACTGGAGCCCGGCTTGGGGGTGCTGGGGCAGAGGGCTCTCTGTGCAGGGCCCTGCCTGCTCCTCCTACCTCCCCGTCAGACTCCTCCTCCAAGCTGGCATTGACATTAACCGCCAGACCAAGTCCGGCACGGCCCTGCACGAGGCCGCACTCTGTGGGAAGACGGAAGTGGTTCGGCTGCTGCTCGATGTGAGTTAGGGGCCAGAGGGAGCTGGGGTCAAGTGGGGGTGTAGGGGGCTCCTGAGAGTCCTCACCCTCTGGCACATACAGAACGGGATCAATGCCCACGTGAGGAACACCTACAGCCAGACGGCCCTGGACATCGTGCACCAATTCACCACCTCCCAGGCCAGCAAGGAGATCAAGCAGCTGCTGCGAGGTGGGCCCGGGCGGGGCAGGGGGGCAGGGGTGGGGCCTGGGCCAGGCAGGCTCACAGGACTGGGGGGTCTGCCGCCTCCTGTGTCCCCAGAGGCCTCGGCAGCCCTGCAGGTCCGGGCTACCAAGGATTATTGCAACAATTACGACCTGACCAGCCTCAACGTGAAAGCCGGGGACATTATCACAGTAAGGATAGCCTGGGGCTGCTGGAACAGGGATGAATGGGACCTGGGATGCTCCCCACAACACCCGGCAGCAACTGGGGGGTCTGAGCAGGAGGCCAAGGCCACCCACCCACTTAACATGGAGGGGTGTCTCCCTGAGCGTGCTCCCCCCACCGTATCTGGCCAGGTCCTCGAGCAGCATCCAGACGGCCGGTGGAAGGGCTGTATCCATGACAACAGGACAGGCAATGACCGTGTGGGCTACTTCCCGTCCTCCCTGGGCGAGGCCATCGTCAAGCGAGCAGGTAAGTCCCACCCAGGGATGGGCTCGCGGGCCAGAAGGAAGCAGGTGCATGGCGTTTTGGGTGGCAGAGCAAGGATCGTCAGCTCTAGCCATTGCTAGGTGTGGGGTCCAGAGTGTGTCCTGCCAGCTGTCTCCTCATCAGCGTCCCCTGACCCACTCCTTCATGTATTCAACAGACATTGCATGCCAGGCACTAGGAATAGACGGTATCCCAGATGGACGTCATTCTTGCTCCCAAGGAGCTTGCCCTCGGGGAGGGAGGGGAGAAGGGAACAGTGAAATAAATGTGGAAGGAAACGTACCAACTAGTGACACAGAGATTGCAGATGGAGACCCACTTTAGACAAGTGTGGACAGAGAAGGCCCTGAGAAGTGGGAGAGGCTGGCCACAGGCAGAGCATTCCAGGCAGCAGGAACCACATGTGCAAAGGCACTGAAGCAGGACAGAGTGTGACTGTGTAAGGGTCCAAAGGAGCCCAGTGTGGCTGACTTGGTGATGGAGAGGGAGGGGGCGCAGGATGAGGCCATAGGGCCATGGAATGGCTTCAGATGGGGGACTGGTGTGATTGGTTTACCCCACAGAGAGGATATGGAGATTGACAGGCCAGGTGAGAGGGCAGAGGGGGGCCAGTTAGGAGGTGTGGCCAATCCACCCAAGGTCATCTAGTTCCCTGGGGTGAGGAGCCTGGACCCAGGCTCCTGGGGGCCTCCTCCCTCCCCCTGCTCCCCAGGCACAGAGGGGTTTGCACCCTCCTGCAATTCCCTACTCCCACCTACAGGACCACAGGATAGCCTGGCCTGCGCCCCTCTCTGCCATGCTCTCCTGCTCTCAAATGTCCAAGGTTGGGAAGGGCCTTCTGAGGGTTGCTTAGCTCCTCGGAGACAGGGCAGGAGGAGGCTATACTGACCCCCCAGGAACGTGTGTGTCCGGCCTCTGCTCTGTGCAGACTTGGGGGCCAGGCCAGGGGATGCCCCAGGCCTGGGCCAGTCCAGGATTCAGGGAGACTGTGCTTGGCCCGCAGGTTCCCGAGCAGGTGCCGAACCAAGCCCACCCCAGGGAGGCAGCTCAGCAGGGCCCTCTGCACCCCCCGAGGAGATCTGGGTGCTGAGGAAGCCATTCACAGGTAGGTGGGGGCCTCTGGAGGGTGGTGGCTGTGGCACTTCTGCAAGGCAGCACCTGGGCTCTGCAGGGCTGGCACTAGCTGATGCTGCTCCCTCCTGTTGGCAGGCGGGGACCGCAGTGGCAGCTTGAGCAGTGTGGCCAGTGGCCGGAGCAGCGGGGGCCACACCCTGCACGCAGGCTCTGAAGGGGTCAAGGTAGGTGGGGTGGTGGCAGGACCGGGATGGCCTGTGTCTAGAGCAGCACTGGCCAGCCGGCCTGTCTGGGTTGCAGCTCCTGGCCACGGTGCTCTCCCAGAAGTCTGTCTCCGACTCCAGCCCCGGGGACAGCCCTGTCAAGCCTCCGGAGGGCTCTTCAGGTAAGAGCAAGGACACAGCACTGCTGGCCTGGCCGGGAGGTAGCCCCCGGGCAGCCATTGCCCCACCACACCCTCTCGTCCCTAGGTGCCACCCGGTCCCAGACTCCAGTGACCCATGCCGGGCAGGTCTATGGGGAGCAGCCACCCAAGAAGCTGGAGGCAGCATCAGAGGGCAAGGTACAAGGCCTGGGCCGGCTGCAGGGCGGGGGGGCGCCCAGGGCAGCCTGCCTGGCTTGGCCGCAGTGCGGCCAGGGCCCTAGACAGGCTGGGCCCGTCCTTCTGTTGGTCTGTCAGTCTGTGTGTGTAGCTGTTGTCTCTTGTACGCGCTGTGCGTGTAAGCTAGTGTGTCTAGGAAGTGTGACATGGGTGTGAGGTGAGTGGGGGTTTGTGTGTGGCTGGTGTGATTGTGATGCGGGCACATGTGCGCGTGTGTGTGCGTGTGGAATGGCATGGATGTGAGACGAGACAAGGCGTGTATGTGGGTGAGACAGGTCCTGTGTGCATGCACCTGCGTGCTAGGGTGGGCGTGAGCTGCTGGCTGAGTCCTCCTGCATTCCTCTGGGTAGAGCCCACCTTCCAGGGCGTAGAGGAGCAGCACTAAATTGCCCCGCCTGAGGCCCCATTCCCAGAGCCCCTCACACGGGGCCACACTGCAGGGTGTCCCTGGTCCAGGAATGGGGGGGACGGTCAGGGAGGCCTGTGATGTGGACAGCAGCTGGACCCTCCTGGTGGAGATCACAGAAGGAGGCCGAGGTGCTGGACGATGCTCAAGACAGCGGCACCCAGGACCACAGAGCGAGGAGGAGCACCCGGGCCAGGCTGACGGGGCCTGGCTGCAGACAGCCCAGCGGACAGCAGATTGCGCTGCATGGTCTTCAGCTGAGCAGAGAAGGAGGCGCCGCGGTGGCTGGGGTGCATGCCTGGCGGGGGAGCAGGCGGGCGAGCCTGCAGCGGGTGCCTTGTGTCTTCCAGGGCGCCGAGGCTGTCAGCCAGTGGCTTGCCACATTCCAGCTGCAGCTCTACGCCCCCAACTTCATCAGCGCCGGCTATGACCTGCCCACCATCAGCCGCATGACCCCCGAGGTGAGCTGCCCGAAGGCTGTCTACCAGCTGACCCAGAGATGGGCCCCCAGCCTTCTGCTAATGGGCCTCTCCTCCACCTAGGACCTCACGGCCATCGGGGTCACCAAGCCAGGCCACCGGAAGAAGATCACTGCAGAGATCAGCGGCCTGAGCATCCCCGACTGGCTGCCTGAGCACAAACCTGTAAGGCCCCCTGCACCCCAGTGGCCAGTCCCAGGATGGGCAAACAGACAGACAGACAGCCTGCCTCCCTGGCTACAGCCCACCCCTGCCCTCTGGGGAGTCCAGAGAGAGGAGAGCAGAGGATGACCTCTGTTTGTCGGGGCACTGGGGCCCACCTCCCTGGGGCAGGGGCAGGGGCAGGGGCAGGGGCAGGGGCGGTGGTGACCGCCTCTGAGGGCTGTCAGGGCAAGGGGAGCCTGAAGCCTGGAGAGTCCCCATCTCCACTATGTGCTCCACACTCAGGCGGCCACACAGGGACACCGGAGCCACCCGGCACCCCACAGCACTGCCCATCACACACACACCCAGACACTGCAGGGGGCCGTGGGGATGGGACGTGCTTGCACACACCCAGGCACATGTATGGGGAAGACGCCTGTGCGTGCTTCGGGTACACAGCGCGCGTACGCTAAATACATTCAAGGCGCCCACTGGTGACTGCACACGCTGGCTGACAGCCACACCAGCCGTGGCCCGTGCTGTCACGAACAGGCACTCTGTGGTGGGACAGGCTCTGGGCTGGGAGAAGGTGGGCCCAGGGCCTGTCACATCCATGCTGCCTTTCTGGGCCTTGCGCTGTGCTTCGGGCTCCCACCCGTCTGTGAGGGAGATGCCATGGCCACCGAGAGCCCCAGGGCTGTGGGTTGGTGACAGGTGGGTTTGTGCTCATCCACTCTGCCTCACCCCACTCAGTCAGCGGCTCAGGGGTCCTCCCAGCCAGCACATCTGGGTCCCAGGGGCTTCACTTTGCTTGTGCACCCAAGGGGGGGTGACTGAGTGTGCTGTGTTGGTGCATGAGTGACATCCAGCTGGGAGTGTGGACGGGTGGATGCCATTCAGGGAGCCACCGGTGGTTCTGCGTGAAGACCATCACGGATATTTGCCAGGCGTGTGACGAGGCTGTGTGACGTGTGCCTGATGCTGGTGGGGAAGTGGTGAGAGGGTGTGAGCGTGACTCAGAGGGGTGTCAGTGCCCGTGGATGGCTGGGATGCAGGGTGTGTGTATATGCGTATCTGGTCGGTGGTGCTGTGTGTCTGTGTCCATGACGTGTGTGGTGTGTCCACGTGGATGCTGTCCCCATGGCTGCCTGGGCAGGTGAGGAAGCGCATTCTTCCCCCTCCCCCAAAGGGTATCCTGAGGAGAGAGTCGCCCCTCTGTGTGTGTTTGCATATGTTCGCAAGTGTGTGTGAGCTGGCCTTGGGCTCCTGTCAAGGCTGCACTGTCTCCAAAACTGACGCCTCGGGCCTGTCTGTCTGTCCTTCCGTCTCTCTGTGCCAGGCTGGCCCGGTGCCCTCTCCTCTGACAGCTCTGAGTAATAGGCAGGGTGTGGGCAGCCAGCTCGGGCTGCCCTCTGTGTCCCCTGCTCCGTAGGCTAACCTGGCCGTGTGGTTGTCCATGATTGGCCTGGCTCAGTACTACAAGGTGCTGGTGGACAACGGCTACGAGAACATCGACTTCATCACCGACATCACCTGGGAGGACCTGCAGGAGATCGGCATCACCAAGCTGGGTGAGGCCCCACCCCGCCCCCACTGCCTCCTGGTCCTCGCCACCCTCCCTGGCCTGACCTGCCCCCCGCCCCACGCAGGACACCAGAAGAAGTTGATGCTGGCAGTGAGGAAACTGGCAGAGCTGCAGAAGGCAGAGTACGCCAAGTATGAGGGGGGACCCCTGCGCCGGAAGGTACCACAGTCACTTGAAGTGATGGCCATCGAGTCGCCACCCCCGCCCGAGCCTGCCCCAGCTGACTGCCAGTCTCCTAAGATGACCACCTTCCAGGACAGTGAGCTCAGTGGTGAGCTGCAGGCTGCTCTGACGGGCCCGGCTGAAGGGGCTGCCGCTGCCGCTGCCGCTGCCCCTACTGAGAAGCCCTCCAACCACCTGCCGCCCACCCCAAGGGCCTCCATGCGGCAGGAGCCCAGCCTGGGTGGGCGGGCACGGCACATGAGCAGTTCTCAGGAGCTGCTGGGCGACGGGCCCCCAGGGCCTGGCAGCCCCATGTCACGAAGCCAGGAGTACCTGCTGGAGGAGGGGCCGGCCCCGGGTACCCCCCCCAAGGAGGCCCGGCCCAGCCGCCACGGCCACAGCGTCAAGCGGGCCAGTGTGCCCCCAGTGCCTGGCAAGCCGCGGCAGGTCCTTCCACCAGGTACCAGCCACTTCACGCCCCCCCAGACTCCCACAAAAGCCCGGCCAGGCTCCCCGCAAGCCCTGGGGGGGCCTCATGGCCCAGCCCCAGCCACAGCCAAGGTGAAGCCCACCCCACAGCTGCTGCCACCAATGGAGCGACCCATGTCACCTCGCTCGCTGCCTCAGTCACCCACACACCGTGGCTTTGCCTACGTGCTGCCCCAACCCGTGGAGAGCGAGGCAGGGCCGGCTGCTCCGGGGCCTGCGCCTGCGGCTGTGCCCGTGCCTGTGCCCACACTGTGCCTGCCCCCTGAGGCCGATGTGGAGCCAGGGCGGCCCAAGAAGCGCGCCCACAGCCTGAATCGCTACGCGGCGTCCGACAGCGAGCCGGAGCGGGACGAGCTGCTGGTGCCTGCTACCGCGGGGCCCTACGCCACAGTCCAGCGGCGCGTGGGCCGCAGCCACTCGGTGCGGGCACCCGCTGGCGCTGACAAGAACGTCAACCGCAGCCAGTCGTTTGCTGTGCGGCCGCGAAAGAAGGGCCCCCCCCCACCCCCGCCCAAGCGCTCCAGCTCAGCCATGGCCAGTGCCAACCTGGCTGATGAGTCAGTGCCAGATGCGGAGACCGAGGGGGCTGGGACCGAGGACGGCCGGCTGGGGGTCCGGGCACAGCGCCGGCGGGCTAGTGACCTGGCTGGCAGCGTGGACACAGGAAGCGCTGGCAGCGTGAAGAGCATTGCAGCCATGCTCGAGCTGTCGTCCATTGGGGGTGGAGGCCGGGCAGCCCGCAGGCCCCCTGAGGGCCACCCCATGCTTCGCCCCGCCAGCCCGGAGCCAGGCCGGGTGGCCACGGTGTTGGCCTCGGTGAAGCACAAGGAGGCCATTGGGCCTGACGGCGAGGTGGTGAACCGGCGCCGCACACTGAGTGGGCCTGTCACGGGACTTCTGGCCACTGCTCGCCGGGGTCCGGGAGAGGCAGGGGGGCCTGCAGATCACGGCCACTTTGTGGAAGATGGCGCTACCCGGCAGCGGCCTCGAGGTCCAGCCAAGGGTGAGGCAGGTGTGGAGGGCCCACCACTGGCCAGGGTGGAGGCCAGCGCCACGCTCAAGAGGCGCATCCGAGCCAAGCAGAGCCAGCAGGAGAACGTCAAGTTCATCCTCACTGAGTCCGACACGGTCAAGCGCCGACCCAAGGCCAAGGAGAGGGAGGCAGGTCCCGAGCCTCCCTTACCGCCGCTGTCCGTGTACCAGAATGGAACAGGCACTGTGCGCCGCCGTCCAGCCTCTGAGCAGGCTGGGCCCCCAGAGCTGCCCCCGCCACCGCCACCCGCTGAGCCCCCGCCCTCTGACCTCTTGCACCTGCCCCCACTGCCCCCGCCAGACAGTGATGCCCGGAAGCCAGCCAAGCCACCTGTCTCTCCCAAGCCCATTCTGGCTCAGCCCGTGCCCAAGATCCAGGGCTCGCCCACGCCTGCCTCCAAGAAGGTGCCACTGCCAGGTCCTGGCAGCCCAGGTAGGTTCAGGGAGCCAGCTGGGGAAGGGCCCTCCTCCAGCTCCCCATGCCTTGGTCTGAGGGGTTTTCCACTTCTTGGATTTGATGAAGGCCAGGTGGAGTGGGGTGGGAAAGTATCCTCAGACCCTCTCGTCCATCCACCCACTGGACCACTCCACCAACGAGAGCTGAGACAAGGGTGGATGATCCTTACATTCCTCAGTGAAGGAGACACAGAAACCCATGAATAGCAGCACCTGTGGAAGGAGGACAGGCCCACGATGCTGGAAGGCTAAGGGAGGATTCTGACCTGGCTGTAAAATGACCCAAGCACAGGAGGGAGGGGAGAGACTTCCAGGCAGAAGGATCAGAGGTGCAAAGGCCCTGTGGCATTCAAGCAACGGGAGGGCCGGTGGCTGCAACAGGCCACACCTGGAGGGGAATGGAGGTGGGGGGCGGACCAGGCGGGGTTTGGAAGCAGTGACCCAAGCAGGCCTGCACAGGGAAGCGCGCCCCCTGGCAGCCTCAGGGAGGCCGGGGGGCGGAGGGCTGGAGCTGGAGCCCGGCCGGCAGTGCAAAAGGCGTTATCTCTAATCCCGGGTTCGAGGCAGGGCGCTTGGGCAGGGCTGTGCCGCGATGGGCAGCGCGCGCGCCGCGCGACCTCCCACGCCGGTGCGACTCTCCTCCTCCCCGCAGAGGTGAAGCGTGCGCACGGCACGCCGCCGCCCGTGTCTCCCAAGCCGCCGCCACCGCCCACGGCGCCCAAGCCGGCCAAGGCAGCGGCGGGGCTGCAGTCGGGCAGCGTCAGCCCGTCGCCCTCGCCGGCACGCCAGCCGCCTGCTGCCCTCACCAAGCCCGCCAGCACGCCGCCCTCGCTGAGTGCCAGCCCGGCCAGGCCCCCGTCCCCCGGTGTGCCCGCGCTGCACGTGCCCGCCAAGCCGCCGCGCGCTGCCGCAGCGGCAGCCGGGCCCCCCGCCGCACCCGACGGCGCCTCGCCGGGGGACAGCGCCAGGCAGAAGCTTGAGGAGACTAGCGCGTGCCTGGCGGCCGCGCTGCAAGCTGTAGAAGAGAAGATCCGGCAGGAGGACGCGCAAGGCTCGCGGTAGGTGCAGGACCCGGTCCGGCGTGGGCGTAGGTGGGGATCTGTGCGCCCCCGCGGCGGGTGCACACCTGGAGGCTGCCCTGCGAGGGCGGGGCCGAGTCGCGCCGGGCCCGAGTTGCGCCGGGCACGGCCTGGCGTGGGCAGGGCCCTACGAGCTGCCCCAGCCCCCGACAGAGGCTACTGTGCGTGGGCCGGGGGCGGAGCGGGGCAGATGTCGTGGGGAGGGCGGGGACTGTTCCGGCCCCGCCCCTGAAGGCGGGGGCGTGGCCTCCTCGAGGGGCGGGACTTTGCGCGGAATGGGCGGGACATGGGGGCTGGAAGTTCTGCGCCGACTCAGTCAGTTCACGCTGCGCCCGCCCCCAGCCCTTCGGCCGCCGAGGAGAAGAGCACCGGCAGCATCCTGGACGACATTGGCAGCATGTTTGACGACCTGGCCGACCAGCTGGACGCCATGCTGGAGTGACGCGGCCGCCTAAGTTGGACCCACCCGCGCCGCCTGGGCTCCGGCCCGCACACTGACCTTTACCTCAGGATGGGTACCTCCGGGGGCGGCGCGAGCGGGCAGGGCGGTGGACCAAGGGGGAGGGGCACAGGGGGCAGCCCGCTAGGCGGCCGCGGGCACGAGGCGGGGGTGGGCCGTCCTGTCCAGCCGCCGCACAAGCACAACTCCTGCCCCTGGGCCCAGCTTGGAGGACTGCCTGGTTGGGGGACCCAAGGGCTCTGGGCAGATGCTGCTGCCTCGTGGGTGCCCCCCTTCTTCCTTATCTGCTGCTCCCTGTGCAATAACTGCTGGGCCACCTGCCCACCCACCACCGGGCTCTGCCCGCTGTGGGTGGAGGAGGGGAAACTCCTGAACCCCCTGCCCTGAGTCCAGGTTGGGTCCACCCTGGGAGGCAGCGGGAGGGGGGCAGCTGCTGTAGCCCCCTCCCCAATCTGTGGCAGAGCACAGGCCTATGCCCAGCACAGAACTGCCCATTGGGGACCTCTGCCAGCCACTCCAGCGCAGCACAAGGGGCTGGGGTTGGGCCCCCTGCCCCACTGCACCCCCCCTCCCTGAATATAAGCTATCGAAGAGTATTAATTTATTGGGAATAAGCTGAGGCAGATTTCCCCAGAGAAACAAAAAGGTATAACTTTAACAAATATATATTTAAAGAAAGAAGAAATATTATTGATTCTATAGAAAACCATTTACCAACTGCAAGGACGCTGGAGTCTAGCTCAAGACAAAAGCTGTTAGAGGACCCGGCCATCTGTCTGTCTATCCTTCCCTCCCTCTGTCCAGGAGTGGCCAGACCCCTGGGCCCAGTAGCACAAACAGGAGGCTGGGGTCTGGGGGAGGGGTCTGTGCTCCGCCAGGGCCTCCCCTCTGCTCTCTCTCCTAACTTCTCTGCGTCTGAAGAACTTGAAGGATGTGCCTTGCTCGCCGCTGGGCTGTGTCATCCACGCCGTGGAGACAGTGGGGAGGGCTCTGCCTCTCCCATGGGTGCTGGTGTGAGGGTGCACCTGGGCTTCAGGGGAGCTGTGTGCACGGCGTGGTGAACGTGGGCGCGTCAGTTGGGTGACAGCAGTGGGTGCAGGGCATGCATGCCAGGCTGCGTGTGAGGGTGTGCCCAACCCTCCCTCCTTGGGGCCCTGAGCTGGCGCTGCGCAGCCAGCCCACCCCCGCTCCAGTTCCCACAGACGCTCTGCTCATGGTGTGAGGCCGTGTCGTGTGGTCGTTCTCGCCTTCTCTCCCTCTCTCTCCCCCCTCCAAAAAGTACTGACTGGCCTCCTCTATCGTGTTTGCTGATCCACATGTGTTGGGCACAACTTTGACATTTCTTAACAAAAAAGAATTAAAAAGCGCCGAAAACCAGCGATTGTGATTCGGGTAGGCTGAGGGGGTCTGCCAAGGTGGTGCCTGGGTGTGTGGGGCCCCTTCCAGTGGTCATGTGCTGGCATGTCCCCGGGTGGATGGGCCTGGCCAGCTACCTGGCCTCTCCACAGTGGGTGGCCCAGGCCAGGGCCAGCAGGTGGGGAGGGGGGGTCCGGGCAGGGAGCTACTGTCAGCTGTCAATAAACAGCAGAAAATGGAGCTGCCTGGCTCACTTTTTTGGGGTATGTACATTGGGGCAAGTGGGGGGCTAGCCTGTTCCTGACAGGGAGGAGAAGTCACCAAGAGTGTACATCCTGGGGATGTCAACAGGAGCCTCCTGTCGTCCTCGCCCAGCTTCCCTCCCACTGGCTGCTGGTGCCTGTGCTCCCCAATGTCCTCAGGTGGCCTCTTCCTCCCCCTGAGGACCATCCCCACTCAAAGCCACAGTCTGTGCAGCTTTTATTTCAATCAGGAAGTAATCAAATTTATATACAGTCTAAAAACAGTAGAAAAGGTGAGTAAAAAGGCCCACAGTCCATCTGGAGTGGGGATGGAGGGTGGGCCTGGTGAGCGTCGTACCTGGCACCCAGACGGGCTGGGCACTGTCCTGGCAGTGACGATGACAAGGCCAAGCAGAGGGAGGCTCACTGGGCGCAGGGCAGGGAGGGCACTGTCTGTCTGCCTGGCTGAGTCTGCCTGCCTGTTCCCATGGGGCAGGCAGAGACCCCAAGACCAGCCATGTGGCTCGCCGGACTTGGACAGGCCTAGGTCAGGCCCAGAGGAAGCCAAGACCTGGCCTGGATTCTGTTAGCAAGTCCACACCTGCAGGCGAAAGGCTCTGTTTCAGGTGCCCCTTTGGCCATCCAGCCCCAGAACCAACTGCTGTCCATACCCGCCCTTCACTGCCCCCTGCCCAGGGCCGCTAGATCCCAACTCCCCCGCCCCCGCTCCCCCCATGCAGCCCCTTTGGATGGCCTGAGCCAAGGCACTGACCTTCACGGTGCTGTCCACGGCTCCTGAGAAGAGCCGGCCCCGGGACACAGCCAGCGCAGTCACACTGCCCTGGTGACGCAGCAGAGTCTGCGTGCAGATCATGTTGTCCATACTCCAGACCTGGGGGCACATGGGACATGAGGACCGCCCAGGCCTGGCACCCGCCCTGAGCCTCCCACCGTCGGTAGGCCAGCTCGCACCCTGAGAGACCGGTCGTAGGATGCGCTGAAGACTTTGGTCTGGTCTGGCGTTGAGATGACCGCCAGGGCGTACACAGTGCCAACGTGTCCTGTCAGGGTCCGCACCTGCTCCTTAGACTCAATGTCCCACACCTGAGGGGGTGGCACAGGCAGGTCAGAGACACAGACGAGGAAGACAGGGGCCCAGAGTCAGACCCTGCCCCTTGGCATCCACTCTTACGTGGATGAGGTTCTCGTAGGTGCCACAGACAATGTGGTGATTCGTCACGGCAATAGAGTAGACGCTGCCGCCAGATGTCTGCAGGACGTGGATGCAGTCGAGGGTCCGGATGTCCCAGATCTATGGGCAAGTGCGGGCCACTTAGTCCCAGGCCAGGTGCCTCATCCCCTGGGCCTCTCAGCAGCCCACCCACCACCCAGGGTGCATGTGAGGGTCTCCCCACGCTGGCAGCGTGGGGGCAGGGCAGATGGAGCTGGCACAGGGAGGGCGCACCTTGATTGTCTGGTAGGAGCCGCTATACAGGTAGCTCTGGGCGGCCACCAGGGCCCGCACCCAGTGGTTGAGGCCGGTGAGCTCCTTCTTCAGCTTCAGCTCGGTGCCCACAATGTCCCACACCTGTGGGAGCGGCCGTGAGCGCAGGCCTGGGGGGCAGGCACCGGCACCCTGCCGCCCCGCACACACGTACACCACCTTGCCTGACCTTGATGGCCTTCAGGGAGCCGCTGAAGAGCATGTTGTGTGAGGAGACCAGCGTGCACACCGGGTTGTCGTGGGCCCGGATCGTGTTCACCTTCTGCAGGTTCTGGATGTCCCAAACCTGGCGGGAGGGAGGACGGGAAGCCTTAGGCCCCGGCCGAGCCCAGGCCCCAGTGGCACAGCGAGCCTGGGGGTCCCGGCCCGCCCGCCGGCCCCACTCACGATGATGGTGCAGTCGGCTGAGCCGCTGTAAAGCTTGCACCTGGGGAAGCAAAGCCAAGGTGTCAGGGTGCGAGAAGCCAGTACCCTCGCTGACAATGCCCTGGCCAGGCTGGGGGAGCACTGGCCACTGGGAACCAGCAGCCTGGGCCACTGCCAGGATCACTGCTCAGCCCAGCCTCGGTTTTCTGTCTCAGCGAGGGGACCTTGGAAGTGGAGGCCCAGCCCTGTGCCTGCCTGGCAAGCATCTGACAGCTGAGCTGGGAGGTAATTACCCCTGTTAGTGTTGCTGGCAGTCAAGCTGTTGCTTCCTGTGAGCCAGCATCTCTCTCTCATACACACACACTCACACACTCACGCCCACAACATGAAGCCTCATGACACAAGACAGGAGGGAAGGTCTAGAAGGGGCACCCTGGGGGTGAGGGGGTGGCCAGGCAGGCTTCTCTGTGGTGCTGCGCCCCGGGCTCTGGCTGTCGGCCAGCAGTAGCTGAGCCCCTGCCTCCACTCTCTGGTCCCACCTCTGTCCTCTGGCTGCCTGAGGCTCTCCAGGGCCAAGGCTCTGCTCTGTGAATGTACAGCTTCAGAGGTGGAAGGCCCACATGCTGCCACCCATGATTCAGCCCTGCTCAGGGTCGAGGGCGTCTCCCAGGAGGAGCAGACAGAGCCACTCTAGGACACGTGCAGCCACGGACTCAAGCTCACGGTCCACAGGACCTCCCATCCCCGGCTCCACATGGGCCCTGTGGTCTGTGGACACACGTGTGCCTGTACTCACCCCTGGATGCAGAGTGCCAGCACAATGCCATCATGGCCCTCCAGCGTCTTCTGACACTTGTAGGTGGTACACGTGTCCCACACCTGCAGAGACCAGGATCAGGGCAGGTCCCAGCAGGGTCAGCCCAGTGGCAGGGGGCACCATGGCAGGAATGACATGAGCATGGGGGGAGGGGAGAAAGCCCCATCCATGGGCAGGCCTGGAGCCGGCAGAGGCTGGTGTGCAATGCCCACCCCTGCCCTGCCAGGCTGCCAAGCCCCTAGGCAAGACCCTACCCACCTTGATGGTCTTGTCAGAGGAGCCGCTGAAGAGCAGGTCCCCCATTGAGTAGACGCAGAGACACCAGACGGGGCCCTGGTGACCCACAAAAGTTCCTTTGCACTTGAAGATCTGCTGCGGGTCGTAGGCTGCAGAGAGATGGGGGAACTGGTGATGGGGGAACTGGAGGGGGCTTCGGGGATGGCGGCGGGAGCGGCAGTGGGCCCATACTCACATCCTAGGATGCCCATATTCAGCCGTGCATTGATGTGGGACAGCTCGTCCTGCGAGGCCAAGAGTAGAGCAGAGGGTGGGGTGGGCAGGGCTCCACAGCCCTCCATGGCCCCAGGCCTGAGCTCTGCCGGGGCAGGGCAGATGCAGCAACAGCCCTCCCAGCACAGACACCTAATCATAAGTGGGAACAAGCCTCCTGCTGGGACCCAAGCTGAGAGATGGTCCTGTGTCCCCCACCCCACCCCACCTCCCTGCATCTGGCCCCTGCCCGCTCACATTCAACATGGACGCGTCCCTCCGGAACTCCATGAGGTCCTCGCTGAGCTTGCTCTGGTTTTCATCCAGGACATCTGTGTAGCAGGGACCAGGAGAAGGGTGTCAGGGACCAGGAGGAGGGGCTGCACCCCTGCCACCTCTGGGCCAGGCTCTCACCGAACTTGAGCTCCAGGCTCTTCTCCAGCTGGTCGATCTTCTCTGAGAGCTTGCCCAGCATGGAGCGCAGGAAGGCGATCTCCTGGTCCTTCTGGGCCAGCGCCACGTGCATCTCGTGGAAGCGGTCATCCGTCTGCTGCAGGAACTCCTTCAGGCCCTCGAAGCGGCAGGTCTCCAAGTGCGTCTCATACGTGTCCTGGTTTCCGATGAACGTGCACCTGGAGGGACAGGACAGCTGCCCTGCCCACCTGCTCAACTGCCCGCCCAGTTGGGACCTTCCCTTTGCCTCCCCAACCCCAAGAATCTCTCTCAAATCCCACTTCTGTGCCCACTGCAGCCCCGATGGGCCACCATCCTCTGCATACCTGCATGCCCACCAACCCACCTACCCATCCTGCTTCTACCCAGCAATCCAGTCACTTCACTCCTGCTCAGAGCTCTTCAAGGGCTCCTCCACCACCTCACCAGCTTCCGCCCTAAAGAGCCAGCTGCTGCCTCTTCTCTCACCCCACCTCCCCTCTGCTCTCAATTCCGCCAGCTGCCGGAAGCCCTCACCCAGGTCTTTGCCTGGCTCGTGCCCACGCATGCATTCGTTCTCAGCTCGTGCCTTCCCCAACCACCCGCAGCTCCCTGACCGCTCCGTCCCCCGTGTTCCCATGGTGCGTAGGTCTCCTCAGCACCTGTACCTCGCTTTGTAATTACACAGACGATGGTGTGGTTCCCGCTAAGGTCGTCTCCCCAGAGCCCGGCAGACAGGCGGATCTCAACCAAGGTTTGCTGAAGGAGGGACCGTGAATGCCAGCCCAGGCCCACTCGTCCCCTCAGGCCCACCCACCCCCACCCCGGGGCAGCCCCGTGCGCCCACCCCCGCCCACTCACCCGTACTTGGAGTGGGGACACTTGATGTGCTCGCACTCCTTGAGGTGTGCCTCCAAGTTCATCTTGAGAAGGGGCGGGCAGCTGGGGTTGTTGGGGCACCGCACAGGCCTGTAGTCACAGCTGCCCTCGTGGTCCCTGGGGGAGGTGGGACGTGGGTGGGGGGAGGCTGAGTCCCCAGGGGCACCGGTTCTCAGTACCCCTGGGGGGTGGGGACTGGGGATGGAGGGGGGCACTTACTTCCGGGCGCTGAGCTTGATGGTGAAGGGACACCCTCGGGGGTCCACCTCAAAGACAGTGGGCTTCCCGCCCCCCACTGCCCGACAACCGTGCCTGCAGTGGATGAAGAGCTCGCCAATCTGCTCAGCCACCGCGATGTTGTTCACCACCACCGTCAGCTTGGCATTGTCCACGGGACACTTCTCTGGGGGGGAGGGCATGCTGACCCCACAGCCCACCCGGCCACCATCTCCCCTGGCAGCCCTGCCCTGGGCACTGTGGCCAGGCTGCTCTGGGGGAGACCATTCCCTGGTGGGCGGCAGGCCTGGAACACGCTCTCCCAGCTGGGTGGGCTGAGCCTCTGTCAGGGGCCTAATCCACCCGTCTACCTTCCCTCTGGAGCGCCCAGAACAGGAAAGGGTGCACGGCTGGGCCACCGAGAATGACCACTGTGTGAGCAGGTGGTGGCAGAGGCCTCTCAGTTGACCCGAGAGTCTGGGGCAGGGCCAAGAGAGCTGGGGACAGAGCATGGAGAGGGCCAGCCCTGGGCCAGCCGCTAAGGCCTGAGACAGTGAGGCCGGCAGCCTTGACAGCAGGGGCAGCGTCCGAGAGAGTGGGCGCTGTGCCCAGAAGGCCCACCCACACCCCCCGTGGGGCGGGCTCTGAGCTGCCATGCTCGTCAAGGTCTTGAGCCTGGCCTGAGCCTGGCCCGAGCAGTCACCCAGGAACCACTGCCGCAGGAGGACTAGGGAGAAGCAGCTGTGCAGCCAGGGTCTCCATCAGTGCTGGGCCCAGGCCGGACCTCCCCGGAGGGACCTCCCCACCGCTGGGGAATAAAGGTGGCCGAGCCTAGGCTGAGAGGGCCCTACCTGACTTCAAGGCGCATCTTCGACAGAAGGTGTGCTGTGGAGACAACGGGCGGATTGGGGTGTGGCCGCAGAGCTGCCCCCACCCCGTGCCCACTGCAAAGGGCACCTGCTGGGCGGCCAGACCAGGCCTGTGAGCGAGGCCAAGGCTCCCCATGAAAGGGGCCTCACGGTGGTGCACAGGTCGGGGAGGGGCAGCCTCACCCCACACGTGGTGATCACAGGGTCCTTGAACACACTGCAGCAGAGCTGGCAGCAGAGCTTCACCGAGGGCTGCTCGGCAAACACCAGCGGCTCCTAGAACAGGCAGGGCTGGGTGAGGGTGGGGCCTGGGACTGCTGACATGGGTGCGGGCACCCAGGGCACCCAGCCCCTTCCCCTGTGGGCCTGGGCTGCCCTCTTGGGGTGGAAGCACCTCGGCCGGGGTGTGTCCTGAGAGGAGGAGTCCGCTGAAGGCTAGGGCTGGGCCTGAGCTCCAGCAGACCTGAGCAGGAAGGATCCCTCCAGCCATGCCCTCACCCCATGACACCTACCCTCTCCCTGGGACAGAGACTAGAAAGGGCCCCATGTGGGACCCGCCTTTCATTCCCAAAGCTGATGCCTGGGCAGCCCCTGGGGTGGGGAGTGAGAAGAACGTGCCTGGGGGACCCAGCCCAGCCCCCCGAGTCCCTGACGTGGACCCGTGCGGATCAGGGGCCCCGATCAGGGCCTGCGGGGAAGGTGCCCCCACCGCCCCAGGACGGGGAGGGTCCCTTGGAGTCTGCACCGAGCCTGCCTGGCCACACCTACCGGCTCCTCCTCCTCCTCGGGCAGAGAGAACGTGGAGCGCAGGGACATGCTGGACTCCGAGTGCAGGGAGCGGACAGAGATGGCCGAGTCAGAGCGGCGCGGGGTGCTGATGGGGGGCTGCGGGCAGACAGGCGGCCGTCAGCTGGCAGGAGGGCTGGGCTCGGACCCCCGTCCCAGTGGGCGCCCACTTAGCCCACGGCCCGGCTGTGCGCGGGGAGCCGGTGTGACGCCCAGGCCCCGCCTGCCTGGCAGTCCCGGCCCTGTGGTTGGGACGCCTGCTCACATCTGCCAACTTTCTTTGTGTAAATGGAGAGACTTCCTGCTATTCAATTCTACGAGGACACGCTCGGCCTGCTTCCTGCTTCCCGTGAGGGAATGTAGGCCGCAGAGGGGACACCTCCACCAGCCAATCCTGGGGCGGGGGTGGCCACGGCCCTCAGACTGCTGGAGGGAAGGGGGTGGAAGGCTGGCCACGGGAAGCTGCAGGGCTCCAGGTGCCCGCTGGGCTCAGCCACCCACCTGGCCGTCCTGGCCGGGCACACTAGCCCAGGCCAGTGAGGCTCCCTAGGGGGAGGCGGGGACACCCCCACCAAACCCCAGCCAAGCTTCTGAGAGCAGAAGGGGGGGCCACGGGTGCTCGTCTCTGCCTGAGCCACCAGAAACACGGATCTGGGGGAGTGCCAGGGCAAGGGGTACTGTCCCTTCCTCCCCTCTGGGCCTGGAACCCTCTAGAAGAGATACTCCAAGAGCAATCGCTCTCCACGCTCCTCCCCTCCTGGCCCAAAGCTTCATTCATGAGCCATAAACCTCCTGCCTCCACGCCCAGCCCACCTGCCCCCTCTAGGTCCCAGCCACTCTGGGGCCTGGCTGCCTCTGTCTGAGCCTCTGTGGGTGTGGGGACTGTTGGAATGATCCCCTCCCCGCCAGCCTGGGGTGTGGGACCCACCGCGGGCAGAGGGAGGCTGGCCGGGCAGTTCCAGGGCCCGGCTTCCCCGAGCGGGTGCAGCAGAGATCAGTGTCCCCAGCATGCCCGCAGACAGGGACCTCCCTCACCAGGGCAGCGCCCACCAGCCGGGCCAGGCTTCGCTTCCCGCAGCAGTCCCAGAGCCGGGCGAGGACAGACAAACAGGGAATGGCCACTGTGACCCTGGCCACATGGCCTGGGCACCGACAGCCAGCTCCAACTCTGACCCAAAGCCCTTCCTCACTGACCCCAGCCTGGGCCTGTCCATCTCTCCCCACCTGCTGAACCCCGTCTCCCTCGTCAGGAACCCCAGACTTGGGGCCTCTGCCTCTACCCGGCAACCCACCCATTCATCCTCTGCTCAGCAACAGAGGAAGCTTTAAAAATGGGGATCTGGGAACTTCCCTGGTGGTGCAGTGGTTAAGAATCTACCTGCCAATGCAGGGGACACAGGTTCAAGCCCTGGTCCGGGAAGATCCCACATGCCGTGGAGCAACTAAGCCTGTGCGCCACAACTACTGAGCCTGCACTCTAGAGCCCGTGAGCCACAACTACTGAAGCCTGCGCGCCCTAGAGCCCGTGCTCCGCAACAAGAGAAGCCACCGCAATGAGAAGCCTGCGCACCGCAAAGAAGAGTAGCCCCCACTCACCGCAACTAAAGCCCACATGCAGCAACAAAGACCCAACGCAGCCCAAAAAAAAAAAATTAAAAAAAAAAATGGGGATCTGATCTTGTTACCCTCCCGAATGAACCTTCTGTGGCTCCCACCCCCACAAGATGGAGCCAAACTTGCCTCCTCTCAGCCTGCAGGCGCCACACTCTCTGGCTCAGCCACCCTCACCAGAGCCTCTCTCTGGAAACCCAGCCATGGGTGCTCAGGCCTCAGGGTGTCGCACATGCTGGGCCCCTGACACCAGCTTGCTTCACCCTCTGACCTGAGCTCGCGGCTGAGCCCCCACCTTCAGCTCCTCCTGGGCCCCGGGCGCCTGGAGGGAGGGCATGGTGGGAGGCGGGCTCTGGAGGGGTGGGGACGGGGGAGCAAGGCGCAGACCTACCATGCTGTCCTCCTCGTCCCGCGGGGAGTAGGCGAGGGAGCTGGAGGAAGAGGGCGTCCTGCGGTGCTGTTTGTATGTGCTCGTCCCATCGGCTGTGAAGAAAAGAGGGCTGAGATGCTGCGAGCGGGGCCGTGCGGGGAGGCCTGGCCACCGTGGCAGGCAGTGGGCTCCTTCGCAGATGGGCCAGGCAGGGGCGGAGGCTGGGCTGGGGGTTGTGGTTGCCTTCCCAGGTCTAACCAGTACCTGCAGCTCACCCGCAAGGCTCAGCCTGCCCTGGACAGTCCCAGTGCTGTGCCCAGAAGCTCCCAGCCCCAGCCCTGCCACCCACAGGCAGAGAGGTCCGAGGCCCCTCAGCTGGTACGTGGTGGGGCCAGGATGGCAGCCTGGTGGTCTAGGTCCCCTCTCCGCCCACCTCCTCCCCTGGTGCGGCCAGAATCAGGAACTGGCCACAGGCCCTCTTGGCCTCCTACAGGGAAGGCTGCTGAAGGCATGTCCCTCCTCCTCCTTCACGTCACCCCGGCTGCCCAGAGAAGGCACTGGTCAGGGGTCCACGTGGGAACAGGAGCCAGCCTCACAGGCCCTGAAGGCAGCAGCCAGAGGCCTACAGTGGCCAACACTGGTCTCAGGCCCCAGCCAGGGCCAGATGTCACAACAACCAGCCCCAAAGGCCTGGTTCATGATCCAGGCTTCAACTGGCTGCCCTGTGACTGGGCCTCAGTTTCTCTATCTGTAATGAGAGGGGCTGGGCGAGGCAACTGTTCGTGCCTGGTCACTGGCTCTGACCATCCCTGACACTGAGGGGGTCGCTGGGTTGGCCACGGGAGAGACAGGCCCCCGTTACTCTCTGCCCGGGAGCTTTTGACTGCCATGACAGGGTGCTACATGGTTTCTAAAGGTAGATAAGAAATTAAAGAACAATTACTCGGGTGATGCAATTAAGGGGTATGTTTATTTGCTTTTTCCTCAGAAAAGAACATCTAAGAAAAAAAGAGGGCTCTTTCACAGCCCCCGAGGGGGTCACCCAGCGGTAAAAAGGAGCCTGTGTGAGCAGATGTCCATGGCAGCCTGGTGACCCCGCCGAAAAGTGTATCCAGAAGATACCATGGAAAAGCAATTAAAAAACTAATTAGCAGCTGGTGCCCTCCTACGAGGGGCAGAGTCCTGAAAAGGCAAAAGAACACACACTGCTCCCCAGAAGCACCGGTCCTGACAGGAGGGGCCCCATGCCCTCGTGTCTTCGGGAATGAGGCTGTGCCCTCGTGGTCTAGTTCCTCACCACCTCCCAGAACACACAGTGCTGAGGGCTCAACCATGGGACCAGACTCGGGAAAGGACCCTGTGAGTACTTCTTATCACCTCCCCATGCCCAGCCTGGTCCCCAGTCCTGACCTTTCAGAGGCTGCTAGAAGCCTGGGTGGGACGAGTCAGGGGTCACTTGATAAAGGACAGGTGTGCAAAGTGGTGCCAGGGAAGTCGGGCAGCCCACCCCAGAGAGGCGGCAGGCGAGGCCCCGGAAGGCAGGTGCAGGAGGATGTGGGGGTGTGGGAGGAGGATGCGACAGTGGAACAGGAGGGAGCAGGATGGGGGACTCCTGCCCAGCCCAGGTTGGCCTGGGCTCACAGGCTCACCTTTTGTGATGGTGGTGACAGCCGAAAAGGCGGGCCCGAAGGTCGTTTCCATTCTGGTCTGGAGAGAGAACAGATGAGACTTGGCCTTGACCCCAGCGAGGATGTGGACACACACGTGGACATGAGCTGACATGCTTTCCCACTAACGAGTCCACATGCGTGCATATACTTGGACATGCCAACCACACACATGGCATGGCCCACCCGAGGGACCTCCAGGTAGGGAGAAGACTGCTCTGGAAGCTCTTCTGGGGCCCTGGGTATGTGGGGTGTGCACAGAGGCAGACCGTTCCCCGAGGGTGTCCCCCTTACCCCGGTGGCGGCGTCTGGGGTAGGAAGGTTGCTAGGCCCCCCGGAGAAGCGGTTGTAGCGGGCGCTCTTGCCCGAGCTCATGCTCTAGAGAGGCATCTAAGGTCCTCGGGCAGCGTCCCCTATGGGTGGAGCACAAATGAAGGGCTTTGGAGGTGGTGGCCAAGCCCCTGTCAGTTGGTGGGGCCGCTCCACACAGGCAGGCCCCCTCTGGCCAGTCCACCACAGGGCACGCTTCAGTCTCTCTCCACCACCAATCCCAACAAGGGCAGGTCCATGCGGGCAAAGTCCCTTCCCCTCCCTCCCGTCCCAGGTGTGCACAGGCCAGAGGAAAGGAGGAGACCCTGGGTGCAAGCAGGCAGCTGACACTCAGTTCTACCTTGCTTTAAGGCTTAGCCCTTTGGAAAAGCCCACCAGCTCCACCCCAGAGCTGGAGAGCCCCTCACCCCTGCTCTGTCTGCTCCTCTGGGTCCAAGGTCTGAATGTCCCTGGGGCCAAGGCTGGGTATACACGGCAGGACAAAGCCACAGGCCTGTTTCCTGCCAGGGCAGGTGTGGTCAGGCCGAAGCTGCCTGGTCTGCAGGATGTCGGGGATGCTGGCCATGCCCACAGAAAACCTGTGGGTGACGCACCTGGAGCCCAGCTCCTCACCACCCTCATCACATGCAGAAAGCCCCTTCAGGCGGGGGAGGAGCGAAGAGCTCCGACTCTTGACCTTGTGCAGGTCACCCACTCCAGGAACAAAGGGTGCCCCAGTGTGACCCAGTCTCAAGGGCTGGGGTGACAGGGAGAAGGCACGGTGGGAATCATCCCAGGTCTCTGGTGACTCCCACCCAAGAAGAGAGGGGCTAGATGGGCCCTGAGAGAGCTGGCCAGGCCCAGGTGTATCCACAGAGTAGGAAGAGATTAGAAAGAAAAGAAGACCCAGTCAGCAGCTCACACTAGGACGGGACCCCAGGGAGAGCTGCTCCATTCCCGAGACAGCGCCCACCCTGTGGTGGCCCTATCAGCAGGCACCCCCTGGGAGCGGTCTTCCCCATGTCAGGACCCTCAACAGTCTGTAGCCAGGAGCACAGTCTCCCCCTGCAGCGGTCGGCTGTGTTGACAGCCACGAGACCGCCGGCTTGAAGCCAAGCTCGCCACGGGGAGGAAGGCCACACGCTCAGGACTGCTGTCAACAGGCCCACTTGAGCTCTCCACCTCAGGAGACCCCCAGCAGCATCCCCTGGACTGTGGGCTCATTGCCTGGCGCCCGGCCCAGTCATCAGACCAGCATCAGGAACTGCTCTAGGAGGTCAGGCTCATCTTGCTCCTGGGGCCACGTGGCAGGCAGGGGCCCACCCTGTGGTCTGGAGTCCTGCAGGACTGTGAGGCTCCAGGGGGGAAGGGCTGCTAAGCCCCCCGCACTGTGGGAGAAGGCAGGAGATGCTCTCTGCCCCCTACTGTGAGTCCAGCAGAGAGCCACTGTACAGTCCAGCTGGTTCTGGCACCTTCTACACCAGGTCCTCCTGACCTGGACCATCTAGCGACTTCCACGCCCCACCCCCCCACGGCCAAGCAGTGTGACCTGGGGCCCACCCAATGGTCCCCCAACCCAGCCTGCAGGTCTGCAGGGAGGGGGTGGGCTCTCAACCATACTCCGCCCACTGCACTGTGCTCCCAAGCTGCCCACCCCTTCAAATGCCACCTGCACGCCACCCTCCCAAACTTTGAGACTCAGGCATTGACAGGGCGGCTCTTGGCCCCTGCAGTTGGCACTGCCATGAGGCACCTCCCCCGCAGGGCTCTGAGCCCCTGTGGGTCTGGCTAGATAGGGGGTCCTGAGAGCTTGGCCAAAGCCCCCCCGTCCTGCCCACCACTCTCCCTGCTGTGATTCGAGGGGCTTGGCTGCCTGCCCCAGCCCAGGCTGTCTGGTGGCTTGTCCTCTCAGGGGAGAGATGGGGGCTCCTGAGACTGGGCAGCGCCAGGCCCTCAGGCAGAGGGGTGAAAGGGGCTTGTCCAGAAGCCCACCTCCAGCCCCGCTGCGAGTCTGCACGCTAAGCAGGAAGTCTTGGGGGCCGCCCCGCTTGGGGTAAGGACACTCTGGCTGCGGTGAGGTCCAGACGGTGGAGCGTGGGAGCTCCAAGACTCATCGCATCAGCATGAAAAGCTCCGCCCTTTGGGGAAACCCAGGGTTGGCTCCAGCCTTAGCACCACAGGGGCGGAAGTGGGGGGTGTCACAGGGAGGCCACTGGTTGACACTGACCTGGATTTTACAATCCATCTGCTCCTTGCAGTGCAAGCTCCCAGGGCCAAGAAGCCAGCTGCTGGCTCCAGCAAGCGGCACCCACGGTCCGGGTGGCCAGGACCACAGCAGGCGCTCCCCCAGGACCTCAGCCAGCCCGCTGCCCACCCCCCTTCGGTGCCGGGTGCCCAAGTGCCTGTTGCTGCAGCCTGGGAGAGCTGGCGTCTGGCTGTCCTGCACTCTGAAGTGAAGTAAACAGAAAGGCACGCAGGGCCCGCAGGGCAACATGCAAATCGGGCCGGAAAGTCCGCAGACAGCCAATAGCGGTCAGGCCCGCAGCGATGACACAGGACCCCGTAGGGGACGTACAAGACTGGCCCGTGAACCAAGCTGAGTGAGGGAAGGAGGGAGGGAACCATTTCCCGGTTCACAGGGTTCAGTGTGCAGCCCCAGCCCTGGACAGGGGGGTGGGGGGAAGACCCTGCTCGCCCCGCCCACCCGGAACCAGAACCGGAGACTGCATCCACAGCATCTCGGAATTGAGCAAGATGCCCTCGGCCTGCCCTCAGGCCGGTCCCTGTGGGCTGCATTTCACAATAATAGTCTTCCCCAGTATTCTCTGGCTCTGGAGGCCAAAACCCAGAAACGCAACAGCACACGCAGCACTCCCCTGGCTGGGGCTACAGGGAGGCTGGGCCCAGCTGTCCTGGGGGTGTGCCCTGGCCCCCCAGGGGAGGAGGCCTCTTCCCCACCCCACAGTCAGCCCGAGGCTCTTAGGCAGGCAAGAAGTTGTCAACTAGAGCAAGAATCCTCACCCAACCCAGAGCCTGGCCTCTCTCAAACTGGGAAAAGCCGTGGGATGGGCCGACTAGGGAGACCTGGGGTTGGGGAGGGCGAGAAAGGGCTTCCCCTCAGTCCTTCCCCACTCCCTGCCAAGTCCCCACACCTCCTGTTCCCAGGTGCCTCAGCAGAGCCCAGGGGAGGGACTCAGGGATTCTATCCCAGAAAGAGAAAAGTCCCCAGGTCCTGATGGAAATGGGGCTGTCCACCTTGGATAAGGCTGATGGGAGAGTGGGACCTACGGATGCTTAGGGTCCGTGCAGGAGCAGCCTGTCCCCTGCCTCGCCTGAGCCAGGGGTCAAGACCCAGGGGTCTTTGTCCACCCACATCCATGTCTAAGGGGTTCCTGGGGCCTGCGGTGCACCCACCGCCCAATGAGGAACCAGAGATCTGCCCAGAACGCCCCAGCCCCTGCACTTCTCCACCACAGCCCCTCTTCAGGAAAGCCCCTCACCAGCCCCATTCTCTGAGCAGCCTGCGCAGGAGGGCAGGCCAGCTCCATCGGGGCCCCTCCTCAGCCTGTCCCCTGGAGGGAGCCCAAAGGGATCTTCTGGGGCCTCACCCTCAGGACTGTGGGACATAACCCCCCTTTCCCTTAAGAAGTACCCAGAGGGGGTGTGGGTTAGGCATGGTCCCGTGGCTGGCAGCCAGTGGAGCGGCGGCCTAGGCTGGTCATGCCAGAGCTGGGGGCAGGGGCAGTGGGGTGGCCAGACGAGGCCGAGCCCCACCTCAAGGCAGCTCCTCTGATAGCCCCAGGCAGCAGATGTGGTGGGGTTCCCTGAACAGCACATGCTGAGCCAGCGAGGGGGTGGACTGCCCTACAAATGCCGTCAGGCCATACGTTTGGCACCGACTGCCCCAGGGAGGAGCGTGGGTGGCTTGGGAATCCTCGGCCCTTCCTGCCACGGAGCCGTGGGTGGCCAGCTGGCTGGACTGTGGCCGGAGCTCCAGATGCAGCCCCTGGCATCACCTGCAGACTGCACAGCCCCCGAGTAAGCCCTTCCCTGGGCCCCCAGTCCCCCAGGCCCAAGCCCAGGCCAGGCTGCCAAATCCTATAGACACAGGCCCGGTTGCCATAGCAAAGCCACACACACTTCCCTTGGCTGTTTCTTGGAGTCCCCTTCATATGCCTTTTCCATCCCAAACAGGCAGGGTGTGATGCTGGGAACCCCCTCAGCAGGCCCTGATCTGAGGTCTGCCCGGCCTCCCTTCCCTCCCAGCACTCAGCCCAGACCTTTGCCCTCACCTTGCCATCCTTCCCTCAGTATCCACAGCCCGGACTCCCCAGAGGTTTCAAACCTGCCTGCCTAGACACCTGCTGTGACCTCCCCTCCCAAGGGCTCTGCCCCCTTGCACCCTCCACCCAGCCTCCTGGCCTTTCCTGTCCAGGTCCAGCCTCCCCAGCCTCCCCAGCCCCCTGTGCTAGAGGGAGGGAGCCTCTCCTGCTCTGCGGCCTGGCCTTAACCCCCACTTGGCAATGGGAATGCCTTCCCTTCCCCAGTGCCCTTGGGGCCAGCCTCATCTCCCCATCCTTTTTTTCCCGCATCTGATGGCCATGTATGAGGTGGGAACCTGGCCCAGCCTGGGGGACATCCAGAGGGCTTTCTAGAGGAAGGGGTTGGCCAGATCCAGAGCAGGGAGAGAATGTTCTGGGAAGAGGTGGCATTCATCCCCCTATCTCAGTGTCCGGCTGCAGGGCCACTTTTTCCTGTCCACACCTTCCCTCCACTTCAGTGCCCAGCCTAGCCTCAACTGCAGGGGCGGAACTGGGAAGCATGTTCCTAAATTAGTGGGTCTAAACTCATGGAAACAGGCCCTGGGCCTTCGCCCAAGAGCCAAGTGGCCAGCAGTGCCTGGGCCCAGTCTGCACCTCCAGGCTCCCTTGGCCGTTTTCTCATTGCTCCCTGTGTGGCTTCTGTCTCCTGGGCTTCCTCCTTCTTGCTCCCCTGTAGAAGTCAAGAAGCGCACGCAGTCTCTGGGCCAGATCTGGGTCTGGAGGTGACCGGGAGCGTGGAGGGCAGAGGTCTGGCCCAGCCCACTCCTCCATCTAGCCCTCACCATCCAGCCCTCTGGCACATTCCTCCAGTCCTGGTGTCTGCTGGGCTGCTCCTTCCCCACTGGGTGCCCTCCCTAGGTGCTCCTGGGATTGTTCACCTCTCCAAAAGGCTTCCAGACAGCCCGCCTCCTCCTGCCTAGGGCGGCCAAGGGCCAGGTGTGCACAGTGACGTCAGCAACCCCCCAATGCCCACCTCCTGCTTCGCCTGCCCCACCTGACTCCATGCTCCTCCGGGGAGCAACCATACCTCTTCTGCCCCACGGCCAGTGCACAGCGGACACTGAAGGCATCTGCTGAGAGGGGTTGGTAGGTCCATCTTCATGGGTCTGAGCCAGAGGTCTGAAGTCCTAGGTGCCCACCCACAAGTGCCAGACTCAGACCTGAGTTCAAATTCTGCTTCTGCCACTTAACAGGTGTGCAACTCTGGGCAAGTTACTTGTCTGCCAGGTCCTCGGATTTCTCACCTATTAAATGGAGTGGATGTACCCAAGTCTGGAAGGAACTGTGAGAGATGCCATGTGAGTTAACAGTGAAGGCTCCACTGACATCAGCTCCTCCCTGAAAACTGAAAATGGAAGCCGAGAGGCCACCCCAGGCACAGACAGCCAGCGAGGGGTCACGGCCAAGGCTGACCAAAGCCCTGTTCCTTCTGCTTCCTCTGTTGCCGCGGGCAAACTGAGGAGCTCCACCTTGCATGTAAGCCAGCCCCTCCCCAAGCCATGCCAGCTAGCGGCCAAATCACCGTGTCTGGGCTGCCGAAGCCTCCCAAGCGGCTCAGGCCCTTCAACTGCATCTTCTTCCATTTCCCAAACTGTCCATTCCTTTGTCCAGCCAACTGGCTAAGGTTCACATCCACTGCAGGCCAGGCCCTACGCTCCTTCCCAGCCTGTCTCTTTCAGCCAGACTGCCCTTTTCCCTGCTCTCCCCCTGAGGGAGGTTCTGGCTTCCTGGAGATAGTACTGCTATAGGATGCAGGCATCTTGAGACACAGGGCCTGGGGTTTCCATGGAGAAACTTGAATGCACAGAGCAGTGAAAGTGGGAATTTATGACGGAGAGGGGAAGGGGTGTGGGAAGGGAGAGGCCCAAGAAAAGGAATGAGGAAGAGAGAGTCCACATAGTTGGCCAAGGCCAGGGGGTGGGCAGGCCCCAGGAGAGGGGGCCTGTGTGTGTGTGTGTGGGGGGAGGGGTCTGAGGGATGGGAGAAGGGTGTGCTGACAGGCTGGGCAGCACAGAGCTCTAAGCAAGGGACACAGCAAAGTAGGGTGGAACCCCTCCCCACTAGAGCAGGGTGCGATCCAGCAGGACCCCAGACTCATCCGCAGCTGACCACCCTGACCTGGCTCAAGACAACCAGGCCCGGGCAGCCAGACCCAGTGAGAACTAGGAGAGGAGGGCCCCAACCCACTCTCCTCTGCACACAAGTCAGCCTCCTCGCTCTCTCCTACTTCCCCACTGAATCCAGCAGTCCATTCTCCACTCACAACCAGAGGCTCTTTACTAGACTTAGATCTGATGCCCTCTCTCCTGTGCTTGAGTTCTCCAACAGCTTCCCTTGTAAGCACAATATAATCCCCATCCTGCACTCTGGTGTGTTTTCACCAATTCACCTCTCACGACGTTGCCAGTCCCCACTGGTGTCCGCTGAGCTTCCTCACCCTGGGCCTTTGCACATCTTGCTACCTCTGCCCGAAAAGCTCTTCCAGCAACTTTCCAGGATGGGATGCTCACTGTAGGTGCCCCCTCCCCAAGCCATTCAGGAGCCCCCGGTACTCTCTTTCTCAACACCTTACTTCTTTTTTTCATAGCACCTATCACAAATCCTCATGACTGTGTCTGCGTATTGTCAATCCCGCGCCCCTCTCTAGATCACCCGCTGTCAAAGGGGGTACGCTTGGAAATGTCTGTAGACATTTTTGGTTGTCACCTCGGGGGTGGGGGAGGTTACTGGTATCTAGTGGGTGGACACCAGGGATACTGCTCAACACCCTACAAGGCACAGCAGGGAATGATGGGCACGAAGTATCAAGAGTGGCGAGGGTGACAAACCCTGCACGAGAAGAGCCTAGGAGAACTGGGATCATGCTCTCCGCAGTCTCCCCGCGCCTACGACAGTGCTGGGCATCCGGCGGCGATCAGTAAACGCAGGAAGAAGGAATGAATAAAGGAGAGAATGGAGAAAGGGAGTGAGTGACGGACCAGCTGACAGACAGACGGACTGACGGGGGAGACCCCGGCGCGTCTCAGCCCCGCCCCCCAGGCCCGACCCATTCCCCAGACACCAACACGCCGGCCCTTCGCCACACCGCGCGGGCCCAAGGCGCGAGCCCCAGGCCCGGCACGCCGCTAGGACACTCACCCGCCCGTGGCCGCTCGGGAACCGCAGCGCCACCCTCCCGCTTCATCGTGCCCCCTCTACCGCTGGCCGGGAAAGGGACAGGACGTTCGAGCCGGAAGCGCTCAGGCGCTGTGCCCGCCGGGATTTGCAGTTCCCTGGCTCTCGGGGCCCCAGGCGGCCGCCTTACTTGAGGCTCTTCAGAAACTACGACTTCCGGCGGCTCAGATGTTGCGGGGCGGGATTGGTGGCTTCAGAATCACTCTATGTTGCAGATCGGACTCTGATTGGCTATGTATATCCGTCGCTCACAGTTAAGTTCAATGGCCTCTGCAAAAGGGTGGAGCTTCGGGTGTCGGGTCCGGGAGACCGCCCCCAAAAGAAATGTCAAGGCTCGATTGGTGGAGACATGGAGAGTAGAGAAAGGAGCGTATCAGTGGTGAAGAGGGGAGATACTTCCGCTGAGATTGCCCAATCGCAGAGGTGGGGCAGTTTGTATAAAAGCTTGAGCCTCATGCTCCTGAGTTCTTTCCGGATCAAGTACGAAGTTGGAGAGGTTGTTCTTCCTCTTTCCTTACGGCACGGTCGAGGGAGGAACCGGGCCCGGAGGGGGTTGGGCAGGTGGCCCAAACCTGCCAGCCAACCTAGCCCCCGGGTCCAGCCTCCGCCTGAGACCCATCTTGGTCCTCAGCGTTCTACACGTTTCTGCTTCCCCCTCCCCCCAGTTCCGTTGGGAAGTCGGAATTTCCAGATCTGCTCTGTATAGGTAAGGCTGGGCTGGGCCTGGTTTCCCAAATTCAGTTCCGAGCCTGTGATGAATTGCTCTAATTTCTGACACCTCGTATGAAAACTGCACGTGCAGTCTGATTATTTTGCAAGACTGAGGCTTTAGGGTGCGCCCCCTTGATGGAAGGGTCTGGGGGGTGAAAACAGGTGTTGCCGGAAGTGGCAGGGTTGAGCATCTGTCTGCATTTGGGCGGTTTCTGACTTTCAGGACTGTCGGTGATCCGGCTGGAGACCTTGAGGTAAATCAGCATCAGTCTAAGGGCCTTGGTGCCCTGACTCGGATCCCTGGATTCAAGGTAGATCACGGGCCTTGCCCAGCTGCGCCTGGAGACCGCTGGCTTCTCCTTCTCTCTGCCTCTCTTCTTTTCTAAGGCTTCCCTCTTTGGCGGGAAGCTGGGATTTTGCGCCATTTGGGGAAAGGATTTCTTGAATCTCATTCCTAAATTGCTCCCGTAACATTGCCAAATCCAATGCTATGTCGGGTAGAATTCACAGGACCCCTTAGGTTTTATTTTTGTTACCAAGAAAGCAGGGTGAATGACTTTGGACTCTTCTGTTGCCTAGTCTCCTACCTCACCATCTACCGACACTCCTTTGCCCTCGTGCCACCTTCCATTGTGCCCAACTCCAGTAATCCCACTCTATGCAGCTCCTGTAATTAGAGACCTGGGGAATCAGAGAACCCTCCCGTTATTCTAGACAATCTTCTCTTAACCACATCCCAACTCTTAAGGGAGAAACAGAGCCCTTCCTACTCTACAAGTACCTGTACTTCTCCAGATTCTCTTGGCCAATCCCAGACCCTTCTTCCCTATGCCCTTCTGTACCCAACGATACCCCAGGTTGAAAATGCTGGTCCTGCTGGAGTAAGCCATAGTGGAACTTCCTATCACCCAGGATCAGGGAGAATATGCCCACTTAGGGAAGTGGCAGATGGCAAAGGCATAATCAAGAGTACATGCGCCCTTCTTCTTAACCGATTTAGCCCAATGCAAACAAAGACTGGGCCAATTTTCTGAAGACCCTAGTAGGTTCACGGATTTCAAGCCCTAATCCTGGCCCTTGATTTAACTTGGAAGGGTGTCCAAATGGTCTTACCTACCTGCTGTACCCATGAGGAGAAGCAGAGGATATGGGCAGCAGCACAGGTGTACGCTGACCAGTTCGCCAGGGACCAGCCCAACATTTATGTTGTTTGGGACGCAGTCCTAAATCATATAAGCCCATTTGGGATTATAATTGCCTGGGGGGGGAAAGGCCAGGAGTCACAAGGTCCAATGCCTATTAGAAGGAACAAGAAAGTGCATTTGGAAGCCAGTCAACTATGAAGAGGTCAAGGAAGTGACCCAAGAGGAAGAAGAAAGCCCTGTTCTCTTTCAGGGACAGCTTGTGGAGGCTTTTTAGAAAATTTGCTAACGGATCTCTCTGCTCCCAAGGGTCAGTCCCTGCTGCCCCTGATATTAGGCAAAAACTCCAAAAGTTACAGTTAGGCCCACAAACTCCTAGAGGTGACCTTTGGAATATTTAATAATGGAGATCAAACTGAGGAAGAGGATAGAACTCAACATGGAAGAAGGCAGGCCAAGGCTCAAGCTAAACTGATAGCTGTTGCTGTCAGCCATGCCTTGCAACCTCAGGGCAACCCAAAGGGGGCAAGAAGGTTCAACCATCAGTCCAGAGGCGAGACCAAGGGGGAATGCTTCAAATGCAAGTCACCTGGCCATTGGGCCCATGAGTACCAGGAGAAGCTCCCGGGCCTTGCCCAGTCTGCAAACAGACCAGTCACTGGAGATGGGACTGCCCTTGGTCCTCAAGGGGAATGGGGGCTCCTGCTCCTGAGATGGCCATGCTGGATGACTGAAGCAGCCCAGGGATTCTCACGGCTCCCCCCGCCCCGCCCCCACAAGATGTCTACCTCCCTTGAGCCCCTGGTGGCAGGTAAGATCAAGTTTTTAAATTGATACAGGAGCCACTTACTCTGCCCTGATTTCTCACGCTGGGCCTCTTTCCTCTAAAAGCTGCAGTGACTGGTGTCAGTGGAAAGCCTTGTACCCTTCACTGGGGCTCTCACTTGCCATTTTGAACATGCCTTTTTAGTTGAGTGTCCTACCCCACTACTAGGGAGAGATCTTTTGGGCTCCCTCAAGGTGATATTACGGTTAGGAGGCCCCGAGCAGAGCAGCCCTTTATCTTAACCCTGGCCAAGGCAGATCAACACAAGAGCAAGGGCTTGTTTCCAGGCGTATTCTACAAGCAGTGAACCCTGCAGCAAACTGGACAAAGGAGTCCCTGGGAGGGCCATAAATGCCCAACCTGCAGAAACTAGCCTTAAGCCAGAAGCTGCTTACCCTAACCAGAGACAGTACCCCATTAAGTTAGAGGCAAAAAAGGGGTTACAAACCCTCATACATAAATTCTTAAAATGTGGCCTCTTGGTTCCCTGTTAGTCGCAATGCAATACTCTTTTATTGTGTCAGTTAAGCCTAATGGGGGGATATAGGATGGTGCAAGACCTCAGCAGTAAAAGAGGCAGTAGTTCCTATACTCCCCGTTGTGGCCAATGCTTATAAGATACTAGCCCAAGTCCTTGAAAATGCTAAATGGTTTACTGTGCTCGACCTCAAGGATGCCTTCTTTTACATCCCAGTTCATCCCTCACAATCTGTTTGCCTTCGAGTGGACTAACCCCCACTCGGGCCAGATGCAACAATACACCTGGACAACACTACCTACCACGGGTTTGGGGACAGCTCACAGTGTTTGCCCAGGCCCTAGGAAAGGAACCAAGGGAAATAGGTCTAAAAGGGGCTATGCTACAGTATGCACATGATATATTAATATGTAGCCCCACCGTGGAGGCTCAAGTGAGAACATCATTGAAGTTCTTAATTTCCTTGAGGTCCAGGGTTACAGGGTCTCCCAGAAAAAGGCACAAATCTCAATGCAAGAAGTTAAATACATGGGACACATTATAAACCCTGGAAGTAGACAGCTGTCACAAGATAGAAAACAAGTATGTTAGGCCTAAGTGCCCCAAAGACGTTTCTTTGTACCTTTCTACAAAGGTAAAAAGGCAGGGTTTTGCTGACTCTGGATCCCAGGGTTTGGGCTAATGTCTAAGCTCCTATATGAAGCCATTAAAAGCCCAGGTACAGAACCATTACTTTGGGCTGAGGAACACAGGAAAAGGCTTTTAATAGTATCAAACAGGTCCTCATTAAAGCTCCTGCTCTGGGTCTCCTCAATTTTAAAAAGCCATTTTTGTATTTGGCTGAAAAGCAGGGGACCTAAAAGAAGTCCTAACCCCCTAAAAGCTCTGGAGGTCCTAAAAGAAGCTAGAAGTTCCTCACCCAATAGGCTATTTTTCCACACAACTAGATGATGTGCCCTGAGGTTGGCCTGGCTGCTCTCGGCCAGCAGCTGCCACCACTTTATCAGTGGAAGAAGCTAATGAGCTTACCTTGGACAGCCACTGGAAGTCCAGACCCCTGCCCCCCAACATCAAGTACAAAGGATTCTAGAGATCAAAGGCCACCGTACTAAGTACCAGGGTTTACTTCTTGACTCCCCAGAGGTAACCCTCAAAACTCCCAACACTGAGAAAAACGGAACCCTCTTACACTGTTGGTGGGAATGTAAATTGGTGCAGCCACTATGGAAAACAGTATGGAGGTTCCTAAAACTACAGTTGCCATAGGATCCTGCAATCCCACTCCTGGGCATATACCCAGACAAAACTATAATTTGAAAAGATACATGCACCCCAGTGTTCACTGCAGCACTATTTGCAATAACCAAGACTCGGAAACAACCTAAATGTCCAGTAGAGTAGTGGATAAAGATGTAGATATATACAATGGAATACTACTCAGCCATTAAAAAGAATGAAATAATGCCATTTGCAGCAACATAGATGGACCTAGAAATACTAAGCGAAGTAAGTCAGACATAACATGATATCATTTATTTGTGGAATCCAAACTACAAAAAGGAACATCTGTGAAACAAAAACACTCAGACATAGAGAAAAGACTTGTGGTTGCCTGGGGGAGGGAAGGACTAGGAGTTTGGGGTTAGTAGATGCAAACTAATATATAGGATAGATAAACAACAGGGTTGTATTGTATAGCACAAGAAACTGTATTCAGTATCTTGAAATAAACCATAACGGAAAAGATGGAAAAGTATATACATATAATTGAATCACTTTGCTGTACACCAGAAACTAACAACATTATAAATCAACTCTACATCAATAAAATTAAAAACTTGCCACACCCTCAACCCAACTACACTGATGCCTGCTGAAATCCCAAAGGTAATACATTCCTACCTTGACCAGGTTTATCCCTATTGGCCTGATATGACAGATCAAGACATTGACAATCCTGAGGTAGAATGGTTTACTGATGGCAGTTCATTAAGGACGGGCTCAGGAGGGCAGAGCATCATAGAGGTGAAAATTTTGTGCAGCCCAGAAGGCCGAACTCTAACTCAAGCCTTAATCCTAGGGGAAGGAAAAATTATAAACGTATACACAGGCTCTAAATATGCCTATCTCGTTCTACATGCCAATGGAGCTATATGGAAAGAGGACTTGAATGCAAAAAACCCCCCTGTAAAGTATGGGGCTGAGATCTCACAGGCAGCTCAAAAACCAAACAAATCAAGTAACAGTCATTCACTGCCATGGACACCAAAAGGGAATCTCCCAAATTATCAAAGGAAACAACAGGGCAGATGGAGAAGTAGAGAAAGCAGTCCTGATACAACAAATGACATTAATCCCATCCCTTACCCCTTCTAACGTGCCCAGGTATTCCTGAGGAAACCTGGGCACGAGAAAAAGGGTGAACTAAGGGAACAGAAGGCTGGTGGCGCATCAAAAATTGCTTTTTCTGACCAATGGAAAATTAAAGGGCTACGTGATTTTTCTCCATCTGGGGAAGGATACTGTGTCTACAGTGGTTTTCTGGCTTTTAACAAGAAAATGACTCCCAGATATAATCAAAGGGTTACTCGAGCCTGCGCCCTCTGTGCCACCCATAAATAAGGAGGCCATCTCAAGCCCCCCGCTTTTGTGAGCCCAGTCCAGCAACGTGGGCCTTAGCCAGGAGAGGACTGGCAAATGGATTTCACTCAGATGGCTTCTTTCCAGGGCTTCAAATATTAGTCTTTGTGGGTAGTTTTACTGGATGGGTGGAGGCCTTTCCCACTAGGACAGAAAAAGCAACTGAAGTGGCTAGAGCACTTCTGAAGGAAATTATCCCTAGGTTCAGGTTGCCCTGACACCTCCAGATTGACAGTGGACCCTCAATTCATAGCAAAGTTTACCCAAAAGACCCTAGGAAATACTACCTTTATTTGTCCTGCAGACCTCAGTCCTCAGGAAAGGTGGAACAGACCAATCATACCCTAAAGAAAACCTTGGGTAAACTCTTTTGTCAGGAAATACCAGAACCTGATAATAGCAGGTGGTGCCACCTGCTGCCAGCAACTCCTAAGGGTCGGGGCAGCCCCTAAAACAACTAGGTTGAACCCCTTTTAAATGACATGGTAGGCTATTTCTCGCCCTGGGCATGGTAACCAGCCTAGAAACCCAGGCACACCTTAAATACATTATTAACCTGGGCCAGGTCCGAAGGGCTATTCAAGAATATGGAAACAGTTCAGCTCTCCCCAGATAACAGCCCCAGTTACTCCATTGTAAACCCTGGGTACTGGGTGCTCTTAAAGACCTGGAAAAATGAGTCCCCTGGTGACCAGCTACTCCCAAAGCAAGAGTCTTTATCAAGTTTTGCTAAGCACCCCTACAGCGGTTAAACTTCAGGGAGTCACTGGTTGGGTCCATCTACCCAGAATTAAACTTGTTTCCACTGATGTGTTGCAGGAACCTGAAGACCCACATCCCAGCTATTCCTGTGAACCTGCCCAAGACCTCAAATACCTCTTCAAGAAGGTGATCCCCAAGCCAAGTGACAACCGCATTGATAAGTAAACTCTCACTTTGACATTAATTTTTTGGGGCTCTGCGGGTAACAAAAGCAAGATAAGTGACAGTAGGCTGAGAGCCCGTATTTGCTACTGGGCTCTTGTTTATTGCAGGATTTCTTTTAATGCTACTTGCATTCCGGTTGCTTCCTAAATTAGAACTCTGATTGATGTCATTATGAAGTTCAGTCACCCTGACTTTTCTCCCCCTCCTTTGGGGGTTCATGTCAGGGGAGTGAGGATCCAACACAGTAGTAAATCTCTCAAGAATTATTGCTCAGGGAGAGAATCTGTCTCAGTGCTGGGTCTACCATCCCAATCTTCAAAGCGACGCCTATAAGCTTAAAGAACTAAGCTACACACCCAGTAATGATGACCTTGAACTTACTCTGGCTGAAGGTCCTGCGACCCCTGCTCCCCTCAGAGTCCACATCCAACCCTTGGCACAGCTTCCATGCCTGGACCTGACCCCTCTCGTTAGTGCATCCAGCACACAAAGCTTCCCCCCATCAAAGCATATTTGTTTTCTACTCTGTCATAAAGGTAACTCATCTTGCTGCCCATGCCAGAAGCCTGGAACTAAATTCTGCAATGCACCAGCGGTTGACATCACTGCCATTACCCCTAATTTTAATTGCGAAGACCAAACAGGCAACGCCACCCATTGGTGCCTCCAAGATCAGCTGGCCGGTGGGATGTGTGTCTCCTGGACAGGCCTGGCGCCAAGCGTCTAACACACATCTTCCCTGCGTGTGGTACATGTTTTTTGCCTCTCCCAAAGCCTTCGAAAAGACTCATACACCCTTATTCAGTGGTGGGATCCTCTCCTCCAACTGTACCGGAACCCCCGCCTTGGGCGGACTCTACTGAAGTGGTTTAATTCCACAACAGTACGTCAGGCATGTGCCCCTCTCAGACATCTATTCCTTTGTGGTCCAGGTGCAAACTGACTGTCCTCTTCAAAAAACCCCAATTCCTCTTTCCCTTTCTTGGGATTAGCTGTGGCCTTTCCTTGTATAGACAGTGCTCTGTTTACAGGACAATGTAACGCTAGGCCAACTGAGTAACCAAACAAACCCAGGTACTGCCATCTATAACATCACCCACGCCTGGGGCAAAAGGGCAATTGGCCTCCTTTCGCCAGGAAATGGAGCTGCCGTTGGTTTGGTGGCCCCTTGGGGAGGCTTTGTTTATCATGAAATGGTGCTCCGCAATCTTTCAGTTGCCCTGTCCTGAGTGCATCCACAGGGAATGCACTCACCAGACTCTCATTGTCTCTAAGTTCCTTGGCTAGTAAAGTGATGGCTAATAGACTGGCCTTGGACTTCCTCCAAGCCGAACAAGGAGGAGTATGTGCAGTTATCGATACGACATGTTGCACCTACATCAATAATACTGGGCTAGTAGAAGAGGACGTCAAGAAAATGTGACCACGCCAAATGGCTTCATTCCTTCGGACAGGGTAACCCAAGCGCTGACTAGACTGCAATTGAGGTGTTACCAAGTGTGACCTGGTTCTTACCCCCTGCTTGGGCCTCTAGTTGCCATAATGCTTTTACTGAACTTTGGCCCCTGCCTTTTTTTTTTTTTTTTAATTTATTTAATTTCTTTATTTTTGGCTGCGTTGGGTCTTTATTGCTGCGTGTGGGCTTTCTCTAGTTGTGGCGAGCGGGGGCTACTCTTCCTTGTGGTGTGTGGGCTTCTCATTGCGGTGGCGTCTGTTGCTGCAGAGCACGGGCTCTAGGCGCGCGGGCTTCAGTAGTTGTGGCACACGGGCTCAGTAGTTGTGGCTCGCGGGCTCTAGAGCGCAAGCTCAGTAGTTGTGGCACGTGGGCTTAGTTGCTCCGCAGCATGTGGGATCTTCCCGGACCAGGGCTCGAACCCGTGTCCCCTGCGCCGGCAGGCGGATTCCCAACCACTGTGCCACCAGGGAAGCCCTTGGCCCCTGCCTTTTTAATCTGCTTGTTAAGTTTGCTTCCAGGTTGCAACAATTCCACGTCAAGATGATAGTGATGCAGGAATTCCAGCCATTCCCTGACATAGATCCTACCAGAATAACAGCGGAAGTCACCCTGGGGCCCCTGGACAAGACAGGGCGAGAGTTCCGTGGCCCCAATTAGGTAGGGTCCACGAGCCCAGTGCCAGCCTGAAGAAGCTGCAGAAGACAGACCTCCGCCCCTTATCCTCCCAATAAAGAGTTCTTGGGGTCCACGTCACTTGGGAGATTTGAGGTAAGAGATAGGTGGCTGAGCAGCTGCAACCATTCTCCTGCTGACACTTCAAGATAAGGTACTAGCAGGAGCTTCAGGCCCTGACTGGGTGGAAGACAAAGCGACTACAGTTTCCTCATTCTTGTGGTCAAGGGGATTTTCCAGCCCAACACATCTGTTTCACAGTCTTGGTCTCTGCTGGATTCTTGGTCTCGTTGGATTCTTTCCTCAAAGGAGACATCTGTAAGTCTCTGAAGTGCTTAGCAATAAAGCAAAGGTGGTGAGTTGATTGGAGCACACGTGTCGTTATTTTCATGCCTGTTTGCACCCCAGAGGACTCCATGGGACGACTGGGTCATCCCTGGGCAGTCTCGGTTAGGGGCAGAGCATGAAAATGGAAGTTCACGCCAGTGACTTTCCTTCTCTATTTTTACCTGTAAGGATAGGTTTTCTTGTGTGCCTTTGCCTTGGGGTGGGTGGTGAACTCTTAATTCCTCTAATTCCTCACTAACAGTCCCTGAGCATTGCTTTCTTTCAATGGACAAGGCAGGCACTCCAGAAAACACAACTTTATTCACTAGGACTGGAAACAAAAGCTCTCAATCAAAACACTGACTTGAAGATTTTAGTACAAGGTGGAGTGCCCTGCCCACCCCCCTGGCTTGACCTTGCCAAGCCCAGGCCCTGTATCAGCCTGCTGAGATGGTACCCCGGTCAGCAGGCAAGGGCTGGCAGTCCTGGTTTGCCTGACATTTCTGTGGCTTCCCACGTGCTATTCACTGCGTTATAAAGCCACAGCCTTGGCATCCTCCAAGGTAACATGAAAGACCCTGTTGATGTTTGAACCAGGGCCTCCTGGTGGGTGGGCTGGCAGCAGGCAGCTCTGGTCCTTGGGGCACAGATGCATGATGTGATTAGCGGTGAAGCCTGCTGCCCCAGGTGTGGGCAGGAATCCTGCCTGGGCAACATGTGCAGCTGCAGACATGGCTTTCTAGGCGTTTAGGCACTGTACACGTGGCGTGGGCACCACAGCCCAGCCTGGAAGCTGGGCGTGCCCAGGAGGGGGCGGCAGAGCACCGTGGCCCGGAGGACAAGGCGCCTGGCAGTCTATACATTGTTGGGTAGCCCTCCTGTGTAGAAGTTGGTTGCTCTTCTGTGAAGGCCTTGGGGGCACGGCCCTCAGGCAGCAGCAGGTGAAGGAGGGCTGCGGACCCTCTGGCTTCCTGAAGCGTGTTTGTTGGGACTGAGGCTCTGGATGGCTGCCCAGATGAGGGAAGGGCAAGGCTCAGCCTGGGATTCCTAGAAACAGACACCCTGGGACTGGCTGCTGGGTGGTGAAGTCAGGGGGGTGTAGACTCTATCCAGTCTTCCAGGAGAACACCCTGGTGGCCGTCCCCAGCCAGGTTCAGGGTTTGCAGCAGGAGGCCCCCCGGCCCTCCCTCTTGACATAGTCGTGCAGCTGAAAGCGAGGCTCACTGGGAGCTTTCATGCAGCGCTGCTTCAACTCCCTGTGGGGCAGGGATGACCATGGAATAGGGTAGCCTGTACCCCCAACAAGGGGATTCAGGCGCTGGGTCTGGGGGTCTTCCTGATAACTGCCAGGACTTACTTTGCTATGGCCATGAAAGCCAAGTCCACATTGAGGCCCGTCTTGGCGCTGGTCTCCATGAACGGCAGCCCGTACTCCTGCAAACAGCCGTTGGCAACCTGGTGGGGACAGCTCAGGCCCTGCAGCCCCAGGGGCGCTCTCTGGCTGCCCACCCAACCGCAGCTCACCTTGGCCAGCTTCTCCCCATCCTCCCTTTTCACCACACGCTCCTGGGCAGAGTCCACCTGGCACAGGAGTCTTGGTGAGAGTTGGCCCCAGCTCACTCCCCTGCCACCCTCCACCCTCTGTAGAGCCAGGGTAGATGAGACAAGCTGGGGTACCCACCTTGTTCCCCAGCAGCATGAGTACCACGTCATGCTGGGCATACTCCTGGATCTCTGTCAGCCAGGCCTGTGGGGGGAGAGCTGAGGACAGGCTGGAGGCTGGAGCTCCTGGCACCCCTTGCCCCCCTCCAGGACACACTCCACAGAGTGCCTGTCAGTGTCTGGCTAACAGGAGGGCCCCTGAACTAGTGCTCCCCATGTGCCCTGCAGGGGCTTTCCAACAGGTACCTTATCTAAGGAGTTGGGCTGGTGGACTAGAAGGTCACCCCGGCCCCCTTCAGCTCACTCTCAACCTGAGCCACTGTACTTGGGCCATCAGGAGCCCAGGGGGGCAGTCTTTCCCTCTCCCCACTGTCAGTAGGGTCCTCAGAACTCTCTGGGACCCTGATGCCATCTGTGCCTGAGGGAGGCTGGGGATGGGGTCAGGCCCCATCTCAGCCTGTCTCCACCACCAGGAAGGAAGCCACTGACCTGGATGCTGTCGAAGGAGGCCTTGTTGGTAACGTCATAGAGCAGCAGCAGTGCTGGGGGCAGAGGGCCAGTGAGGACACCTGCAGAGCCCACAGCGGCTCCCCATCACCCTCACCCTCATGCATCGCACCCTTCACACTTAGGCCCACTCACACCCAGGGTGCCCTCCTCCAAGCAGAAGCCTAGGGAGTGTGGCCCCGACTCCCTGGAGCTAGGGTACGGTGCCCATCAGCTCACCATGAGCGTCTCGGTAGTAGGCATGGGTGACGCTGCGGAACCTTTCCTGGCCAGCCGTGTCCCAGATCTGCAGCAAGGGCATAGTGCAGCTGTCAGGGCTGCCCAGTCCTTCCCAGGTGCCCCCTGCCCTCAATTCCCCCTCCCCTAGTCACCTCTCACCTGCAGCTTCACCTTCATGCCATCCACATCCAGAACTTTGTTCTGAAACACAACCAGCCAGCTCCAAGGAGGGCCCAGGGCCGAGTGCACCATCCTAGGCAGCAGCTAGACAGGTGCCACCCTCCGGCGGGGGGGTGGGGGGGCGGTGGATGGGGTGGGGGAGGCAGGCAGTGCCAGGCCAGGACTGAGCCTGGGACTGAGGGGCCCCCGGTGTGTCCCTGAATTCATTATCCCGGGCCTCAGCTGGCTCTGCCTCCAGGGCACACCTGGTTCTCATCCACTACCTCACTGCCCTCTACCTACAGATAAAGCTTCCCCTTGAATCCAAGTCCTGGTGTCCACCCAGCTCTCCCCCATACCTCCTACACCTCCTGCTGCTGAGCCCCTCCTGGTGACCCGTGCACAGAGGGTGCCCAGGCTGCCCCTGCTCAGCTGGCTGTCCTGATGGACTGGAAGGTTGCCGCCCTCCATGGCCAGCTGTGTCCATTCTGGGCCAGGTGGTTCTTCCTCTGCCCATCCTGGAGGCCTGACACACAGCCCCACCAGCTCCCTGCCCTGGAGGGCCCCCGGTCGCCACCCACCCCAGTCACTGAGTCCTGTTGCTCTGCACCCAGCCCGTCCCCTCTCTCTCCTTTACCCCAGCTGACCTCCTCCCCCTGGTGCCCAGCCCCGGTGGCTTCCCCGAGCCTACTTGCCTGTTCAGCTTCCCACTGCACGCCTCCCCCCTGCACTCTGCTCCTAGGTCTCAAGGCCCTGCTCCAGCCCCCTCTCCTAGGCCACCAGCACTTCTCACAGCTCTGCACACACTGCTCCTTTTGCTTAGAGCCACTTGCAGGACTTATTTGAAGTCACCCACCGTGTGACCCCAGGCCCATTACTAACAGTGCCTCAGTTTCCCCAGCCACAAATGGGGGTAGCCAGGGTGCTCATCACATGGCTGCCCCGATTACTTTATGAGCTACTATATGCAAAGCACTGAGAAACGAGTCTGGCCTGGTATGAGGTAAAGTGTTTGTTGTAATTTGAAAGCCTCTCTTCCTGCTCCGATGGCAGCTGCCTGAGGATAGGGCCCCATGCAGTAAGCACAGAGCCCAGAACTTGGCCTGGTACACAGTGGGTGCTCATTATGTGCTTGCTTGCTGGCTGATGATGCTCCCTAGCCAGGCCCTCCCAGTTCAGGACTAGAGCAGGGAGTGGCTCAACTCCGGTTCCTATCTGCTGGGGTGGGGACAGGAGCTGCTAACCACCAGCTGAGGCCCCGGGTGGCGGAAACAGCACCACCTCCCTCTTCACCCAGCGCCTGCTGTCAGGGTGCTTCTGGGTCTCCAGGGAACTGGGTGCAGCCATCTGCCCCGCTGCAGGGAGGCTGGGGAGGACATCCCGCCTTCCCTGGCACCCTGAACAGGGGTGCGAACCACACAGCCTCACCACCTGCCCCAGAGCCAAGAGGGAGGTGAGAAGGGGGGAGGTGAGGCCAGAACAGGCAGAGGACTGGGCCTAAACCTCCCCCTTCTGTCACCTCAACCCTTACTTAATCCCAGAGGACTTGAGGGGCTCTGCCCCCACAGACAGGGTAGAGAATGGCTCCCCAGACTGGAGGGAGCCCCCCCTTCCCAGTCCCCAGAAGGGGCCTCCCTGCCAGCCTTCTGCTGACTGGGTCTAATTAAAGGGTGAGAAAAATGCAAATTTGGGATTTGCTGAGAACACATCACCTCAGCACGTGGAATTTAGACTGATGCCTGAGCCCTGCAGGCCTAAGGCTGTGGCCCCCATCATTCCCCTGTGACCCCACAGGCTGCTTGGGGTGCTGGAGGGCTCTTGGGGAGTCAAGAGTCCAGGGACCTCCCCCAGAAGGACCCCAGGACATAGTCCTCTAGCGGGGGGTGAGGTGGTGAGGGGGCTCTGCCAGGGAAAGCAGCCAGGTGGGAAGATTTCCCATAAGCCTCCTCACCCAAGGGCAGGGACTTCTCCCTGGCTCTGAGACCGGGTGTGTGCTTCAGTGCCACAGCCATCTGTCTGTTATGGCCTGGGCAGGCCACCTGGCACCTCAGGGCCCCTCTGTACAGTGGGGCAGCGATGCTGGCCTCCTGAGTGGACACGGGTCTTGAGTTCCCATGGGGACACCAGCATCCACCGCCCCCAATGCACAAGATACAGCCCCCAGGGTCGTGCCAGCCCCAGGCACAGGGGTACCATCTCTGCTTCGATTGTATACAGCCACCACCTCTCTCCAGGACCTTGAGATGTCGGGAGGCAGGCAGCTTGGTGGTTAAGGCATCCCACCTCAACCACCTTGACCGTGGGAGCCAGGTGGTCCAGCCAGGAGCTCCACCTCATGAGCCTGTCAGTGCCACAGAGATAATGGAGAACCAGCTGCCCAGGGGTGTTTTGAGCAGCTATTAGCTGGTGTTGGGGGCCCAGGGCATGGGCTGGGCCCAGTTAGTGCTCGGGACATCAGCCTCCACTCTTACCCGGAAGTCGATGCCCACAGTGGAGATGAAGGTCCCTGCCAGGAAAGCCCCATCCTTAAAGCGCACGAGTAAGCAGGTCTTCCCCACGCCTGAGTCTCCCACCAGCATGACCTGGGGCACAAAGAAAGAGCAGAGGGGACCTGGGTGCTGGCCCACCCGGAGGGGTGTCTGGTCCTCCCTGAGCTGGCCTGGTCAGATGGGCTGTGGGTGAAGGTCAGGAGTGGAGGGAGGTATCCTAAGTCTGCAGGTTCAGCAGGGCCTGGGGGAGACACAGGGCCTGGACTTCCAGCTTCCACCTCTAGAAGGTTCTGTCCCCTCTCCTGAACATTGGCCTGTCTACATCAGTGGGGAGTGGGAGTAGCTGCCTCCATCCAGGGTGGTACCTGGACACCATGCTTGGTCTGGAAGGGGAGCATTTGGGGCTTAGTGGGGAGCAGAACCTGAGGGTTGGCCGCTGGGAGGCCTGGGTGGGGGGCCTCTGTGCCAGGGGGCTTCTTCCAATCCCAGCAAGGCTCTAGAGGAATTTGCCAAGTGAGGGTCAGATCTTGACATGAGGAGAGGCTCAGACCACGTCTGTGGACAGGGAGAGGCAGTCAGGCCTCCCTCTCCTTCTCCCCTCCCCCAGCCTGTTGCCAAAGGCTCCAAAACCCAAAGATGGGCCTGCCACCCCCGCCCCCACAATTCACAAGCTTCTGCCTTGGCCTGAAGGAGGCCCCAGCATTCCCCACCAAACTGGCAAACCTCTTCTTAGTCTCGCCTCCTAAAGAGAAGAGACCAAAAGACCCTGGGGGTGAGAGAAGGCAGCATATGGGAAATGATGAGCGTGGGTGGGGGCAGGAGCATAAGGGAACAGGGAGAGGACACCTGCCAGGCTCTGACTTCCGCAGGACCCCTTGTCCGGCCATGCCAGCTAGGTGGGGGGTGGGGAGGGGGAGGGGGCATGCCCTGCCGTATGTTGGGTATCCCAAACCCGGGTTTGACAGCCGTGTGTGTGTGTGTGTGTGTGTGTGTGTGTGTGTGTGTGTGTGATGCACCGCGCCAGCCATGCCAACTGCAGCTGCGGGGTGCCGCTCGAGCCAGCTCCTCGCTGAAGGTCTGCAGGGCCCTGCACCCTTTCCCCGGACCCCCTCCCCACTCGGCTCCGGCCGGACGCCACCTGCTGCGCTCGCATGGGGCTGGGGGTGCCCGGCTCACCTTGAAGGCGACGTCGTAGAAGTCGCCACCGCCGCCAAGCGAAGACCGGCCGGGCTGCGGGGGCCCGTTGGGAGGTGCGTCGGGGCCAGGGCGCGCAGTCCCGGGGCGCACGGGCCGGGACCCGTGGGTGGCGGGCAGTGCGGAGGTAGCGGGCGCGCTACCCCCCTTGCTCTTGGGGGTCTTTTTCCTGGACATGGCAGGCGGGCTGGCGGGCGCTCAGTACGCTCCCGCTGCAGCCGCCGCGCCCGGGGACACCCTGCTCCCCGCGCCCTCGGAGCCAGACCCAGACCCTAAGCCGAAACCGTCCCGCGGCAGCTGCAGCTACCTCCCCGGCGCCCTGCTCCGCGCCGCCCCGCCCCCGCCGCCCCACAGCCCCGCAGCCACTCAGGCCCGGCCTCCCGCCGCAGCTACCAATGGCCGCTCTCGGGCGGGGCCATGCAAATGAGATGGCCTCCCCGGGGGCGGGGTCAGGAGGCCCGGGCCCTGCCCTGGGTGCTCGGGGTCCGAGCCCCTCTGTCCATTGGGGGCAGCTACCTCCCTGCCCTAGGGCCAGCGACGCCCTTCCATATCTGCATCGGGCCTGGGTGCGGGTGGGGGGCGGTGGGTGAGGGAGGGAGTACCCGGCGTCCTGTCGTTCCTCTGCTGGCTGTGCACCGCCCCGCCCGGCTCTGCCCCTTGCCCAGTGACCCCCCCACTGGACTGCCTCCGGGCCTGGGACGAGGAGAGTGCCGTGAGATGGGGGCACTGAGGCAGTGGACCTGCGTGGGATGGGCACCCTGGGATTCTGTCCCTTCTCCGCCGGAGATGCCACCTGGCCTGCTGCGGCACCGACCCCCTCCCTTCCAGGGCAGGAGGGTCCAGGAAGCTCCAACACTCGGGCTTGGCAAACAAACCCGGGTGCGCCCCGCCGCTTGGGGCTCAGCTGACAGCTGGGTATCAGAGACAGGACATAGCTGCCAGGCTGAGCGGCAGGGCTGAGCCGGCAGGGCGCTCTACCCTGCAGCTTCTGCCTGCTGGGCTGAAGCTTCAGGATCCTTGGGGAAAGGGAAGTCACTGTCACAGCCAGCAGCAGACCCTCTGAGAGTCCCCTCCCCTGGGGTTCTGCCCTCAGGGACCTGGGAGGTGAAGGGGGTGGGAGGCCACTCTGCCAGGCTGTGGCTGTCTCCTTGACTTTCCAGTGCTTTCAAGTGCTGATAATCTAAACCCTATGCTGGTCCCTAATCTAAACCCTATGCTGGTCCCTGGCAGACTCCTCTCCAGGACCTGGCACCTGCTCCCCTCCTGGACTTCCTGGGGCTCTGTCCCAGGACTCCCACCCAAGATGCTTTGGGTTTTGAGAGTGAGGCTGAGGCGGTCATGGAATCCTGGGAGTGGTGAGCAGAGATGCCCCTCTCCCAGGGCTTGGGGGCAGCAGGTGCAGACGAAGGGCAGCCCTCCTGCTCTGTCCTCCTCTGTCCTGAGACATGACAGCTGTCACTGGGAGCCTGGGCCCTTCAGAGGCCTGAGCCCTCTCAGCTGGCAGTGCCCAGAGTCCAAATAATTATAATGGGCAGAAGCTGTCTCTAGGGCTCAGAGGTCTGGGAAAACACAGATGGAAGGATGCCACCCAACAAAGCAATTCCTCGAAAGGGCCTGGCAGGGCCCTGCATGGGAGAGGCTTTGGAAAGCTGCCCTTCACCGAGCGCCATCGTGTGCCAGGTGCATGTCATCTTTAGAACTATCCTGTGAGGTGGGTGCTGCTCTGATCCCCAGTGTTCAGATGGGAAACTGAGGCCCAGAGAGGGGAAGGGAGCTGTCCAAGGTCACCAGGCAGGAAGTCGCAGAGCCGGGATTTCTACGTGGGAACTCTGGCTCCAGAGAGCATAAACTGTCCCCGGCAGGGTTTGCCCAGAGGTTTCCTGGAGACGGAGACCTATCCCTCAGGGCTCCGTCAGAGCTGGGGACCAACCTGAGGAAGCCCTCTGAGGGCCCCCTGGCGTCCTTTTCTGTCTCGCTCCTCTGGCTCCTCACTTCTTCCAGGCCAGATGCGGTTAGTGAGGCCTGCGGTGGGGGTGCTGGGTTCCCACTGCTGGGGCCCTGGGGACTCCAGGTGTCTCACTCCCAGGAGACCAGCGTCAGGGAGGTTGGCCCAGGGTCTCGGGTAGGGGATGCCCACTGGCCCTAGCATCCTAGGCAGTGGGCTCCCTACGTCCTCCTGCCAGCTGCTGCCAGAGCATGGCCAAGGCATGGGAACCACAGAGGAGTTTGGGTGCCCTAGGGGTGGGGTGTCCTGAGTTGGGGGTGCTGCTGATAGGGTAACCAGGAAGAGAGAAGGAGGCAGGCATTCCAGAGAGAGTGGGAAGCTAGGAGGGGAGGGAAGCTGAGAGCAGAGGAGAAAGACTTGACCTTGCAACCTTTAAAATTAGGAGAGTATGTAAAAATCCAGGTCTCTTGTTTCTCTTGAAAAGAGGGAATTCTTGGTCCCTGCCTCGCAGCACCCCTTCTTGCCTTTCTTGCCTTCCCACAGTCCTCCTAATCTTTGATCATTATGTCTCTTGGTTCCTCTATTTGCCATCTGTCTCACTCTCTGGAATGTAAGCTCTCTGGGCACAGGAAGCAGCTTGTCTTGCTCACTGTCATATCCCTGGCATCTGGCTCCAGGCCTCAACAAACAGTTATTAAATTGGTGAAAGAAGTATGAGTTAGAAATGTGGGCCGCACTTCAAGAGGACACATCATTGCCAATAAGGATTTAAGGGAGAACATGCCTCAACATGCAATGAGAGTAAGACTAGTGTGATGATTAGTGAGAGCAAGGCTTTGTGGAGGAGGGGCATTTGCACTGGGCTTTGAAGATTGAGCAGGAGTCCAACAGCGGTGGAGATAGAGAAACTTGCCAGGTGGAGAGAGTGAATATGTTCAGGCTCAGAGAGCCAGTAGGTGGGCAGTTTGAGCAGAAGAGGCCAAAGTGTGGTCCAGTGGCTTGGAAGAAATGGGTGCTAATTCAATAGGTAACATAGGAGGGGGCTAGATTGTAAAGTGAATTTGAATGTTTTGCCTAGGAGCTTGGAAATTGTTCAGTGAGAAGTAGGGAGCCATGCATGGTTTCTGAGGAGAGCAATGGAGAGAGGGCACTGCTATGGGAATACAGGGAGTGGCCAGGAGGGGATGGATGGTGCAGCCTGTGGACAGGGAGATGAGTTTGAGGGGATTGCAGTAGCCCATGGGGAAGTAATGGGGATGGAGGGGACCTCCAGGAGAGACAGAATCTGCAGGCCCAGAGGGGAGACAAGAAATAGTCAGAGCCCCTGGGGCAGAGACAGAGGGTGCTAAGATGGATTAAAGATGGCAAATTCTTTGCTACTCTTCCCAGTGAGGGGGAGGGTCTATGTCTCCTACCCTGGCAGGAGCTGTGATTGCTTTGACCAATGGAAGTGACCCTGTGCCTGTTTCTGGACCCAGACCTTCCAGATTGGCAGCTCTCCCTTCCTGTCTCCTGGAACACTCATTCTTGGAACCCAGCTGCCATACTGTGAGAAAGCCCAGGTGGCCTCATGGAGAAGCCCAGGTGGAGAGGACCCCACTTGCCATCCATGTGAGTGAAGAAGACACCCTGGCAGGTTCCATGCAGAGCCGAGGTGAGCTGTCCCCACCGAGCACTGCGTCCCGGCCACACTGCAGACTCTGAGCATTTGGAAATGTCCGTCACATGGCCATAGAGAACGAGAACAGGTACCCAGCAAGGGGGAGAAAAGGGACCAGTTTGGTGGGAAAGTTCAGGAAGGTAGCTTTGGCGGGATCTGGGGATGCCCATATTCTCGGGATCTTCTAATCTAGAGAGAAGACCCCCCCCACAGGCCAGGCCAGGTCCCTGAAGCAGGGTTTGGAGTTGAAGTGAGCCCTGGGGCTGAGGTAGAGGTGAGGAGTGAGGTCTGTGTCCCTGGGGAGGGGGATACAGACCTACAAGCCCTCAACCCTTCTGGCATAGGACTGGCTCTGCTGGGCAGGGGAGGGGCTACATGGTTCCATGTCCCAGCAAAGGGATGGAACAACCCCAGGCCTCACTCTGGACCCTCACCCCAGCACCCTCTGCTGGCCCAGATTCCTGGTCCCCTCATGTCCAGGGCCTTCAGCTCCTACACTCTGCCCTCTGACTTGCCCTTCCATGTGTCTGACCCCCTTGTCCTAGAGTGACGTGTGCCATGAGTCCCCAGACACGAGAACCCTCTGGAACCTATGGCCTGGGGCAGTCTCTCTCTGGAACCCGATTTTCCAAGCCCTCCAGCTTCACGCTCACATTCCCACTCACCCACAGGGTGTGGCCCTCAAGCCAGGCAGCCTTAGACAGGAATGAGAGTCCTCCTCGACCTTCGTCCCAGGCTCTGCTTGGAGCCTCCTCCTCTGGGCAAACTTCCCGGGCTTCTCCCACCCCAGCTCTTGCTCCGCAGACACGGAACCACGTTTGCTCTCCAGTGGTTCTTGGGGGACTGCACTGCCTCCACACCAGCCTGTGAGCTTCCTGAGTACAGTGCCCATCGTGCCCACTCCTGCCCTCACCAAGCACGGGAATGAGAGCTCCAGGACTGAGCAGGGCAGAGCGAGGCTGGACTTCAGCGTCCTTTAGCAAAGGGGGAGGGGCAGAGCCCCCAAAACTTGTGCCCTCAGAGCACCTCCCAAGAAGACAGTCCTAAGGAATTCAGCTGTCTGCGATCTGAGGGCAAGGGACCCTGGCTGGGAGTGGTGCCAGAAGGCAGAGGCCCCGGCTGGGTCCCTGGCTTGCTGGCTGACCCCGGGCGTGTGGCATACACAGTCTGGGCCTGCTCTGTGAAATGAGGGGGCGGGAGGAACTGATCTCCGAGGTCCCTTCCAGCTCAAACACCTTATGTTCTATGAAATCCATGTGAACGTTGCCATGGAGACATCAGAGAGGAACTGCAGCAGCACGGAATGTGACTTCCACCAGAGTTACCTGAGGAAGCGGCTCGTGTCAGAGGAGCCCTCCTCCCACCGCCCCCAGAGGCCCGGGTGCACAGGGGCCACACTGAGTGTCCTGCTCCCAAGAGGACACACCTACCTGCCCCGCCCTCCCCCATGTGGCACTGAGGCCCTGTAGGTAGTAAGGGGTGGGTGTCCATCCCTGCCTGAGGGGAAAAGGACCAATTGGTGGGAGGGCTGGAGCACAGGGCTGTTTCCCTGTAGGTCCATCCTCTGTCCTTGCTTCCCACAGCTGCTCAGGTACTCACACCTGAATACTCTTGGCGGTCTCAGGACATAAAACGTGCCCGCCGCAGAGTGGTGGGTGCGGGGGGAGGCCTCAATCTGATCCAGACTCTGCACTGAGGCCCCATGTGGGTGAGACCTCTGGACTCCAGTAGCACAGAACACCGCCAGCTGCCTCGTGGCTCCTGAGTACCACACGTGGCCTCATGGCAGGGGAGGCATCGGTGTCGGTGTAAAGGAATAAAATGAACCCTGGTGTAACCATGACAACCACTGAAGTCTTCGCACTTGGAGTGCCCCTGGAGTGGGCCAAGTGCTTCACTTGCATTGTCTTTTCTTTTCTCTTAATTATAAAAATAATATATGAGTTTTGCAGGCATGTCAACAACACAAAAGGGAAAGGCAAGAATAAAAGTCCTCATTCCCCCACCAGATCTTGTCCTTCAGGAGTAACAACTATTAGGTTTGATAATGGCTCCTGGGTGAGTTTCCTATTGCTGCTGTGGCACAGACACAGTGGCACAAGACAACTCAAATTTATCATCCTACACTCAGAGGCCAGAAGTGTGAGATGAGTCTAATGGGACTAAAGTCAAGATGTCAGCAAGGCTGATTCCTTCTGGGGGCTCCAGAGGAGAATCCTTGCCTCTTCAGCTTCTGGTGGCCTCCAGCTTTCCTTGGCTCGTGGCCACATCACTGCAATTTCCATTTCCATAGCCACCTGGCCTTCTCTTCTTCTGCCATCAAATCTCCTTATTTATTTATTTTTTAGCCACGCTGCACGGCTTGTGGGATCTTAGTTCCACGACCAGGGATTGAACCAGGCCCTCGGCAGTGAAAGTGCAGAGTCCTAACCACTGGACCACCAGGGAATTCCCAAATCTCCTTATAAGGACATTTGTGACTACATTTATGGCCCACCTGGATAGTCCAGGATCATCCCCCATCTCAAGATCATTAATTTAATCACATCTGCAAGGCCCCTTTTGCCATGGAAGGTAATATTCACAGGTTCTGGGGATTAGGACCTGTGTATCTTTGGGGTCCATTATTCAGCTGGAACAGGGCCATTCAAGTTTTCTATTTTGGGACTTTGAAACAAGGGTTCTGTGGCTGAACAGACCTAAAAGTCACTGGACTAAGGATTTCTTTTTCTATCTTTGTCCAAGTTTTTTTAGGTATCCAAATTATGTTACTAAACACATTGCATATTTATGCATAAATATGCATAAAGTACATTGAGATATGATCCTTGTTCTCTAAGAGTATAAATAAAATCATAACTATCTGATCTTTCCACATTTGATAGGATTTTCCCATTAAAAGATCTGGACTAGGGCTTTCCTGGTGGCGCAGTGGTTAAGAATCCACCTGCCAGGGACTTCTCTGGTGGTCCAGTGGTTAAGAATCCGCCTGCCAGTGCAGGGGACACAGGTTTCAGCCCTGGTCCGGGAAGATCCCACATGCCGCGGAGCAACTAAGACCGTGTGCCACAGCTACTGAGCCTGCGCTCTAGAGCCCGCAAGCTACAACTACTGAGCCTGCGCCCCTAGAACCCGTGCCTCCGCAACAAGAGAAGCCACCCCAATGAGAAGCCCACGCACCGCAACGAAGAGTAGCCCCCGCTCCCCGCAACTAGAGAAAGCCTGCTCACAGCAACGAAGACCCGATGCAGCCAAAAAAAACCCAAACAAACAAATAATAAGAATCTGCCTGCCAATGCAGGGGACACGGTTTCGATCCCTGGTTCGGGAAGATCCCACATGCCGCAGAGCAACTAAGCCCATGCACCACAACTACTGAGCCTGTGCTCTAGAGCCTGCGAGCCACAACTACTGAGCCCGAGTGCCACAACTACTGGAGCCACACTAAGTCACTAAGCGTGCCTAGAGCCCATGCTCTGCAACAAGAAAAGCCATTGCAATGAGAAGCCCGCGCACCGCAATGAAGAGTAACCCCCGCTCGCTGCAACTAGAGAAAGCCTGCGCCCAGCAATGAAGACCCAACGCAGCCAAAAATAAATTAAAAAATAATAAATAAAAATTAATTAATTAATTAATTAATTAAAAGATCTGGACTAAGTGTCTTTTCCTGGCAAGGCTCTGATATATTTTCAATTTCTTCCTTTATTGTTAGTCTATTTGGGTTTTTTATTTCTTCTTGAGTCAGTTTTTTTTTCTTTTTTTAAGAATACCACTGCAGAAACTAACACACCATTGTAAAGCAATTATACTCCAATAAAGATGTTTAAAAAAAAAAAAAGAATATCACTGTATTTATTCTCATACAGGCAATTTTTCTATAACTTCAACATTTTCCTCTCGAAAATAGAACAAAAGAGTCTCAAAGCTTAGAACCGGATCACTTGGCCCTTTCTCTTCTTATCTCCTCCGAGTTCAAAATGCTTGCATCTCTTAATGGCCAGTATCCTCTTGGACCTGCAGTTGGGCTCAACACATTCAAGCCTCAGTACGATCTTCTTTGTAGTTTTAGCCTTCTTCCAGAAAACTGGCTTTGTTTGCGCACTATAGCCACTCTGCTTCCGATCATAGCGCCTCTTTCCCTGGGCATACAGGGAATTTTTGCCCTTCTTATACTGGGTCACTTTGTGAGGCTGATGCTTTCCACACTTCTTACAGAAAGTCCTTTGGGTTTTAGGTACATTGACCATCTTTGCAGTAGAGGGGTCTTCACAATGAAAACTAGAAACCTGACGTCCGCATTCCTGCATTGTTCTCGAGTCAGTTTTTATAGTTTATATTGTTCCAACATGTTTTTAGATAAAAAGTTACACATAATTGTCTCGTAATTTTTCACTCTCTATTTCTGTGAATAAACCTTCATTCTCAATCTTAATGCGCTGTATTTGATTTTCATCTCTCTTTCAGCTACACTTGCCAACAGGTTTTAAAAAACACTTAATAGCCTTGTATATTAAAAATAGCTCTTGAGGGACTTCCCTGGTGACGCAGTGGTTAAGAACCGCCTGCCAATGCAGGGGACATGGGTTCAATCCCTGCTCTGGGAAGATCCCACATGCCACAGAGCAACTAAGCCCGTGCACCACAACTACTGAGCCTGCACTGTAGAGCCTGCGAGCCACAACTACTGAAGCCCACACGCCTAGAGCCCATGCTCCACAACAAGAGAAGCCTGTACGCAGCAATGAAGACCCAACACAGCCAAAAATAAATAAATAAATTTTAAAAAATAGTTCTTGATTTTATTAATCAATTCTCTTTCTTTTCAAATAACTAACTTCTGTTCTTAGCTTTCTAATTTCCTTCCTTCTACTTTCTTTTGGTTTATTTTATAGTTGTTTTTCTAGAATGTTGACAGGGATGTTCAACTTATATACTATTTTGATTTTTCATGCTCATCAATTTTAAAAAAGTGGGGGACTTCCGTTGTGGTCCAGTGGCTAAGACTCCACGCTCCCAATGCAGGGGGCCTGCGTTCGATCCCTGGTCAGGGAACTAGATCCCATATGCCACAACTAAAGATCCCGCATGCTGCAACTAAGACCTGGCACAGGGCTTCCCTGGTGGTGCAGTGGTTGAGAATCTGCCTGCCAATTCAGGGGACACGGGTTCGAGCCCTGGTCTGGGAAGATCCCACATGCCGCAGAGCAACTAGGCCCGTGAGCCACAATTACTGAGCCTGCGCGTCTGGAGCCTGTGCTCCGCAACAAGAGAGGCCGCGATAATGAGAGGCCCACGCACCGCGATGAAGAGTGGCCCCCACTTGCCGCAACTAGAGAAAGCCCTCGCACAGAAACGAAGACCCAACACAGCCATAAATAAATAAATAAATAAATAAATAAACCCAAAGTTAAAAAAAAAAAAAGACCTGGCACAGCCAAATAAATTAATAAATAAATAAATATTTAAAAAAAATTTTTTTTAAGTAATGTTATCAGTTTCTCTCCATGTATCAATATAGCTTTGCATCCCAGAGATTTGATAAGATGTATGCTCATTACTAGTCATTTCTAATAATCTGATTTTAATTTTGATTTAAAATTATTAAAGTTAAATTCTAAAAGTTAAAAGATTTAAAAGAGGGTATTTCAATTTCTACAGGGTTAGATTTTTAAAAATCAGCTTTATTGGAGCATAATTTATGTACACTAACATTCACCATTTTTAACTAAACAATTTGGTGAGTTTTGACAAATATATTTATTTAGGCATCACCATACTCATGCTATAAAACATTTTTGTCACCCAAAATTTCTTATGCCCCTTTGCAGTAATTCCCTCCCCCAACCCCAGCCCCTGGCTACCACTGATCTGCTTTTTGTCACTGTAAGTGGTTAGATATTTAAGAAACAACTTTATTGAGGTCTAATTGACATCCAATAACTGCACATTTAAAAAAAATATTTAGGGCTTCCCTGGTGGCGCAGTGGTTGAGAATCTGCCTGCTAATGCAGGGGACACGGGTTCGAGCCCTGGTCTGGGAAGATCCCACATGCCGCGGAGCAACCAGGCCCGTGAGCCACAACTACTGAGCCTGCGCGTCTGGAGCCTGTGCTCCGCAAAAAGAGAGGCCGCGATAGTGAGAGGCCCACACACTGTGATGAAGAGTGGCCCCCGCTTGCCACAACTAGAGAAAGCTCTCGCACAGAAACGAAGACCCAACACAGCCAAAAATAAATAAATAAATTAAAAATAAAATAAAATAAAAATAACAAATGTTCAAGTACAATTGGTGTCTAAAAAAAAAAAAGAATTCCCCCACCCTTGGTATCTAATCAAGTTCCTTTCTACCTCCCCTTGATACCTAACCAATTTCTTAGTAATTAAAAAAAAAAAAAATTATTTATTTTTATTTATTTATTTTGGCTGCGCTGGGTCTTAGTTGCGCCATGAGGGATCTTCGTTCCAGCATGCAGACTCTTAGTTGCAGCATGCAGACTTAGTTGCGGCATGCATGTGGGATCTAGTTCCCTGATCAGGGATCGAACCCGGGCCCCCTGCATTGGGAGTGTGGAGTCTTACCCACTAGACCACCAGGGAAGTCCCAACTGCACATTTTTAAAGTGTACAATTTGATAAGTTTTGACATAAGTATACACCCATGAAACCATCACTGCAATTAAGATAATGACAATATCCATCACTTCCACATTTACCTTTCAATTATCTGAGTCGTCAGGATGTCCAGCCTTGTCTGAAGATTCTCTGCGAATTGCTCTTCAGGCTTCTACTCAGGTGAGCATCCCTGGGTTAGGGTGGGTTTGGGGGAGCCCCAGCTGTGGGCTAGACTCATGATGTGGTGGAGTTAGCAGGTGAAAGGACCCAGAGCACCTCTAGGGGGCAGTGTTTCCTAAGGCCATTTTATTGCCTAATCATTTCCAGATACTTGACAAAATACTGTTACATAAACTAGAACTTGTTAGCTGTGCTGTTCAAACTCTCCATATCTTTACTGAATTTTTTAAAAAATTGTCTATTTGATTTGTAAAATTCCAAGGAAGGTGTAAGAAAGCCTCCACAATGATTTTGTGAGTTTTCAACAGTTTAGCTGTGTGTGCTGACGGTCTATTTTTTGAGAATACAATGGTTCATTATATGTTCTACACAGATTATACCTTTAATTAGTGTAAAAAAAATTGGACTCTTTCCCCATTTACTATCTTTTGCTTTAGGTTCTATTTTTCTAGTATTAATACTGCCACCCCACCCTCTTGTGTCTTTGTTTTTCTGTTTCTTTACTCTCAGCCTTCTGGGTTATTTGTCTTAGCTGTGTCCCTGTAAACCACATTTACCTGGATTTAGTGTGTCTTCTCATTATGAGAATCCTTGCTCTTTAACAGGGGAATTTAACTCATTTATATTTATAATGATCACCCACATGCTTGGTCTTATTTTGTGTTCTGATTAATACACTGATCCACTGTTTCCTTTTTTAATTCTTTCCTGCTTGGGCTGATCAGGTTTTCTTGTTTCTTTCCCCCCACCTCTAGTTTTCCGCTTTATTTTATGTTAATAGTTATCATTAACTATTAATAAAAATTTTTAAATCTATATTTTATCAAGAATTAAACATCTCTCTAATGTCCCACTCTCTGAATCAGACAAGATCTTTGGCACATTTTATTTCCTCTGACTCACCGGGTGGTTTGTTGAAATAGTCTACAGAATTTGATTTCCAGATAATTAATTTTTTTTTTTTTTTTTTTGGCTGCACTGGTGGCTTCTCTTGTTGCAGAGCACAGGCTCTAGGTTCGCGGGCTTCAGTAGTTGCAGGACACAAGCTCAGTAGTTGCGGCACACAGGCCCTAGAGCGTGAGGGCTTCAGTAGTTGTGGCAGAGTGCAGGCTCAGTAGTTGTGGCACAGGGGCTTAGTTGCTCCACAGCATGTGGGATCTTCCTGCACCAGGGATTGAACCCATGTCCCCTGCATTGGCAGGTGGATTCTTAACCACTGCGCCACCAGGAAAGTCCAAGATAATTAATTTTCTTCTTTAAACATATGTCTTTCCTGGGGACTTCCTTGGTGGTCCAGTGGTTAAGACTGTGTGCTTCCAATGAAGGGGGTACAGGTTCAATCCCCGGTCAGGGAACTAAGGTACCACATGCCGTGTGGCAAAAAAAAAAAGTATATATATATATGTCTGTTCTATTTTAGAAATCCTTTCCAAACAATTGCATTTACTCCACACCCACCTTCAAACCATCATTTAGATAATTAATCTGTTTTGCTCATTTTGCATCACTGTCTCTCTTTTTTTAAAAAATAAATTTATTTATTTATTTATTTGGCTGCGATGGGTCTTAGTTGCGGCATGCGGGATCTTTCGCTGCAGTGCACAGGTGCATGGGCTTCTGTAGTTGCAGCACACAGGCTCTAGAGTGTGTGGGCTCAGTAGTTGTGGTGCGGGGGCTTAGTCGCCCCACAGCATGTGGGATCTTAGCTCCCCGACCAGGGATCAAACCTGTGTCCCCTGCATTGGAAGGCGGATTCTTAACCACTGGACCACCAGGGAAGTCCCTACATCACTGCCTCTTATGGGTTTATCTTCCCTCATCTTGAGTCCTTGAATCTTATCAGTTTGTCATTGACTGGAATTAAAAGCTTGGGTTTGGAAAGTAATCTCTGTCCTTTCACTTACCTGCTGTGTGACCAGGCAAATTTCTTAACCTCTCTGTGCCTTAGTTACCTCATTTAATAAAGGGAATAATAATAGAATCCACCTCCCAGAGTTGTGAAGAGTCAATGGAATAAGGCAATGAATGAATGGGTGAAGAATTGAAGGATGTGGGTTTCCTCCCTCCAATCTCTCAAGAAGTTCTCACCACTAATCCTTTCACTCCCTGTGCACACACTCTTTTTCTTTCTCTGTGGTCTGCTTCTCCCTCTCTGTTGACACTCTTCCCTTAGCCTGGAAAGTGGTTCAAGTCTCTCCCATGTTAAGAAAAAACTTTCGGGACTTCCCTGGTGGTCCAGTGGCTAAGACTCCACGCTCCCAATGCAGGGGGCCTGGGTTCGATCCCTGGTCAGGGAACTAGATCCCACATGCTGCAACTAAGGGTTCACATGGGGGCTTCCCTGGTGGCGCAGTAGTTGAGAATCTGCCTGCCAATGCAGGGGACACGGGTTTGAGCTCTGGTCTGGGAAGATCCCACATGCCGTGGAGCGACTAGGCCCGTGAGCCACAATTGCTGAGCCTGCGCGTCTGGAGCCTGTGCTCCGCAGCAAGAGAGGCCACGATAGTGAGAGGCCCACGCACCGCAATGAAGAGTGGCCCCCACTTGCTGCAACTAGAGAAAGCCCTCGCACAGAAACGAAGACCCAACACAGCCATAAATAAATAAATAAATAAATAAATAAAATTAAAAAAAAAAAAAAAAGAGTTCGCATGCCGCAACTAAGACCCAGCACAGCCAAATAAATACATAAATAAAAATATTTAAAAAAATATATTTAAAAAAAGAAAAAAACTTTTGCCATTGCTGTGTCCCTCTCTTGTCCCTTGACTCTCTTTTCTTTCATGTCTAATCTTCTAGAAACAGTGAAACAAGCCATGTCTACACCCCCTCACTTGCTACCAACCTGCTGGCATATGTCTTCCTACCAGCCCCTCCACTCAACGTGCCCTCAGTAAAGGTCACTGGTGAACACCATGCCTTCAGTTTCGTGCAGCAACATGGCAGGGTGGAGGCACAGGTTGACCCTGAGGAGTGCTGTCCAGTAGGGGTATTGACAAACTGGGGGACAAATTCTTGGCTTGCAGTAGATAGCTCATAAATGTGTCCCCTGAATGGCTGTGTGATGTGAATGAGCATGAGATGGGGGCTGGGGAGGCTTCCTGGAGAAGGAGGGACCTCAGCTGAGTCTGCATGGGGGTGGGATGGGAAAGCATTCCAAGTAAAGGGAAGAACATGTGGAAAGTCCAGGAGGTGTGAGGCTGTAGAGAGTTCTGGAAGCCCCAAGTGGAGGTACATGTGGGCCTGTGCAGTATGCGGGGGGATCAGGGAGGGACTCCCAGCTGCACCTGCCCAGCCCCGCTCTGTTCCTGTAGCCCAAGCCCCTGTTGACTTCTCCCCTGTAGCTGTTCCCTCAACTTCCACACACTGTGCCTCAGTTTCCTTCTACTTCTCTGGCTGTCTCACTTAGACTCCCCTTAAGGTCTCCCTCCTCCCCAACTCTAGGTTGGGGTTCCCTGCCTCTGGATTCTTCCACCTGTCCCAGGTACGCTCACCAACCCCCTTCCAGCTTCACACCCCACCTCCAGCTACGCTCTGGGTACCTTCTCAAGTGGCCCCAGCACCATCTGTCCAGAACCCCCTCCTCACCTTTCCCTCCACATCTCTCCTTCCCTGGGACATCCTCCCATCCCCCATTTTCCCCCAGCAAACAGTTTCTCCACCCATTCTGGCTCCCAACCGCCAGGCAGGGCATCATCTGAGCCTCCTCCTTCTCCCATTTCCCCCACAACCAGTCCTGAGACTGTTTCCCACTTGGGCCTCCTGCTCCTTCCCCCTCCCCTTGTCTCATCCCATCAACCCCACCTTGGCTTAGCCCCCATGCCAGTGTTTCCAAACTGGGTTCCCAAGCACTCCCTCTGTGATTCTGTGTAAAAAGGTTCATGAGTCCCAAAAGGTTTGCAGGCTTCACAATCCCTCCCTGTTAGGATGGAAGTTCCTCCTCATGTCTAACTTAAGTCCCTCCCCCAAACTGCTCCAAGATACTGATTTGGAGACAAAGAAGGTTGTGAGAACTGAGTCTTGAAAATGGACCACAGCTGCTGGAGCAGGACCATCCCCTTCCCCTACCCCAGGCCACAGGCTGGAGATCCTCTGTCTGCTCCTGGGTCGTTTGACCTGTGAGACATGGCAGGCTGTTCCCTGTTCATCCCTGGCCTGTGCCTGTGCTGGGGAACTGTTCTTCTTTGGGTCTTTCCTGGGAGCTGGCTCTGAGCTGATGTGATCTTCCCCTAGCCCTAAAACGTAGGTTTACTATTCTCATTACCCAGATGAGAAAGGGAGGCATCTGGGTACTGCTTCATGCCCAGGTGAATAGCAGAGCTTCAGTGTGCCCCACAGTGGTCCTGCTTGGACTCCCCCAGCAAGTGGCAGCAGGACATGGCCCAGCACCTATGGGTTTAGTTGAGGTTTCCAACTAGCTTAAGCAGAGACAGAACACAGAGAGGAAGCTGGGAAGTCTCAGGATGCAGCCTGACACCAAGTCTCCAGACAGTGGTACAGAGGCCTTGCTCACATGGGGGTCTGGGGACCCCCTCCCTGTGACCACTCTGTCCAGGCTCTGGGGGAGGGACTCAACTGACCAGCTTGGGTCAGGTATCCACTCGTGGCCCAATGGTCGAACAATTTTATTATTTCTTCATTATTTTAAAAGTTGAGATATAATTCACATACCATAAAATTCACCCTTTTAGGAGCACAATTCAGTGATTTTAGTATATTTACAAGGCTGTGCAATCATCACCACTATCTAATTCCAGAAGATTCTCATCATTCCCAAAAGGAACCCCACACCCATTAGCAGTCACTACCCATTCCCCCTCCCTCCAGCCCCAGGAGCCACTAATATACTTCTTGTCTTTATGGATTTGCCTGTTTTGGACATTTTTAAATAAAGGGAATCATATAATATGTGGTCCTTTTTGTCTAGCTTCTAGCATGTTTTCAGGGTTCATCCATGTTGTTCGGCTTGGATTCTTCCCACCACGTGCGTTATTTTCGTAATTAAATCCTGCGCACACAGAGGAACAAAATCTCCCTTGGCAGAGTCACAGCACGGAGTACATCGCGCCGTGAAAAGAAAGAGCGGGCAAACTGCGGCCGGAGCGGTAGGACGCGGGCTTCCAGGCTCGCAGAGCGCAGCCTCATGCCCAGCGGCCGGCGGGAGGCCGGGATGCTGAACTTCACCGCCCAGGTGAGGCCCAACTTGGGCGTCACCACCGTGACAGCGAGAGCTAGCCGCCACTCCTCGCCGGCGCCCTGGTAACTCCACGAGAGGAGGCGATGCGCATTTATTGAGTGCCTACTGTGTGCCAGGCGTTCTGGAAACCGCGGTGGCGGAGAAGGACAGAGGCGCTGGGAGTGGATGAGCGCGCGTTAACGGTCGCTCGGAGGTCCCGGCTGGTGTTTTCAGTGTTGTGACTGCTCTGGCGCTGAGTGAGGTCTGGGAGGCGCGCACGCGGCGTGGAGGGGGAAGAGCGCAGACCTAGGCCGCCGCTCCCTGGGGAGCAGAGCCCGAGGCCCGGCCCACTGCTTGGTGCGAAGGGAGGAGCTCCAGGCGCCCCGCCCACCTAGCCCCGCCCCACCGGCCCCCACGCTGCAGAGCGAAGGGCGGAGCCTTGGGGCGCTCCGCCCCGGCGCTCGCCCCTCGCCGCGCCCAACAGGGCCGAGCAGGGGGCGGGGCCTAAGGGCGCCCCCGACCCGCGCCGCGCCGGGAGGAGGAGGAGCCGGCGGCCGGCCCGCACTGCAGCGCCAGCGCACGAGCGGACGGCAGTGGACCCAGAGTTGGGCCAGAGTGCCGAGCGGGCGTCGCGCAGGCAGACAGGCCGCGGCCGCCGCCAGATCCCCCTCCCGCGCCCAGCCATGCCGTGCGCGGGCCCAGCCTGAGCCGAGGCCTCCGAGGCCGGGCGGGCTCGGGGCCTCGGGACCGGGCCGGGGCCATGCTTGCGCTGCCCTGACGATGCCGCCCGCCGCGCCCGCCCGCCTGGCGCTCGCCTTGGGCCTGGGCCTGTGGCTCGGGGCGCTGGCGGGGGTCCCCGGGCGCGGCTGCGGACCGTGCGCGCCCCCCTGCCTCTGCGGCCCGGCGCCCGGCGCCGCCTGCCGCGTCAACTGCTCCGGCCGCGGACTGCGGACGCTCGGGCCCGCGCTGCGCATCCCCGCGGACGCCACAGCGCTGTGAGTAACCCGCCGCCCGCGACGCGGGCCGGGCGGTTGCCATGGCGCCCGGCGGGCGCAAGGACTGGCGGCGGCCGGGGCCCGGCGGGGCGCGGGGCGCCTGCACCCTTCGGGGAGAGGCCGGCCGGGCAGGCCGCCGGCCTGGCGGGCCTCACAGGGCGTGGGCGCGTCCCCGGCCTCTAGAAGGGGAAACGGAGTGCGGGCCAGGCCTCTCCCAGGGCGAGGCTCCAGCGCAGTGAGGTCGGCCCGACTAAATAAGGAAAACCTGGGACCGGGGCCGGCTCTCAGCCCGCCTGGCCTCAGCCAGAGGGAAATAGGAAAATACCGGATTCTGTGCAGGCGGAGACATCGCACCACCCGGTGGGGCTCCGCTAACGCCAGCTGACTGGGGGCCTGTAGCATCGTGCGGAGGCGGGGCGGGAAGGTCTCTGAAAAACACTTAAACGCTAATTAGAGACTAATAGGATGCGGCTTGGCCTGGGGGCATACCCAGCACTTGGGAGCCCAGGAGTAGGAAGCTAGGAGGTGGAGAGCTCTATCTGGGATGACAGGGAAGGCTCTCCGGAGGGGGTGGACAAGAATTTGATGGATATGTAAGAATTGGCCTGTTACTTGAGGGGCAGGAAGGTGGGTTTAAGGCAAGGGAGGAGGGAACCATGTGTGCAAAGGCCTGGAGGCTGGACTTGGTCGAACGTGGGTGTAGGGGTACACCTCCAGTGTGGCAACTGTGGGGGGAAGGGGTAGTGTGAGGGAGTGGGAGCAGGATGGGTGGTGGGCTGGCGTCATGAAGGGCCTCATTTGTGCAGTTTAGCGTTCTGATGTTATCCTGGGAACAGTAGGGGTGTAGCATGGCCATGAAGGGGTTTAAAACGCTGAAAAACCATTGTCAGGTTTGCATGTTGGCAGAAATAATAACAGGCAGTTTTTATGGAGAGCCTGCCTCCAGCCCGGCCCTGTGCCAAGCTCTGGTTGTGAATTGTCACACATAACCCTCATCCTAACCCTCTGAGGTGAGGTACAGTGAAGATGCCCATTTTACAGATGAGAAAACAGCCCAGAGGTGATGGTGATGTGATTTGTCCAAGCACAAGTAGCAAGTAACAGCCAGTACATGGCAGAGGCAGGGTTTGACTGTGAGGAGCTGAGGGTTGGATTGAAAGGGATTCAGGGGACTGAGATTTTCAGATGGTTGTCCCCAGAGATGGAGACAGGCTCAGGGCCTGCTTATCCACATCCCTCCAGCCCCGTTTGGGTACTTCCAGACACCTAAGCCAGGACTCCATCACTCCCTGGCTGCATGCTGGAATCCCTTGGTGGGGGTTTAACATCCCCAGGCTTATTAAACCTGGGATTTGGTTTTGTAATGTTTCCTGGGTGACTCCAGTGTGTGGCCACCTTTTATCAAGGGGACCCTCATGGTCAGTGTTCAGATGAGTTTGGATATTGGCGTGTGGGGCAGGGGTGGGTGCTTCTCCTGGACGGATCCTCCTTGGGGCTTTGCTGGGGGTTGGGGCTGGGGATTGGGAGCAACCAGGTTCTCCAGGGGCAGCGGCTGGGAGCCATGGGGCCATGCTGTCATCTTGCTCCCTGCCAGCTTAAGTGTTTGCCATCACGGCTGTCTCTGTGGAGGTGGGCTTCCGGCCTGCAGCCAGTCCCCACACAGTCGTTTTGGATCCACCCCACTCCTTGTTTCTCAATGCTGTGAATAAGGTTACATACGTCTCTCGTGGGCTGAGAGCTGCTGGGGGGTCAGGCCCCAGCTCCTGCTGGTTAATCCCGCTTCCTCATCACCTGGCGGTGTGCTGGCCTCCAGGAGCTGTCCAGGAAATAAATGGTACTGGTAGATTGGCCAGGGGCCTGCAGCAGGGTGCAGGCTCCCAGGCATAGCAACGGAGCCTGAGCCTGTTGCCTTGCATGTGTCCCCTTAGGCTCTGGTCTTGGGTTTTGGAGGTTCAGGGAGCTGGTGGCCTGGTCTGAGCCGGCAGGATTCCCAGGGTTGCTGACCCTGCAGCATGTGATGATGGAACTCTGGGAGGAGGGGGATGGGGAATAGAGGAGACTTCATGTTCTTGTTGACACTCTGAAGCTGCCTCTGGGAGATTTCCAGAGGACTGGGTGCAAAATGGTAAACTGGGCCCTTGGGTGCAAATGTTAAGGCCCCCTCACCCCGGTCCCTCAGGCCACCATCTGTGCTCTGTGGGCTGCCCCAGCCGTTCTGCCTGTCCACCCTGCAAACCCCCTCCTCAGGGAGCAGGAGATGGGTGAGGCTTCTCTTCTCCAAGGGAGCAGGGCTGAGCTCAGAGATGCCAGGGAGCCTCCCGGGTGAGGGTATGCGTGTCCAGGGGCCCCAGTACCCCTGCCTCCTGGGTGTCACCAGCAGCCTCCTCTAGCGGGCTCAGGCCTGGCGTCTCTGTCATCAGTGTCTCGCAGCCACCCCTCCATTTGAGACTCCTTGGCCAGCCTGAGGTGCGGCAGGACAGCTGTGTCCAGACTTGGGTGGGAGGACAGGGGCTGGCTGGTGGGGGTTCGGGGCCCCTGGGCCTCGGCATGCAGGATGGCCCAGGGTTCTGAGACCGCAGCCTTTCTTGGGTTAAGTGATGCTGCTGGGAAATGACAGCCTGAAAAAGATGACGTTACTCAGTAAAATCTTGTTGCTCTCCTATTTTTAAAGCTTTTATCCTGGAGAGTTTGAACATACACAAAAGTGGGAGGAATAGTGTGATGAACCTCATGGACCCACTGCCCTGTGGCCTGGCCTGCCCCTCCACACCTCCACCCCAACCCATTTTGGAAGCAAATTCCAGCCATCCTACTTTTGATCTGTAAGCATTTTGGAATGTATGGTGACACCTCGATCACACCTAAAACAGTGCATAATTCCCTGATAACTTTGCATGTCCAGTGTGTTCAAATTTGTGGTTGTCTCAGTTTTTTTAGTAGATTGAATTAGGACCCAAGTAAGGTCCACGCAGTGGCAGTGCGGTTAGTTGATGTCTTTTAAATCTCTGTGGATGTGTAGGCTTTCCTTCCATCTGTTTCCTCTTGTGCGATTTATTGAAGAAACCGGCTCCGACGGCACCTGGCTTTTGGATTGTGTCTCTGTGTGTCCCTCTGCCTTTGGTGTTCTTCCTGTACATTGATGGTCGAGTCCAGAGCTGTGTTGTATGGTGAGCCACATTTCAAGTGCTCGAGCCACAGAGCCAGCGGGCTACCGTGTTGGACGGGACGGCATAGAGAGTTCTAGATGTGACAGCACTGCTCCAGGTGCTGTCAATCATTTTCAGGTGTGGTTGCTTTTGGCCGACAGCTTTTCATTTGATGTGAGCTGCTAATTTTGGCCAGGGGCCCAAAGTGGGCCTCGTACTGTCTTGTGAATGTTTGAGTCTAGGACTAGGCTCAGAGCAGGGACTCAATAGGCACTTGGTTCGCTGATTAAAATTTTGGGGCTTTAGGGTCTTCCATTGGCTGGGGGCACCCAGGGCCTTGCCCTCCCTCGCCTGTGCCCCTAAATAATAGGGGAGTCTCTGGGAGACTCAGCCCCCGGGGCCTGCACAGGACATGGGTGTGAGGGAAAGTGGACATCGGGGAGTAGATGCCTGGGCTTGGCGTGGGCCTGGCGTGTGTGTAACGTGTTAGACTGCAGGTGTCATGCACGTGGCTGCCTTGAGGGCTGGCGGGGCAGCGGAGGGGCCTGTCTCTGAGCCCTCACCAGAGGGAGGGCCTGGCTGCTGTGTGCCTGGCCCTGTGCCAGGGGTCTTCAAGGCCCACGTCTCAGGCTTTTATGACAGCGGAGCCAGTGTTAAACCAAAAGACAGATGATGGGGAGGAGGCCGTTTCGGAGGGGCTCCCTGGAAGGATCCCCAGTGTAGGTGACATTGAAGCCAAGACTCAGTGCTCACGCAGGAGTCATGCAGGGGCTGGGAGAGAGCGTCCCAGATAGAGGGGACAGCCTGGTAGAGTCTCAGAGGTGCCAGGTGATGGAGGGGCGGGAGGTGGGGCCTCTATCGAGAGAGCAGGGGGGCAGCATTGAAGGACCCAGGAGAGAAGCGTCATGATTGGCATCTTCTAGAAAGAACACTAGCTGGGGCATGGAGACAGTGGGTTTCAGGAGGCCCTGGGTGTCCTGCGTACCCAGCTGGTCTCACCCTCACATTCCCTGAGCTGCAATATGATAGCTGGCACTTGGAAATGCAGGCTAAGTGCACATGTAACATTAGTTTTGTGGTAAGACACAGACTGCAGATTTGTCTGAACTGTGGACAAGAGGGCACACACTGCCTTCTGTATGAGGTCCCCTGGCAGGTCAGGCAGGTGAATGGGGAGGCTTCAGCTTCATCTGTGACACCTGGGGACATGAAGGGACCAACACCAGAGCATTCCCAGTGCCAGTAACCCTCAGGAGCCAGGCAGTAGCTGGGAGCAGTGAGGACAGCCACCATCCAGGAGGGTGAACACACCTGCAAAACGACTGCAGGGTGGGGAAAACATATGCAAACCATCTATCTGATGAAGGACTTGTAGCTAGAATACATAAAAACCCCTATGACTCAATGGTAAAAAATGGGCAAAGGATCTGAACAGACCAATCTCCAAAGGAGATACACAAATGACCAATAAGCACGTGAAAAGATGCTCAGTGTCTAGCTTTCAGGGAAATGCAAATCAAAATTACAGTGAGATACCATTTCACACCCACTGGGATGGCTGTCACCAAAAGACAGACAATAAGGAGTGTTGGTGAGAACGTGGAGAAATTGGAATCCTCTTGCACGGCTGGTGGGGATGTAGGATGGGGCGGCACTTTGGAAAACAGTATGGCAGCTCCTCAGAAGATTAAGCTAAGCGTAGATTTAGCATAGGGCCCAGCCATTCTCCTCCCAGGTGTATGTACACCCAAGAGACACGAAACCTACGTCCACACAAAAACTTGTACACAAGTGTCCATAGCAGCATTATTCATAGTACCTGGAAGGTGGAAATAACTCAAGTGTCTATCAAGAGATGAATAGATACACAGAATGTGGTCTGTTCATGAAATATTATTCAGCCATGAAAAAGAATGAAGTACTGATACATGCTACAACATGGATGAGCCTTGAAAACATGTTCAGTGAAAGAAGCCAGACACAAAAAGCCACATGTTGCATGATTGCACTGATAAGAAATGTCCAGAACAGGCCAATCCATGTAGGCACAAGCAGACTAGTGTCTACAGCTGGGATGGGGGATGGGGGATGGGGGTGGGGGATGGTGGCCAAGCATTGTGGGGTTTCTGTTTGGGGGGATGAAAATGTTCTGGAATTAGATGGTGGTGGTGGTTGCACAACCTTGAGAATATACTAAAAACCACTGAATTGTAAACTTTAGAAGGGTGAGCTTTATAGTATGTGAATTATAAAACAAATCTCTGAAGAAAATATCCCAGGGGTGCACCCCACTTCCGCAGCCGCCTTGTCTTCTCCATGGTTGCCATGAGTGGGGACTCTCTGCTGAGCCCTTTTCTTGTGATGTGTTGCCCCAATGCAGTTGGGTTAGAACCACACTTGGTTCAATTTTACAGACCAGGAAACTGAGACTCCCAGAGGTTGGGTCACGTGGCTGGTAGGTTGTGGCAGAGAGGTTATTTCATCAGCACGCTCTGGGACATATCCCTGGAACTGCATTCGGGGGCCTGGGGTACAGCACCAGTGACCTGCTTCGTCAGCAGACAGAGGTGGCAGTGGGGGCATCCCTGAGTGCGGCTGGGGTATGTTTGAATGGGACCAGGAGGGCTCTGGACTCAGGCCCCAGCTGCTTGCCTGGCCCTGCCCTCCCCAGCCCTTCCCACCAGCTCCCTCCTTGAAATTCCCTTGGCTGTCCCTGCTCTGGTCCTCCCCACTGACTTTCTATTTGGTTCCAGGAGGGAGGCAAGGAACACAGGACTAGGGGACTTAGGCTCTGGATCAGACCTGGTTCACATTCCAGCTCCTCCGCTTCCTATGTGACCTTGGCTGAGTCACTCGGCCTCTCTGAGTTTCAGTTGCCTCACCTGCAAAATGGGTACCATGAGTGGATGAACCTTGTGTGGTTGTGGGGCCTCAGAGGTGAGGGTGTGTGGTGCACCCACGGGACTCGGTTGATGGTGGCCACAATAATCATAACTGTTGCCAGAGTGGCCCCCCAGTCCCTTCTCTGTGTTCTCAGAGCCCATTACCTTATACCCAAGCACTGAGTTGGGCCCCTAGGACCTGCAGGAGTTGGGCCCCTAGGACCTGCCCTGCCGCAGAGCAGACAAAAAGCCTGAGGAGAGGTGCCCCTGAGCTGGTGCACATGTGCCCGTGACTGTGTTGCTCAGACCAAATGCTGCAGCAGATGGGAAACGCACAGATGAGCCTTGGGCAGGCAGGCTCCTACACACCCCTCAGAACCCAGGCCAGGAGGCCCCATGTCCAGAAGCCTTCCTGCCTCCTCTGGTCTGGCCTCAGAGGTGCCTTCAATGCAAAGCCAGGTGGCTGTTGGGATGTATCATGCCTGGTATGTTTCTCTTGTGTTTTTATCTGTTTTATGCATTTGTGTGTTCGATGCCTTCATGTGTGGATGTGTAACATGGTGAAGTTAGGAGGCATAAACAGCACTGTGAGCTCTCGTGTACACCTTGTTCTGTGCCCTGAGCTGATGAGGCACCATTGGAATCTGCGCACACTCGAGCTGCTCAGTGCTCCCCATGGCTGCCCCGCTCACCGCACCCCTCGTGTTGTCCCTTGAGGAGCTGACCAATGCCGGCGCTTTCGGGGCAGGTGTGCCCAGCGTGCGCAGACTTGGTCTCCCTTTCCCGGATCTCTGCAGGCCCGTCCTGTGGCTTCCGCCTTGGAGGTTAGGTTCGGTCTCCTCTCCGGCTGCTCTGCCGTCTTGTGACAGCTGGCCGGGTGGCGGTGCCACCGCCTTCGCCCCCCACCCGGGGGGCCTGTGCCATGTGGGGACCCTGGCTCCCGAGGGGGACCCTGGCTGGGGTTTGGTTTCAAGTGAGGAAGCCATTTTGGACAAGACACACATTTTCCTTTCCGGAACACTCTGCCGCGGCCAGCGCCACAACGGGAACCCAGCTGGGCCCAGCCCACCGAGTGCTGGAATGAAAACACCCGGCTCTGGCTGCGCTGTCTGGGGTGGCGGCCGCCGCCTGGGATGGGTGCGCTGGGGCTCACCCTCCGTGCTGGCTGGCCAGGCCGCGTGCCTGCAATCTCGCTGCCGGGCAATCGCAGCTGGAAAATGCGGCTCACGTCCTTTCTTCCCAGAACACCTCGTTCTTTATGGCTTGGCAGCTGTCTCTGCCGAAGGGCCCGGTGGTACCCAGCCGCCCGTGCCAGGGAGGGGGCTATGTTTGGGGGCCACAGTGGGCAGGGCTCTTTCTCCCTCTGAGGTGCCCATGGGCCCAGGCCTGGCAAAGTGTGTCCCCAGTTCTAGCAGGCCTGGAGTCCACTCTGGGATCCTGTGGGGCTGCCCTGGAAAGGGCTCTGCCCTGAGGCGGGGCAGAAGCCAGCCTTGCCTTTTGGCTGAGGCGAGGAATGAGGGCCAGTGCTCTGGGCAAGGCTAAAAGCACCTGGGGCCTCCAGATCCTGCACCTCTAAACTGAGCCCCGTAGCCCAGTGGCCGTGCCCAGCGGCCGACTGGGTGACGGGATTGCTGGCCACGCTGGATGATGCTTCTGCCCCTGGAATTTTGGAGGCCATGTGCCGGCTCCCAGGCCAGGATGGGGACAGCCCCGGCTACCTTTCTCCCACACTGTGCGGACTCTCGGGAGTGACCACAGGGTGAGGAGGGCAGCCTCCTGGAGCCTCAGCATTTCCATCTGTAGAAGGGGTCAGCGCAGCCCCTGCCCTGGCTGGCTGTGACGGGCCAGAGTGCAGAGGGACATCCCAGCTGAAGGCAGCACCTGGGTGCCAGCGTCCCTGGGTACTGGTCCTTTTCCTCCCCTTGCCCTGAAGAGTGGCCCCAAATCCCCAGCTGCAGGTGGAGGGGCAAGCTGGGCCCTCTCCTGGGAGGGTCCCCTCTTTCTCAGCCCCTTGCCACCCCCCCACCCCGGTCTTATTAATGCCCTGACGGTGGCTGCCTCTTTGTAGGCTCATCTGGGAAGGCCCCTCTTCGGGGCTCCCTTCCTTGTCCCGGCCTGTGGTTCCAGGGGGTTCCTGGGCAGGGGATGTCACCACACCAGACGCCTGTGTCTCATCCTGGTGACGATTCAGTTGTGGGATGACCACGCCTGGTGAGGGAGCCCATAACATGCTCAGGGAAACACAGGCCACCTCCTATTCCGACGCCCTGGGACAAGGCGCCAGGGGGCTCTCGCAGGCCTTTCCCTGTCTTTGAGGTCCAGACCCCCCTTCTCTGGGCCCTAGTTTGGCGCCAGATGGGGGTGGGTGGCTCGGGCTGGCCCCTCCATGCCCCTTGTGCCAAGAGCCTGCCCCCTGCCCACCCCTGCAGCTCACCCTCTCCGCATGTTTTTCTTCAGATCAGTTCTCTCTCCAAAACTTGAATTCATTAATTTAAACATCATCATTTCCGCCCCTGGAAGCCAACCTCTCTCACCATAAATAGAAGGGAATGAAGACAGAGTGAGGTTACTAGACTCAAACTGACCCACCCCGTCCCGCTGCCAAAAGGAGCCGTTACCGCGGCGTCGAGTGGGGGCACTGGGAGCCGAGCGTGTGGGTGGGGTCTGGACCAGCCTGTGGGGTCCCAGGGCGCCGGGACCAGCCTGTGACCTCTCATCCCTTCTGCCTCAACCTGGCTCCTGAGGGGATGTGTTGGGGGTCCCCCGTGGCTGGGCTGAGGGAAGCCTGTTTCCCCGGAGCCCTGGGGCCTCCATGGAGAGGACAGGGCAGCTGAGGCTGCATTTCTGGAAGCCCAGCGAGAGCGGGAAGCAGGAGCCCTGGGCCTCGGATGGGGAGTGGGGGGCCTTCTCCTGCCGCAGCTCTGTCCTGTCCTGCCAGAGGGAGGAGGCAGCTGCTGGCTCGGGCAGAGTGGTTATGTAACATCTGCAGGCGGCCCCTCCGGAGCCCATTCCCCCCCAAGCCCTGTTTCCAGCGTGGCGGCCAGCGCCGGGTGGGGTGCTGGGCTGGGGCCTGGTGCTCGCCTCCACTGCTGACCACATGCGTCTGGAATGTGCAGATGTTTCCTTGGGGGCTCCGGCTGGCCCCCAGACCTCGCCTGGCATCTGGACTGGGGAGTAGGCACCCTGGCCACTCCTCTGCCTTGACAGAGAAGGAAACTGAGGCTGCTTGGGGCTGCAGGGCGGGGTCCTGGCTTATCTGTGGCCTCCGTTTCCTCAGCTCTAGGAGGCACTGCCCTTGGAGCCACCCAGGGCTCAAAAACGATCCTCTCCTTGGCCTCCACCTTACACACCTCTTCCCACTCAGCTTTATCTAACAGCCCCCTCCCCACCTCTCCCTGCTGGGCCCTGAGACACCCTTCCCTGCCCCTCTGCGAGAACTAGGATGTGAGCAGGGGCTGGATGCAGGGGCTGAGCCCTGTGTGGGGAGGACAGGGGGAGCCACCATTGTCCACAGGATGGGGGGCCCCTCAGCACCTTCCGCTGGACACCTCCAGCGTGGTGGTGGAAGCAGAGGTTCTCCCCCACCCCCAGCTCCTGCTCAGAATAGGAAAGATTGGAGCCAGAAGGACACACTCCCCCGGGAGGCTGGATGTCTGATTTGGAAGGCAGGGGGAGTTGGGGCAGCCCAGTGCCGGGGGCAGACTGGGCTCTCCAGTGACAGCTGGCCACTGTGGGAAGAGGAGAAGGAAGGCCCAGGTGTGGGGGCAGAACAGGGGTCTTCACTCCTCCCCCAACATACCTGTCTCGGGTCAGGAGAGAGAACAGGAGGGGATGGGCCAGGTATGAGAAAGCCCCCATCTCCATCCAGTGCTGTGGGCTAACCTGGTCCCTGGTGCCCAGGGAGGTGACACATGTCTTGTGCTGTTGTGGGTGTGTGCCTGTCCCCAGGTGGTGTGTGTGGTCCCCAGGTCACCCCTCCCCCTGAGCTGGCCTGACCTCTCCAGCCTTGGGGTCCCTGGAAGTTGGTGGCTTGGGCCTTGGAGGGGTCTGGGAGGGTCCACATGGCCAGAGGGTGGACCCTGCTTGGCCTAGGACCTCTTGGGTGCTGGCTCTCTTCCCAGTGGAGGCTGGCCGCTGTGGTGCTTAGCCAGCCTCTGCTGCTTCTGCCAGCTCTGCTGGGCTCCTTGCGCTCCTTTAGGTGGCTCCCTGGGCTTGCTGTGTTCCCCACTGCCCCACTTTGTAAGACGGAACCTGAGTGGGGGGCAGGGCGTCAGTGACTATGATGATGTCACCGGGGGGGGGGTGCAGTGGAAACCCGAGGGGCTGGGGGTGGGGGGGGCTGGCCCACAGCAGCCTTGGCATTCCCCCAGAACAGTGACGGCAAAAGCAGATGGAGAGACTTACCTGGTGGCGCAGAGGTTAAGAATCCGCCTGCCAATGCAGGGGATATGGGTTCGGGCCCTGGTCTGGGAAGATCCCACATGCTGCGGAGCAACTAAGCCCGTGTGCCACAACTACTGAGCCTGCGCTCTAGAGCCCGTGAGCCACAACTACTGAAGGCCACGTGCCTAGAGCCCATGCTCCGCAACAGGAGAAGCCACCGCAGTGAGATGCCCGTGCACCGCAACAAGGAGTTACCTCTGCTCGCCACAACTAGAGAAAGCCCGTGCACAGCAATGAAGACCCAACGCAGACAAAAATAAATAAATTAAAAAAATAAATTTATAAAAAAAAAAAAAAAGACTCCACCTGCTAATGCAGGGGACACGGGTTTGATCTCTGGTCCGGGAAGATCCCACATGCCGTGGAGCAACTAAGCCCGTGCGCCACAACTACTGACCCTACGCTTTAGAGCCCGCAAGCCACAACTACTGAGCCCATCTGCCACAACTACTGAAGCCTGTGCTCCTAGAGCCCATGCTCTGCAATAAGAGAAGCCACCATGATGGGAAGCCCGCGCGCTGCAACGAAGAGTAGCCCCGCTCACCGCAACTAGAGAAAGCCCACGCGCAGCAACGAAGACCCAACGCAGCCAAAGATAAATAAATTTATTTTTTAAAAAAAGCAGATGGAGATGTGGAAAAGTGGCTGTTCAGGGCCTTGAGGCTGGGTGAGGACTCCACCAGTGTCTGCCTCCAGAGCCCCTCCTCCAGTGTCCTCTCTGTCCCCCCCGCCACACTGTTACCCGTGGCACGCCCCTTACGGATGTTCCCAGGCAGCCCTGGCCTGTGGTGGTGCACCTGGCTTTTGTCCTGGTTCTGCCTTCAGGCTGCAGGAGCTTTGCCGGGCAGGGTCTTTCTCTGCACCGTGGGCCCTGACCAGGCCCAGGTGAGTCCTGGGGAGAAGGGGCTCCCTGGGGCTGGGAGCATGGGGAGCACGTGGCCAGCACCCATGACGGGGTGAGGCTGTCTTCGTCAGTCAGGGGGAAAGCCTCCCGGGGGCAGCTGGGCGATGCCAAGCTGGATAGAAGACTTAGCTGGGCCCAGGATGGCCAAGAGCCATGGGCCAGTAAGGCCAGGGACGATGGTGTCCTGCCAGGGTGGGCGCTGGCTGGGACACTGAGGTAGACCCGGCTCCCTCCTCCTGCCCTGGTTTTTCTGGCACCGCAGATGGCTCCCAGCAGCTGCCGCTAATGATGGATTTTCCAGAAAATGGGATGTGGAAAAACATTGTAGGGATTTTCCTTCTTTCCTCTTCTGCTTGAGGCCCTGGCTGGGGAGCTGTCCCTGGTGCCCCTGGTGGGTGTCTCATGCCTGCACTCACCCTTGTGTCCCACTGTCCTCCAGTCCCCGTCTCTGGATCATCTGCCTAGGGCTTTTGCTTCTGGGCCCCTGCAGCCCGGCTTCTCAGAGGCACGGATTCCACAGCTGTCCTCCCTTTAGCCTCAGAGGAGCCCCTGCTTGAGTCTAACTGAAGTTTCTCATGGCACAGCCGTCCCCACTTGGGGCGTTGTACTTGACATTGGGTGGAGTCTGTCTGCCTTTCCCTGGTCTCCTGGCCTGCCTCACCCAACCCCGGGGATGGTGTGGATGCCCCAGCAGCCCACCTCTGGGCACACATGCTCGTGTGCAGTGGTAGAGGGCCTTGGCCTGTACTGGGAGACACCATGTGTGTGTGTCTCTCTCTCTTATTTTTTTTTTAAAGCAGATGAGACTGTCCCAAATTGTTTATTAGGTAGGAGTTTTACAAGCATTGCTTCCGTTAGCGGTATCAGCAGTGCTGGAGAGCATTGCGCCTTCTCCAGGCTGCACGGCGAGAGCCCCACCGTGCTTTGGTGATCTGCTGGGTGTCAGGATTCCTTCTTGTAGCTTTATGGAACGGATCAATGAGGATAAACTCAAAGAATTTGTATGTGGAATCTTCGCCAACCGTTAAGAATCCAGGGCTCTGCGGCCGTGCATTGGCATCCTGCTCGCTCCTCAGCAACAGACTGAAGGCTTTGAGCGAACTTCAGCGGCTTAACACAGTGATGCGCAGGTGCCATGGGCTCCCTTAGGCCTGGGCGGCTGCAGCTGCCATGCCACACGCAAATCCCGTGTCTCCCATATCCTGCTGGGCCTGGTCTCCCAGTCTGTGCGCTGGATCGGCCGGCTGGGGTTGGGGGGGGGGCTGCTGTGGAGGGCACGGTGCACCCCGGAGGAAGGCCGACTGCTGCCTCCCCCACTGCTCTTGGCTTGCTTGTGAGCACCCAGCTTGGCTTACCCAGTGGCACCGCCAGATGGAAGGGGGAAGCTAGGCTCCGTTGTGAGGGGCAGAGGTGACCCTGCCAGAGGGTCCCGTCACTATGTCCCCTGACCCCCAAGGGCCTCTCTGCTCCTGGAGTTCCTGGGACCCATGCTCTGGGCGTGGGCTCCCTGTCGCGCAGCCCTTGGGGGAAGGGATCTGCGTGCGCGCGCGCACACCCGCCAGTATCCAGATGGGAAACCCAGCTGCTCAGTGAGGTTGTCCGGGGCGCCTGGCTCGGGCGAGTAGGGGCGGGGCTCCGGCCCTGAGCCCACTGTCAGTGGACAGTGCCGCTTCTTGGAGTGGAGGAGGCCTTGCTGCCCTGACCTCCCCGGTTGGTGTGGGTGCTGGCCCCCCTTGCCCAGCCCCTCGCCGTCTGCTCCCCTCTGAAGCCCCTGCTCTAGGTCCCGATGGGCATCCTGTCTGCCCCCGCCTGCACCAACTTTCTCCTGCTTGAAGAGCAGAATGAAAGTGTGGGAAATGGAGGGGCCTGCCTGCTCTCAGGAGTGGGGTTATTACCGTGCACCCCTCCAGCGCTTTCTTTAGTTGAGTTTGAACAGTCATGGGGAGCGGGGGGACTGCATCTTGCAGCTGCGTTTCTCCTGCCTCTGTGGCTAAGCGGGGGTGTGAGCCACACCTGCTGACCAGCTCCTGTCACATCTCATGGGCGAGGGGAAAGACGGCTGTGCCTCGGGGCGTGCATGTGGCTGTGCTGGTGCCCAAAGCAGTCGGACTCTCAGGGCATGCGGCATTACTGGGTGGCACCCACACTGCCGTTTTGCGCTTGTTGCCGGGATAGAGCCTTTGCCAAATCAGGTGTCCCCCCAGCCTGCACAGTCAGGCCACTGGTCAGAGCAGCGGTGGGGCTGCAGGTCCTCTGGGCTGAAGCCTCCGTCCCCATCTGGTCCCAGCAGGAGCTCCAGCCCCAGCCCTGACCCTGTGGGACCCCCGTCCAGTCTCAGAGGTCCCGCTGCTGGGAGGACCCTGCCCCTTGCAGCTATGTAGCTCTTTTGACTGTGCCTGAGGTTCTACTCACAGCCCCTCTTGAGGAAGCCTCCGATTCAGGGGAGAACTTTGGTCTTGCCCACCTTTGCCCACCTACTGCCTGTACCCTCCTGCTTGAGGCCTTATGATTTGGAGGCTGCCTGTGGCCTGCTGCCTCCCCAGGCAGGCTGCAGCCAGCATCAGCTGAGCACGTCATGTCCACATGCTGTCCGCTCAGCGCCAAGTCTCCCGATGGCTGCCCCCTATGCAGAGGGAGAGACCGGGCTCCCAGGGGTTAGCTGAGTGCGTCCACCGTCCCCCTTTCCTCACCCCCTTGGTGGGGGCCAGAGGGGGACAGGAGACCCTTTGGGCCTGGCTTCCCTCATGTCACCTGCAGGCAGGTGGTGCCCTTCCAGAAGTCCCCCAGGTGGCCACCTGGCTGTGTTGGAAGCCAGATCATGTGAGCAGCCCAACTGAGAACTGGCCCCCAGCCCTTGGCCCCCAGCCAGTATTTGGGTATAGGTGGCCATGAGGCCCCATGTGGATAGCAGGTCCCCAGGAAGGAGCAGTGGTCAGGGGCTGGGGTGGGGGCCATTTCCTGAGCCTCATTCCGGAAGTGGTCCTGGACATTGAGCCAGGCAGAGGTATCATACCAGGCATCCCAGCACCACCCCTGGGCATGGTCTTGGGGTCTGGGCTGGCACTCAGGCCCCTGGCTTCCAGGAGGGCCTTGTCTTCACACCAGCCAATTCTTATTAAGTTCTTGCTGTATGTGGTGCAGCTGGAGAGAGCAAAACCCATTCCAGAGGGTGGCTGATGGAGCTGGGCTTCAGGAAACCCCTCAGGCTGCCACGGGAGCTTGGATTAGAGGGACTGTGAAGGCTGGGCGGGTGCCCGGGGATGGGGGTCTGGACCAGGCTGTGGCTCGGGTAGGGTGGGGGAGTCTGAATGTTTTAGGAGCTGGGTTGACAGGACCTGGAGACAGATAGGCCTGGAGGAGGCATTGACAGACCTTTGGCCTGTGTATGACTGGGTGGTCATCAATGGGAAGGGCAGGCCTGGTGAGAGGCATTCTGGGGACATCAGAGAGCCAGAGTGACACCTGGAAGGGCAGAAGCTCCACGGGTGGGAGGCCCAGGCCTCGTCAGTTTGGAGACGATGGCGGGAGGTATAGACCTGTGGGAGCACAGGGAGGCCTGCGGGGAGCGGCGACTGGAGGTGTCCACTGAGTCAGGCTGGTCCGGGGTCCCTGCCCAGGAGGTGGACGAGCCGGGCGACTGGCCTCCACCTCTATGCCAGGCGGGGAGGTGGAATTGTTGGCTAGAGAGTGTATCCTGGGGTCATGTCATTGGAGTGTAGTCACTGGTGTGTCACCACCAAGTCACCTGCATTGGGGGTGATGGTAGACAAAAAGTGCTGTTGTGCTGTTTTCATTGGTCTTTCTCCAGTTGTTATGAGACTGGATGTTTTTCTGTGTATCTGTGACATTTGTATATCTTTCGTTAATCTTGCCTATTCTCATCTTTGGCCTTTTTTTTTCCCCTGGAGTAGCTTGCTTTCTTTATGGTTTGTTAACAGCATATGTGGAAGGGGGATTATGGGCCTTTAATCCATCATCTAAATTGCTAGTGCTTTTCCCAGCTTGTAGTTTGTTTTCTGATTTTATGATATTTTGTGTGGAAGTTGCATATTTTTGTGCAGTTGGATCTTTCGGCTTTTGATGTTTTATTTCTGCTCATAGTTTCATGCTTTGAGAACCCGTGACTCTTCTCCCGTGTCTTGCACCATGTTCGGTTCTCTGATATGGTTCTGTTGACCTTGAGGGCCTGGGATTATGGAGATCCAGCTCTAACGCTGGTGCCCAGACCCCAGAGACTTAGCACAGGCTGTCAGTACTGCTCTGCTATGGGGTCGTCCACCAGAGCCCCCTTCCCGTTTGTGTGGTCTGTGCCACATTCCCCCCACCCTCCAGCTGGTAGCAGCTGGGCCCCTGGCCCTGGAAACCCCTGGGCTGCTTTGTGTGCTCTGAACCGTGTGTGGAGGGGTGAAGCCTGCCCTCCATGGTGCAGTCCTGCTGGGCGAGGGGGCAGGGGGTGGGAGGGAAAGGGGCAGGGCATGGATGGAGTGCTGAGGGGCCAGCTCTCTCCAGCCTCGGGCTCTCCAGATGAGAGTTCATTCAGGTCTTCCACCTCTGGCCCTGGGAAGAGGGAGCTCAGAGGGTGGGAGGCTGCAGCTGGAGAGCGTCTGAGGTGGGCCCGGGTGGACTTTGTGCCCTGCCTTGGGCCCCAGCACTGACCTGCAGCTGCTTTGCTCTCTAGAGACGTCTCCCACAACCTGCTCCAGGCGCTGGACGTCGGGCTTCTGGCGAACCTCTCGGCGCTGACGGAGCTGTGAGTGTCCCCTCCAGGGCCGCTGCGGGATTCCACACAGTGGGCAGGTGGCGGCTGCCTGTCACTGTTGCGGTTAAGGGGGCTCGTGTCAGACCATGTCGAATCTCTCCTTTCTTCCAGGGACATAAGCAACAACAAGATTTCTACATTAGAAGAAGGAATATTTGCTAATTTATTTAATTTAAGTGAAATGTAAGTTTTGTTGGTTTTGGTGGCTGTTGGCAGCTGGGCCCATGGCCCCCACACCTGCCCTCTGAGCCTGCCCCGCCCCCTGCAGAAACCTGAGCGGGAACCCGCTGGAGTGTGACTGTGGTCTGGCCTGGCTGCCGCGCTGGGCAGAGGAGCAGCAGGTCCGCGTGGTGCGGCCCGAGGCGGCCACGTGCGCTGGGCCCGGCCCCCTGGCTGGCCGGTCCCTCCTCAGCGGCCCCCTGTTGGACAGCGGCTGTGGTGAGTGTGGGTGGGCGGGACACACTTGGTCCCTCCCTGCCTGCCAGCTTTGGCCAAGCAGCCGGCGGGAACCCTGCCGGTTTTCAGGGGTCTCCAGCCTAGGGTGGCAGATGGGGATCGGGGAACAGCTGCATGAGAGAAATAATTACAGGGGCTGAGACAGACTGACTGGGGGAGGGGTCAGGGAGGCCCTCTGGACCAGGGGACCATGCGGTCGGGAGGCGGGGAGACCAGCCTGGGGGTGGGGGTGAGTGCCACACAGCCGTTGGAGGGTCGGAGATGATGTGATCTGGGGTGTAGAATGGGGTGGGGTGCACCCTCGGGACCAGCCTGCCTGCCCCTTCCAGGTGAGGAGTACGTCGCCTGTGTCCCTGACGACAGCTCGGGCGCCGTGGCGCTGGTGGCTTTCTCAGCTGCCCAAGAGGGCCCGCTGGCCCCTGAGGCCTGTAGCGCCTTCTGCTTCGCGGCTGGCCAGGGCCTTGCGGCTCTCTCAGAGCAGGGCAGGTGCCTGTGCGGGTTGGCCCGGCCTCCCAATGCCTCTTCGGCCTGCCTACCCTCCTGCTCCAGCCCCCCACTGCCCCCCGCCCCCACCTGCCGGGGACCCACCCTCCTCCAGAACATCTTCCCTGCCTCCCCAGGGGCTGCCCTGGTGGGGCCCCAAGGACCTCTGGCCTCTGGCCAGCCCGCCGCCTTCCACGTCACTGCCTCACTGCCAGTCAGCTCCACGCGCTGGGACTTCGGCGACGGCTCCCCTGAGGTGGATGTTGCTGGCCCGGATGCCACTCACCACTATGTGCTGCCTGGGCGCTATCCCGTGACTGCCGTGCTGGCCCTGGGGGTCGGCTCTGCTCGGCTCTGGGCAGAGGTGCGGGTGGAGGCGGCCCCCATAGCCCTGGAGCTCATGTGTCTGGCCTCTGTGCATAGCGACGAGACCCTGAAGCTCGGCATTCGAAACCGTGGCGGCTCCGGCCTCGAGGCCACCTACAGCATCGTGGCCCTGGGCGAGGAGCCAGCCCGAGGTGGGGCCACCCCGCCCCTGGGCCTGAGTCGGGGTGGGTGGGGCAGCCCTGGTTGGGCACACATCGATGCCCCGTCTCTCTGCCCTCTGACCCCCCAGTGGTGCATCCGCTCTGCCCCTCGGACACTGAGATCTTCCCTGGTAACGGACGCTGCTACCGCCTGGTGGTGGAGAAGGCGGCCTGGTTGCAGGCGCAGGAGCAGTGCCGGGCCTGGGCCGGGGCCGCCCTGGCCATGGTGGACAGTCCTGCCGTCCAGCACTTCCTGGTCTCCCGCGTCACCAGGTGCCTGCCCAAATGCTGCTGGTCCTCGGAGAGGCTGGGAGGTGGGGGGGAGGTCCCCAGAATGCTGGGGTGGGGATGGAGCATGAGCACACTGGGGTATCTGGAGGTGCTGTGTCCGGCCAGCCAGCCTGGCTCTGGGGATGAGGAGCCATGTTGTGCCCGTGGGTGGCCGTTCCTATCAGCTCTCCCGGCACAGATGTGGACACAGGGGTGCCCACTGTGGGAGGTGCACCCCCGGCCCTGTATCCTGCCCCCACTGTCCCATGCTGGGCCCCTCCTGGCAGGGACAGGGGAGGTTCTGGTGTGACCACGGCGGCTGCGCTTCCTCCTGCTCCTCATGCTGCTCCCCCCCGAGTGGTCACTGCTGCCAAGCGCTGCCCACGCACGAGGAGCCTCTTGGACGCTGTGGCTGCCCAGGCCTGTGGGGGCGTGTGCTCTGTAGTGGTCACCATAGGTGGCCCTGTCTGGTCTCTAGTCAGCCCTCAGCACCTGCCGTGGCTGGGAGGCGGGATGGGGTGGAGGCTGGCCCCCCTCCTCTCCCAGGGTCCCTGTGTGGGAAGGGGCTGATTGGACTGTGGGTCACCCTGGACTTCCCGAGGGGAAATCGAGGCCCAAAGCAGTCAAAGCCCTTGCCCAAGGTCACTTGGTTCGCAGGTAGTAATGCAGCCCCAGCACCCAGCTCTGACCACAGCACCTCAGCCACCCCTGCTGCCTGTCCCTCTGTCTGACCCTGTCCCAATATTTGTCCCTGTCCTTGTATCTACAAGCTCTGCCTCCAGGAGGGTCTCTCTGCCCTGGCAGAGCTGTGGGGAGTAGCCTGTTTGGGGGCTGATATGTGGGTGTCTTGGTCCCCAAATGCCACACCTGGAGCCTCACCTCCGGACACACACAAGTGTGCGTGGCCCTGGGCCAGAGTGAGGTGGAGCCCCATGAGTGTCTCAGCTGGGCCCCTGGCCCCATCGGATGGGTGATTGGGTGGGCATTGGTGTGGGCCTTGCTTGCCAAGTCATGTCTGAGCCTCAGTTTCCCCATTTGGAAAGTGGGGACAGAGGCAGAGCCTGCCTGACAGGCTGCTCTGAGGAGGGTGCCCCCAGAGAGAGGGCAGAGGGAGGGGTGCTTGTCTCCGGGGAGCCCCCGAGCGCCTGCCCTTCCCTCTGTCTGCCTGCAGGAGCCTGGACGTGTGGATCGGCTTCTCAGCTGTGGAGGGGGTAGAGGTGGGCCCAGCGCCGCAGGGTGAGGCCTTCAGCCTGGAGAGCTGCCAGAACTGGCTGCCGGGGGAGCCACACCCGGCCACAGCTGAGCGCTGCGTGCGGCTCGGGCCTGCTGGGCAGTGCAACACGGACCTGTGCTCGGCACCGCACAGTTACGTCTGTGAGCTGCGGCCTGGAGGTGCGCTGGGGCCCCTGGGAGGCTGGGGAGCACCTGGTGCCCTGGCCCAGGACACCCCTCCTCCAAAGCATACAGGGTCCCCTGGCCACCCCGGGAGCTCCTCCCATCCTGGCCAGGACAGCTGCCCCTGGCACCCCAGTTCATTCCTTAGCTGTTCAGTGTTCGTTAGCTGTTGGCTGAGTGTCTACTGTCCCGGACTGAGCCCACACTGGACAAAACAGGTGGAGGGAGCCAGGGGCTACTGCCAGGTGGCTCAGTCCCAGGTCTGGCCCCACCCTGGGCCCCCAACACACTCCTCCTCGGCCTGGGAACAGCACCTCATTGCACACTTGCACCCCAGGCCCTGTGTGGGACGCAGAGAACTTCCTCGTGGGAGCACCCAGTGGGGACCTGCAGGGGCCCCTGAGCCCCCTGGTGCAGCAGGAGGTCCTCTCAGCCCCCCGGGAGCCCGTTGAGGTAGGCTGGCCTTCCAGGCTTCTTGCCCTGGCTGTTTCAGTTCCCTTTAAAAAACAAGAAGCCTTTTTTCTGGGCCTTATTAACATTCTGTGTCCAGTAGAGTCAGTGCAGAGGGGAGTAGCACCCAGGCCTGGCATCGGGAGAGCCCTGAACGCTCCTGAGCCTTTTCTCTCGGTGCTTGGGGATTTTTTAGAAATGAAGGTACAATTCCTGTTGCTCACAGATGGTTTTGACCTGATTTTTTTCTCCTGAGTGACATTGTCTCCCACTGTGTGAAATGAGGCCAGTGGGGGCCTCTTGAAGGCCCGTCTGGTGGCTCCTCCCCTCTGACCTGGTGGGTGTTTGGGCATCGGGGTGGGGCCGGCTGAGGGCCGGGGTTGGTGGAGCTGAGTGGCCCCCCTGCCCTGGCAGGTGATGGTGTTTCCTGGCTTGAGCCCGAGCCGCGAAGCCTTCCTCACTGCTGCCGAGTTCGGGACCCCGGAGCTCAGCGGGCCTGCCCAGCTGCGGCTGCAGGTGTATCGGGCCATGCGAGGAACAGGTGGGACTCCATCCTGGCAGTGGGACTTGGGGGGCTCGAGCGGCCTCTCTGCACTGTGGTGTCTGCTGGTCCCTTGCCCACTGGACTGGTCTCCAGCCTCAAGGTGGAGAGAGTGGGGTCCACAGAGATGCCAACTCATGCTGGGGATCCCAAGGATGGGTTTGGTGGGGAACTCGCTGGGGCTGGGGACTCTCCGGGGTCAGTCAGCTGGCCTGGTGTGGGGAGGGTTAGAGGAGTGATGGTGGGGGACGGGTACACTACCTGGCGAGACCTCATGTCGTAGCAGGGCGTCCTTATGATCTGTTAGCAAATTGGGGTACCTACACCCCTTCTTTCCTTGCAGGGGCCCCAGGAAACAGCAGCGAGCCCCAGAGTAGGTCCCTGGAAAACAGGACTGAGCCCATCCCTACATGCACACCAGAAGGACACCTGTGCCCCAGATCCAACATCTGCTTGCCTCTGGACGCCCCCTGCCACCTTCGGGCCTGTGCCAACGGATCCACATCAGGGCTGGGGCTCCCTGGGGTCTCCTATGCATTGTGGAAAGAGTTCCTCTTCTCTGTGCCTGCGGGCCCCCCCGCCCAGTACTCGGTGTGTATCACTGGCCTAGGTGCCTTCTGCCTCCCCGTCAAACACAAACAAAATGCAGATTGTTCTGCACAGCCCTCCAGGTCCCCAACCCACCCGCCTCCCGCCTCCCGCCTCCCGCCTCGGCAGTGCTCTCCTCCTCTGCCAACCGTGAGAAGCTCCCGCCCCAGGGCCTTTGCACTTGCCTTTTAAGGAGGACTCTTCCCCTCTCTGGGCAAGGCTGGCCAATGTCCAGAAGTCCCGCCCCTGTCTGGGGAAGCCCCACCCCTGCCTGCATCCTCTCTGCCCTGTGTGTTCCGTCTGTCCCCATCTTGAGTGCCTTGGGGACCCCTGTGAAGCCTGATGGTGTGTGAGTGAATGAGGAGTGTTGAGATCCCTGTAGGGGGTGACTCTGGGTTACCCTAGTGGGGTTCTGCCGCCCGCTGGAGCCCCTGGCCCGGTGCTGCCTATAGGTCCCTGACCCACTGTGAGGACCTGACACAGGCCCACCCCCCTCTCCTGTAGGTCACCTTCCACGGCCAGGACAGCCCCCTGCTCCCTGGTGACCTCATCAGCTTGCAGCACGATGCCGGACCAGGCGCCCTCCTGCGCTGCCCCCCGGCACTCGGCATCCCTGGCTCCGAGGCCCCGTACTTCTCCACCAACGTCTCAGCCTGGCTGGCCCACCTGCCTGCCCAGCTGGAGGCGGCCCCGGCTGGCCCTGCCTGCGCCCTGCAGCTGCTTGTTGCCACAGAGCGGCTCACACCTCTGCTGGGCCTGAGCCCCAACCCGGGGCTGCGGCGGCCGGGGCGCTATGAGGTCAGGGCCACAGTGGGCAACAGCGTGTCCAGGCACAACCTGTCCTGCAGCTTCAACGTGCTCTCCCCGGTGGCAGGGCTTCGGGCCATCTACCCAGCCCTCTACGACGGCCGCCTCTACATGCCCACCAACGGCTCGGCCTTGGTGCTCCAGGTGGACTCCGGTACCAACGCCACGGCCACGGCACGCTGGCCTGGGGGCAACGTCAGTGCGCCCTTTGAGGCTGCCTGCCCTGCCATTGTGGCTGCCCTGGTGCCCGGCTGTGCCCACGAGGCCAATAGCACCCTGTTCTCGGTGCTGGCGCTGCCCGGGCTCAGCGAGGGCGAGCACGATGTGGCAGTTGTGGTGGAGAACGGTGCTGGCCGGGCCAACCTCAGCCTGCGGGTGAAGGCTGAGGAGCCCATCCGCGGTCTCCGCGCCACGCCCAGCCCTGAGGCCCGTGTGCTGCAGGGCGTCCTGGTGGTGAGTGTGGGCCCCCCCCCCCGCCCCGCCCCGCCCCGCCCTGAGACAAGGTGCCTATGCAGAGGGCGGCCTCTCCCCAGCGAGGAGAGCACTTGGCCACCGAGGACAGTGGGCTCAGTGTCGGTTTCTGGGCAGGTCCTGTTCAGTGGCTCCTCAGATGTTTCGTTAATTCCTAAGTTACTGGGAAGTCACCTGTGAAACAGTTGCTCTGAAAATGCTTCTTTTTGCTCTCACATTTCCTGCACGAATTGTCGAGCTCTTCACCCACCTCTGACCTCGCTGATCCTGGGTGTGTTTTCGGGGCCCTGCTGTGTTCCCACCTGGCTAAAGTGAGCGCTTTTTGAGGTTGGGGTCTGATGCCACCCGGCCACTGTCGGTGCCACTCCGGGAGGGGCTGTCCCTGTCCCTCTCCTGGGAGTACCCACCTCGCATAAGGCAGCCACCAGTTCTGCAGCCTTAGCACAGGGGCTGTTGGGCAGTTGTGTCCCCTTCCCCGGGCTTCCCTGTTCACACCTGTTCTATCAGGTGACTCAGGTAAACATCCAGAACCATGAGGCCCATTGAGACTCACGTGCCTTCCCAAATGGCACTGTGCTGTCCAGCTACGGGGGCCTGAGCAGGAGCCCTGGGATGGGGGTGCACAGACTGAGGTAGGTTGGCTTCTTGTCACGGGTGTTGGGTTTACTTTACAGATGAGGAAACTGAGGTACAGAGAGGTCAGGATGTAACCAAGCCCAGGCTCAGCCCTGCACTGTGTGGCCTCTTTAGCCTAGAGGGAAGCCCCATAGGGAGCTATGTCCAGGCGGATAGACGTGGGTTGAGGGCACAGTTGTTCCCCCAAAGACCCTGGGCTGGGGCAGGGCCATGGCCAGCTGACGCTGTGCCCTTCTGCAGAGGTACAGCCCCGTGGTGGAGGCTGGCTCGGACGTGGTCTTCCGCTGGACCATTGATGACAAGCAGTCCCTGACCTTCCACAATGTGGTCTTCAACGTCATCTACCAGAGCGCTGCAGTCTTCAAGCTCTCGGTGGGCGGGGGGCGTGGGCACAGGGTGGAGAGTAGGGTGGGGGGGGGCGGGGGCGGGGGCGGGGGCTGGGCTGTCCGCTGCTCACCTGTGCCTTCTGTTCTGCTTTGCTCCCGAGGACCCCGTGGCAGCTGTGGGTGAGTGCGGGGAGGGGCTTTGTCCATGCTGCCCTGTGGCCGGCTGGTGGCCTGCTCACTGCCGCCTGTCCCCACAGCTGACGGCCTCCAACCATGTGAGCAACGTCACCGTGAACTACAACGTTACCGTCGAGCGGATGCACAGGATGCGGGGCCTGCGGGTGTCTGCGGTGCCGCCCGTGCTGCCCCCCAATGCCACGCTGGTGCTGGCGGCTGATGTGCTGGTGGACTCGGCCATGGAGGTGGCCTTTCTGTGAGTGTGCTGGGCCCCTGGGTGGGGCCCCAGCCTCCACCTCCTCATCTGTCAGGACGTGCTGGGTACATAGGACGTTGGGAGCGGCTGCGGGGCTGCAGCAGGGTGGGTGGTACCCTGAAAGGAGGTGCAAGGAAAGGGACTACAGCCGGGCCCTCCCCACCCCTCCCTCCTACCCCTCCCTCCTACCCCTCCCTCCTACCCCTCCCTCCTAGCCTGCTCACCGCCTGCTCACTGCCCTGGCAGGTGGTCCTTCGGGGATGGGGAGCAGGTGATCGGCCAGTTCAAGCCTCCATACAACGAGTCCTTCCAGGTCCCAGATCCCACAGTGGCCCAGGTGCTGGTGGAGCACAACATCACACACACCTACACTGTCCCAGGTAAGGGGCAGGCCTGCTGCCCTGCCAGCCTCCAGCTTGGGCGAGCCCTGCCCCGGGGACAGCCCCTCCCTGGGGGACAGCCCCCCTTGGTCCTGCCTCCCGGGATCCAGCCTGGGCTGATGGTGCAGGGCCCTCACTGGGGTGAAGAAGGGATGTCCAGGGTTGAAGGGTGGATTAGGCCTCTGAGACCCATGATTCAAGTCTGCCGGCCAGAAACCGGACCCTTCTATCCCCTCCTGACTCCTCCCCTGAGCCTTTTTTGGGGGAGAAGAGAAGGTTCCTTTTAGTCATTTTTGAAATTCCAGAAGCCTCACACACAGAAATGCAGAGTAAACAGTGGTGCCCCTATGATCCCAGCCCTGCACCTATGCTTGCTCTGTCACCCCAAGGGCACTCGTACCTGGAGATGGTCGATCTTCATCTTTCTGCCTCAGCCCTGCGTCTCGCCCTGTGCTGAGAGCACCTGGGCCTGGGTCCAAGGGCGTTCTCTGTTCACGTTATGACTGGGGTCCTGCTTTGCGCCTCACCCCCACCCCAGGCCCCTGCCCACAGCACGGGGTTAGGAGGGGTTCTGCTGAGTAGGTGGTGGCGGCGACCCCGGCCCCGTCCCCATTCTGGGCCTGTCTGCCAGGTGAATACAACCTGACCCTGCTCGTGTCCAGTACCTTCGAGAACCTGACGCAGCAGGTGCCTGTGAGTGTGCGCACCACCCTGCCCGCCATGGCCGTGGCCACGGGCAGCCGGGTCCTGGTGGCTGGCTGGCCTGTCACCTTCTTCCCGCACCCGCTTCCCTCGCCTGGGGGTGTCCTGTACACGTGGGACTTCGGGGATGGCTCCCCAGCTGTAACACAGCCCCAGCCAGAGGTCAACCACACGTTCGCCTCGAGGGGCGCATACCACATCCGACTGGAGGTCAACAACACGGTGAGCAGCACAGTGGCGAGTATCAGCGTCCGTGTCTTCGAGGAACTCCGTGGCCTGACCGTGAGCCTGAGCCCGGCCGTGGAGCAGGGTGCACCCGTGGTGGTCAGCGCCACCCTGGATTCGGGCGACAACGTCACATGGACTTTCGACATGGGGGACGGCACAGTGCTCACGGGCCCTGAGGCCACGGTAGAGCACGTGTACCTGCGGGCGCAGAACTGCACGGTGACCGTGGGCGCGTCCAGCCCCACTGGAAACCTGGCCCGGAGCCTGCCCGTACAGGTCTTTGTCCTGGAGGTGCTGTGGATCGACCCTACGGCCTGCATCCCCACCCAGCCCCACGCCCAGCTCACAGCCCACGTCACCGGGGACCCTACCCACTACATCTTCGACTGGACCTTCGGGGACAGCTCATCCAACACAACCGTCCGAGGGGACCCGACAGTGATGCACAATTTCACACGTAGCGGTACATTCCCCTTGGCGCTGGTCCTGTCGAGCCACGTGAACAAGGCGCATTACTTCAGCAGCATCTGCGTGGAGCCCGAGGTGGGCAACATCACCGTGCGGCCCGAGAGGCAGTTCGTGCGGGTTGGGGACGCAGCCCGGCTAGTTGCCTGCGCCTGGCCCCCATTCCCCTACCGCTACACCTGGGACTTCGGCACCGAGGATGCTGCTGCCCGCCTCGGGGGCCCCGAGGCCACATTCACCTACTGGGACTCAGGTTCCTACCTGGTGACGGTCACCGTGTCCAACAACATCTCAGCCGCCAACGACTCAGCACTCGTGGAGGTGCAGGAGCCCGTGGATCTCACAGGCATCAGGGTCAATGGCTCCCACGTGCTGGAGCTGCAGCAGCCCTACCTGTTCTCTGCTGTGGGACGCGGGCACCCCGCCACCTACCTGTGGGAGCTGGGGGATGGCGGGCGGCTCCAGGGCCCTGCGGTCACCCACGCCTACAGCAGCACGGGCTGCTTCCCCGTCAGGGTGTCCGGCTGGAACGAGGTGAGCCGTGGGGAAGCCCAGCTGAATGTCACCGTGCAGCGGCGCGTGCGGGGGCTCAGCGTCAACGCCAGCCGCACGGTGGTACCCCTGAACGGCAGTGTGAGCTTCAGCACCTCCTTGGAGGTGGGCAGTGACGTGCACTACTCCTGGGTCCTCTGTGACCGCTGCACGCCCATCCCTGGGGGCCCCACCATCTCCTACACCTTCCGGTCTGTCGGCACCTTCAACATCATTGTCACGGCTGAGAATGAGGTGGGCGTCGCCCAGGACAGTATCTTCATCTATGTCCTGCAGCACATCGAGGGGCTGCAGGTGGTGGGCGGCGGCAGCAGCTGCTGCTTCCCCACCAACCGCACGCTGCAGCTGCAGGCCGCAGTCAGGGATGGCACCAACATCTCTTACAGCTGGACCGCTCAGCGGGACAGTGGCCTGGCCCTGGCTGGCAGTGGCAAAGCCTTCTCGCTCACCGTGCTCGAGGCTGGCACCTACCACGTCCAGCTGCGGGCCACCAACATGCTGGGCAGCGCCTCGGCCAACCGCACCGTGAACTTTGTGGAGCCTGTGGGGTGGCTGGCCGCCGCCGCCTCCCCGAACCCGGTGGCTGTCAATGCAAGTGTCGCCCTCCGTGCTGAGCTGGCTGGTGGCAGTGGCGTCACTTACACCTGGTCCCTGGAGGAAGGGCTGTGCTGGGAGACCCCAGAGCCATCCACCACCCACACCTTTCCCAGCCCCGGCCTGCACCTGGTCACAGTCACGGCCAAGAACCAACTGGGCTCAGCCAACGCCAGCATTGAGGTGGCTGTGCAAGTGCCTGTCAGTGGCCTCAGCATCAGGGCCGGTGAACTGGACTGCAGCTTTGTGGTGGCCAGTTCCACCGTGCCTTTCTGGGGGCAGCTGGCCTCGGGCACCAACGTGAGCTGGTACTGGGCCGTGCCGGGTGGCAGCAGGCATGGCCAGCACATCGCCATGGTCCTCCCTGACGCCGGTACCTTCTCCATTCAGCTCAATGCCTCCAACGCGGTCAGCTGGGTTGTGGCCACACACAACCTCACGGTGGAGGAGCCCATCGTGGGCCTGGTGCTATGGGCCAGCAGGAAGGTGGTGGAGCCCGGGCAGCTGGTTCACTTTCAGATCCTGCTGGCCACCGGCTCGGCTGTCAGCTTCCACCTACAGGTCAGCGGGGCTGGCCTCGAGGTGCTCCCCGGGCCCCATTTCTCCCGCAGCTTCCCCCGGGTCGGGGACTACACGGTGAGCATCCAGGCCGAGAACCACGTAAGCCGGGTGCAGGCGCAGGTGCGTGTGTCGGTGCTGGAGGCTGTGGGTGGGCTCCAGGTGCCCGACTGCTGCGAGCCGGCCATCGCCACGGGCGCCGAGAGGAACTTCACGGCCCGGGTGCAGCGGGGTTCCCGTGTTGCCTACGCGTGGTACTTCTCGCTGCAGAAGGTCCAGGGGGACTCGCTGGTCATCCTGTCGGGTCGCGACGTCACCTATACCCCCGTGGCCGCGGGGCAGCTGGAGATCCACGTGCGAGCCTTCAATGAGCTGGGCGGCGTGAACCACACGCTCGTGGTTGAGGTCCAGGACGTCATTCAGCACGTGGCGCTGCGCAGCGGCCGCTGCTTCACCAACCGCTCGGCCCGCTTCGAGGCTGCCACGAGCCCCAGCCCCCGGCGTGTGGCCTACCACTGGGACTTTGGGGACGGGGCCCTGGCAGAGGACACGGAGGTTCCCTGGGCGGCTCACTACTACCTGCAGCCTGGGGACTACCGTGTGGAGGTGAACGCCACCAACCTGGTGAGCTTCTTTGTGGCGCAGACCACGGTCACCGTCCACGTGCTGGCCTGCAGGGAGCCCGAGGTGGATGTGGCCCTGCCCCCGCAGGTGCTTATGAGGCGTTCCCAGCGCAACTACCTGGAGGCCCACGTTGACCTGCGCGACTGCGTCACGTACCAAACTGAGTACCGCTGGGAGGTGTACCGCGCCACCAGCTGCCAGCGGCCTGGGCGCATGGCCCGGGTGACCCTGCCCAGTGTGGATGTGAGCCGGCCCCAGCTGGTGGTGCCACGGATGGTGCTGCCTGTGGGCCACTACTGCTTTGTGTTTGTGGTGTCGTTTGGGGACACACCGCTGGCACGGAGCATCCAGGCCAATGTGACAGTGGCCCCTGAGCGCCTGGTGCCCATTGTCGAGGGTGGCTCCTACCGTGTGTGGTCGGACTCTCAGGACCTGGTGCTGGATGGGAGCAAGTCCTATGACCCCAACCTGGAGGACGGTGACCAGACGCCGCTCAGCTTCCACTGGGCCTGCGTGGCCTCGACACAGGTCAGCCACATGGCGGGGCAGTCGTCCTCCTGATCCCCCTTAGGTCGTTTGTGTGAATGAGGCTGGCAGGCTCTTGGGTCCGCTTGATATGTCTGAGTGCCTGGTGGGCTCGATCCCAGCAGGGGGAGGGGTCTTCCCAGCCATCCCCGGGCCAGGCTCTAATTGGAGGCAGGCCTAGGGTCTCACCCTCGTGCGCCCCCCGCCCCCACCGCCCCGTTATGGACTGCAGAGTGAGACTGGCGGGTGTGCGCTGAACTTCGGGCCCCGTGGGAGCAGCGTGGTCACCATCCCCCGGGAGCGTCTGCAAGCCGGTGTGGAGTACACCTTCAACCTGACCGTATGGAAGGCAGGCCGCAAGGAGGAGGTCACCAACCAGACGGTGGGTGCTGCCCTGGCCCAGCCCTGGGTGGAGCTACCAGCCCCCAGGGTGGGGGGGACTGCCAAAGAGGCTGAGTGCACAGGGCCCCTGCCTGCACATAGTACCGAGCACCCTTTTTTTTTTTTTTTAATTTATCTTTGGCTGTGTTGGGTCTTTGTTGCTGCGCGTGGGCTTTCTCTAGTTGCGGTGAGTGGGAGCTACTCTTTGTTGTGGTGCGCAGGCTTCTCATTGTGGTGGCTTCTTTTGTTGCGGAGCATGGGCTCTAGACGTGTGGGCTTCAGTAGTTGTGGCACACGGGCTCAGTAGTTGTGGCTCACGGGCTCTAGAGCACAGGCTCAGTAGTTATGGCGCATGGGCTTAGCTGCTCCGCGGCATGTGGGATCTTCCCGGGCCAGGGCCCGAACCCGTGTCCCGTGCATTGGCAGGCAGATTCTTAACCACTGCGCCACCAGGGAAGTCCCCGAGCACCCATTTTTAAGGTTTTTTTTGGTTTTTTGGGTTTTTGTTTTAGTGCTTCTAGAAGCTATTGGTTTTAAGTTACTATTACTCTTGATGCTAATTCTACTTAACAAGATGCTAATCTGGCATTGCTTTTTTCCAAAAAGGCCATAGCTGCACATGAAGCTTAGAGGCGCAGCACAGGCCCTAGTGGTTTGTGAGAAATTTACTGTCTCCGCAGCACTGAAGGCCAACAGCGAGGAGACACGTCCCTTCCCCAGAGCATGGTGTCCCCTCCCTGAATGGGGAGGGCCTGTTCTTGCCTGTGTGTGGAGCACGCTCTCTCTCCCTCCCTAAGCCGCCAAGCCGTCAGGACCACGTATGCTTGGCCCCATGGCACCACTCCTGCTGCTGTAACAAGAGGGGGTGCATCAGGCCCTGCTGGTGCCCGGGATGGGGTGTCCGTCCCCCGTGCCAGGTTTCTGCCCGGAGTGGCCGTCTGGGGTTGTCTGATGTGGGCCCTGCTCCCAGTGCAGAGAGCAGTGCGAGGCTCAGATGGGGCTGCGCTGAGCTGAGCTATGCTTGTCCCCACGCGGACACTCGTCCATCCGTACCTTCATGCCTCTGTTCATCTATCTGTTTGTAGCCGAGCACCTGTGGAGTGCCTGCTATGTGCCAGGTCCAAGACCGGCCCGGGGTGCTGCAGAAAATAAGCCCATCATGGTCTGCGCTTCATTAAATTCCCTCCTCCCCCTATGCTCCCCCCCACTGCCCCTCGCTAATCCTAGGAGTCACAAAACGACGTAAATATCCTGGGTGAGGGCTGAGCTCATGGCCCCACAGAACCTGTGCTTCGGGCTGACTTAGGAGTTGGCTGGGCCTGAGGAGCTTCTGCAGGTGGGAGGATGGCAGGGGCAGGGGCCCTGCTCTTCCATGGGTTTCGCTACCACCCACCACATGGGGCAGACTCAAGGGTCTGGGCCTCAGGAGCAGAGCCCCAGTCCGGAGGCTCCTGGCCAGGGTGGGCATGTCTCTCTCTAATCCTGCCCGGCCTCCAGGTGCTGATCCGGAGGGGCCGGGTACCCATCGTGTCCTTGGAGTGTGTGTCCTGCAAGGCGCAGGCGGTGTACGCAGTGAGCCGCAGCTCCTACGTGTACCTGGAGGGCCGCTGTGACAACTGCGGCGGGGGCTCCGAGCGCGGGGTGAGCAGGGGGCCCCGGGTGGGGACCTAAGGTGGGGGGGCCTGGGGGAGACCCGCCCCTGAGCACCTGCGATCTGGGTGCCCCCTCAGCGCTGGGCCGCGCGCAGCTTTAGCAATGAGACGCTGGTGCTGGATGAGACAACCACGTCCACGGGCAGTGCGGGCATGCGGCTGGTGGTGCGGCGCGGCGTGCTGCGGGACGGCGAGGGCTACACGTTCACGCTCACGGTGCTGGGCCGCTCGGGCCAGGAGCAGGGCTGCGCCTCCATCCATCTCGCCCCGAACCGCCCTCCACTGGGGGGCTCCTGCCGCCTCTTCCCGCTCGAGGCTGTGCGCGCGCTCACCACCAAGGTGCACTTCGAGTGTGTGGGTGAGTACGGCCATGGGGCCCTGGTGATGGGGGGCATGTGGGGACCCCGCTGATGCCCTGGGGGCCCACAGGCTGGCAGGACGAGGAGGACGCAGGTGCTCCACTGGTGTATGCCCTGCTGCTGCGGCGCTGTCGCCAGGGCCACTGCGAGGAGTTCTGTGTCTACAAGGGCAGCCTCTCCATCTATGGGGCCGTGCTGCCGCCCGGCTTTGCGCCCCACTTTTTGGTGGGCCTGGCTGTGGTTGTGCAGGACCAGCTGGGTGCCGCCGTGGTCGCCCTCAACAGGTGAGCCTGTGCCCGTGGAACAGGGCCTGGCCGGGGGTGGGAGGGGGGCCCGCCACCTGTTCATCCACAGCCTCTGCCCACAGGTCTCTGGCCATCACCCTGCCAGAGCCCCCCGGAGAGTCCCCCGACGGCCCCCCAGATCTCACGCCCTGGCTGTACAGCCTCACAGAGAGCACGCTGCCTGGGCTGCTGCGCCAGGCCGACCCCCAGCACGTCATCGAGTATTCGCTAGCCCTCATCGCTGTGCTCAACGAGGTTAGTGCAGCCGAGGAGCCCCTCCTGCACTGGCCTCTGTGCTGGGGGTGGCCCAGACACCCTCTCCTGACCAGGGCCTCGGTACCACTCCTACTCCCAGCAGCACCCACTTGCGGGGCCCTCCCCAGTGCCAGGCTTCCCCCTCCTCTCCTCATGCCCCTAGTCCCCACGTGGGGTACTGGGGAATGCCCCTTTTGCCCTTGACACAGGGCTCGAGTCGCCGCTGGTATTAGGCAGCGGCCGAGATGCCTGCCCTTGGCCGGCCTGCACTGTGGGCGGGGCTGCCCATCTCCTGCTGACGGCTCCCCTGTGCCTGCAGTACGAGCAGGCCTTGGCCATGGCGGCAGAGCCAGACCCCAGGCGGCAACTGCGCGCCCAGATACGCAAGAACGTCACTGAGACCCTGGTCTCCCTGCGGGTCAACACTGTGGACGACATCCAGCAGGTTGCGGCCGCCCTGGCCCAGTGCACGGTAGGACGAGACACAGGCCCTGCGGCAGCCCTGGGCCCCCAACCCTGATGACCCGAGAGCTCCTTTCCCAGCCAAGTCTGTGTGGCCACGTTCCCGTTCTCAGCTGTCTCAGCGTGAGCCACGGGTGCCCCCCAGGGTGACCCTGCAGGGGTCCAGGGCACAAGGCCCAGGTGTGGGGAGGGGCGAGCCTGTTCTGTACTCTAGCTTGTGGGCCTGTGGTTACACCTGACCCCGCCACCCTCGCCTAGGACTCAGCAACTTGGCTGGGCTGGGCTCTGTCTTGACGGCGGGGGGGACTGTGTTCAGGGTGGCAGGGGATTGCTGCCGAGACCTCGTGGAGGAGAAGGGAGGGGAAGGTCTTCTGGGTGGGGGTCGCCCTGTCTGCGACCTGGCTTACTTGGCTCTGTGCGTGGCTGGGGTGGCCAGTGGGGCCACGTTACCTTGAACTCTGCCTGTGTGTGGGGAAGAGCCACTGAAGGGCTCCTGGCAGAGATGCCCATGGTTGTAGCCGTGTTTGGCATGGATTTTCCAGCTGCAACATGAAAGGTGGTTTTGGAACGGCTCCACGGAGGTGGGGAGGCCGCCGTCACAGAGGCTGCTCCAGGATCACAGCGAGCATGACGGAGCCGAGCTGGGCTGAGGGGCAGAAGTGGGGGGAGCTGCTGCTGAGTGGCCCCCACCTGGCCTGGGTCAGCCGGGCTGGAGTGGGGCTGGACATGGTGATGGGCTCCCTGCAGGTGTCCAGCTGGGAATTTGTGTGCCGCTCGTGCCTGAAGAAGACACTGCACAAGCTAGAGGGCATGATGCGCATCCTGCAGGCCGAGACCGCCACGGGCACCGGGACGCCCACTGCCATTGCCGACAGCATCCTCAACATCACAGGTGTGGGCGCCTGCTGCTCCTCGGACCTTCCCCCACCTCTCCCCAACCTCTACCCACCTTCCAATCTCTGCCCCCCACCGGACCTCTCCCCCCAACCTCTCCCCCAACCTCTCTGCCACCTTTCCCCCCACCAGACCTCTCCCCCAACCGTACCTCTCCCCCCGACCTTTCCCCATGACCCCTCCCCCCACTTCTCCCCCTAATCTCTCCTATCCGTAGGTGACCTCATCCACCTGGCCAGCTCGGACGTGCAGGGCCCACAGCCCTCAGAACTGGGGGCAGAGCCGCCGTCGCTACTGGTGGCGTCCAGGGCCTACCAGCTCTCGTCGGCCCTCATGGGCATCCTCATGCGCTCCCGTGTGCTCAACGAGGAGCCCCTGACCCTGGCGGGTGAAGAGATCGTGGCACAGGGCAAGCGCTCGGACCCGCTGAGTCTGCTGTGCCAGGGTGACGCCTCGGGCCCCGGCTGCCACTTCTCCATCCCCGCAGCCTTCAGCGGGGCCCTGTCCAACCTCAGTGATGTGGTGCAACTCATCCTCCTCGTCGACTCCAACCCCTTCCCCTTTGGCTACATCAGCAACTACACTGTCTCCACCAAGGTGGCGTCCATGGCTTTCCAGACACAGGCTGGCACCCAGATCCCCATTGGGCAGCTGGCCTCAGAGCGCGCCATCACCGTGAAGGTGCCCAACAACTCAGACCAGGCTGCCCAGGGCCACCGCATCCCTGCTGGCTCTGCCATTGTCCAGCCCCAGGCCTCAGTCAGTGTCGTGGTCACCCCCGAGAACAGCAACCCCGAGGCCGGGCTTCACCTGCAGCTTACTTTCATGGTGCTGAACGGTGCGTGGCGTGGCGGGGCCCTCGGTGGGCGGCCTCCTCTTCCCTCCTGTGGCCCAGCCTGTGTGGGGCAGTGGGGTGGCCAGGTGAACAGGCGTTTCTCGCGGGCACCCCCAACTCGTGGCCTTCGGTAAAGTCTGTCTCCTGTTTTATGGGGCCCTGGGGGCCTGGCTGGAGGGCAGCGGGGTGGCTGGGGAGGGCTTCCGGGGTTGTCCCCTGGGGTGTGTGAGCTGCCCGGGCAGGGGTCTGAGCCTGCACATGCCACCTGCAGAGCACTACCTGCCGGAGGAGCCTGAGCCCTACCTGGCCGCCTACCTGCACACTATGCCCTGGCCCAACGAGCACAACTGCTCCGCCAGCAGGAGGATCAGCCTGGAGGTCCTGGCAGGCGACGACCACCGGCCTTACACCTTCTTCATCGCCCCAGGGTGAGCACGTCCTGCCCTGGACCTGGGAGCAGTGGGACTTGTTGGTGGGGTGGGGCTGGTCTCTGAGGGCAGGTGGCCATGATCAGATCCGTATGTGCCAGGGCCCGGGGGCTCCCTGTGGGGTTTGGGGAGCGGGCCAGGCCAGGTCTGGCCATGACACCCCCCAATTCTCCCAGGACCAGAGATCTGGGCGCGAGCTACTACCTGAACCTGACTAGCCACTTCCGATGGTCAGCACTGGAGGTGTCCGTGGGTCTGTACACGTCCCTCTGCCAGTACTTCAGTGAGAAGGAGATGGCATGGCGGACGGAGGGCCTCGTGCCCCTAGAGGAGACCTCGCCCAGCCAGGCTGTCTGCCTCACCCGCCACCTCACCGCCTTCGGTGCCAGTCTCTTTGTGCCTCCCAGCCACGTCCACTTCATCTTCCCCGTGAGTGGTGCTGCATCCTTGGACTGCTGGGGAGCCCCGGCTCTGCCCTGAGCAGGCGAGGGCTGGGCTGCGCCCATGGGGCCTGACGGCTCTGTCTCCCCAGGAGCCAGCCTCAAGCGTGAACTACATCGTCTTGTTGACGTGCACTGTGTGCCTGGTGACCTACGTGGTCACGGCTGTGATCCTGCGTAAGCTGGACCAGCTGGACGTCAGCCGGGTCCGCGTCATCCCATTCTGCGGGAAGGGGGGCCGCTTCAAGTATGAGATCCTGGTCAAGACCGGCTGGGGCCGGGGCTCAGGTGAGGGGGGCTGCCTTCCTGATGGGGACTCTTGTACTAGAGGGGTGGCTTCCAGCAGGGGTTTGGGTCACCATGGCTGTGCCAGGCAGCAGCTCGTTCATCTGCACAGCGACCTGTGGGCACGCAGTGGGCTCGTAGTCCCTGTGGGCAGCCGCTGACGTGCGCAGCCGGGTGGAACAGCCTGACGATTGGTGTGGCAAATGATTATTAAATGGTAATAAGTCGTCCTGGTGAAAAGATTGTTTTCAAGGCCTCAAAAGCTCTTGAACTCTTGGTTAAAAACATGGAAAGAAACGTGATGATGTAGAGTTAGTACAGTGTAACATAAAGCGTTAGATGCTGAGAACTAAAGTGCCTTATTTCTTTGTGGGAAACTTACCAAGAGTAGTTTGAGCAGCACTTGCCTTCTCATCTGTAATTGCCACCTGAGGGGGCATCTTTGTGCCTCGGCCAGCGGACACTTTGCTGCCGACCTCTTGTCGTGCTCTCCTCACTGTGAAGTACCTCTGAGAGTTCTTTCCACGTGAAGTTTTTGCCGGCATCCATTGCTATGTGACGTCTTCATCCTTTTTGTTGCAACCATTGCTCTCATGTTGGTGAGTTTGCTGTCAGCGACGGCCTCTCCAGAGCCCCTGGGGCAGCGGCAGCGGCAGCGGCAGCGACAGCGGCCCCGTGGTTGGCTGTTTCTTCAGTCGTGTGTTTGCCTTTGACGCAAAGTTCGCTTCCTTGGTACCATTTTTCATTTCTTTGCTGTGCTTTCATCTTTGTTACCTGGTTCTCTCTTTTATTTTTTATTTTTTAATTTGGGTCTTCGTTGCTGCTTGCGCAGGCTTTCTCTAGTTGAGGTGAGTGGGGGGCTACTCTTCATTGCAGTGCGCAGGCTTCTTTCTCACTGTGGTGGCTTCTCTTGTGGAGCACGGGCTCTAGGTGTGCAGGCTTCAGTAGTTGCAGCACGCAGGCTCAGTAGTTGTGGCTTGCAGGCTCTAGAGCTCAGGCTCAGTAGTTGTGTTGCACGGGCTTAGTTGCTCCATGGCATGTGGGATCTTCCTGGCCCAGGGCTCGAACCCGTGTCCCCTGCATTGGCAGGCGGATTCTTAACCACTGCGCCACCAAGGAAGTCCCTCTCTTTTATTTTTAGTTTTTAAATTTTTTTCTGGTCCTCTGTGTTGATGACCCACTTTTATAAAACGTCGTGTAGGTTTATCACTAGGGACATGGAGGCAACACTGCTGTGCACTTGGTGGTCCGTGTGGGGACTGAGAGGTGTATGGTGACTGGTCACCAGCAGCCTCTGGGAGAGGTGACGTCACCCATCAGGACATGCGTCTCTTATGTAGCGGACTGAAGGCTGGCAGCCACCTTCACGTTCCACGCTGTTACTTGCAGTTAAGGCACCACCACAAGTGGCATTTGAATTGTGTCACTGGGGGCCGTTCATTTAACGGTTTGAGGCGACTGAGATCCGTTTGTATCAGAGCTGCAGGGCGAGGGCTGCCCGTGCCTGTCGAAGGAAGGTTGTCAGGGCAGACTCGCCCGGGGTCAGTGTCTGGTGGGCGGCAAACCCAGAGTCCTGCCCCCTGTCCCTCCGTCCTCCAGGGACCACAGCTCATGTGGGCATCATGCTGTACGGGGCAGACAGCCGCAGTGGCCACCGGCACCTGGATGGGGATGGAGCCTTCCACCGCAACAGCCTGGACATCTTCCAGATCGCCACCCCGCACAGCCTGGGCAGCGTGTGGAAGATCCGCGTGTGGCATGACAACAAAGGTCTGGGGGCCCCGCTGCTGCCGCCCCCACCCCCCTGCTGCCCACCCAGCCCTGACCGCCCTGCCCCTCCCCTCTGCAGGGCTGAGCCCCGCCTGGTTCCTGCAGCACATCATCGTCAGGGACCTGCAGAACGCCCGCAGCACCTTCTTCCTGGTCAACGACTGGCTGTCAGTGGAGACGGAGGCCAACGGGGGCCTGGTGGAGAAGGAGGTGCTGGCGGCAAGTAAGGCCCTGCCCCGATGGCGGGCCATGGGGTGGGGGTGGGGGGGTGGGGTGCCTGGCCCTGGGATCTCCTGAAGCCCTCCTGTCCCCGCCCAGGTGATGTGGCCCTGCGGCGGTTCCAGCGCCTCCTGGTGGCCGAACTGCAGCGCGGCTTCTTTGATAAGCACGTCTGGCTCTCCATGTGGGACCGGCCACCTCGGAGCCGCTTTACACGTGTCCAGCGAGCCACGTGCTGCGTCCTCCTCATCTGCCTCTTCCTGGGTGCCAACGCCGTGTGGTACGGTGCCGTGGGAGACGCTACCTACAGGTGGGTGCTGTGGGGGTCGGAACGCCCTCCCTCTGCCCAACCCCCAATCCTTCCTGCCCCACCCCCCAAGCCGGCCCCGTCTCTCCTCTCCTGCCACAGTGTGGGGCCCGCGTCCAGTCTGATGCCACTGAGCATCGACACCATCGCCGTCGGCCTGGTGTCCAGCCTGGTTGTCTACCCCGTCTACCTGGCCATCCTGTTCCTCTTCCGGATGTCCCGGAGCAAGGTGGGCGGGGCTCCTGGAGCGTGGGCACGGCTGCCCCTGCCGAGGGCTGTGCTGTTCAGTATGGCAGCCAGAGAGGGGTCAGGAGCCGGGGGAGAGATGCAGGGTGTCAGAATCAGGAGTGAACAGGGGTCACTGCTGACACCACCGAAGCAAACAGGACTGGCTGGAGAACCAGCTGATGCCCATGTCTCATAAGAAAGGGTCATACACCATGACAAGTGGCATTTCCCCCAGGAACCCAGAATGAACATCCTAAGCTGTATGTGGCTGGGTTTTTTTGGGGGGGCAGGGGGGTTGTTTTTTGTTTTTTTAAAATTTTTGGCCACACCACGGGGCATGCAGGATCTTAGTTCCCCAAATAGGGATCGAACCCACGCGCTCTGCAGTGGAAGCACGGAGTCCTAACCAGTAGACTGCCAGGGAATTTCCCATGTGTGGCTGTTTTTATATATGTGTATGTGTGTGTATACTTATTTTTATATATATATATGTATATATATATATATCTTTTTTTTTTCTTTTTGGCTGCGTTGGGTCGTCATTGCTGCGCGCAGGCTTTCTCTAGTTGCGGCGAGTGGGGGCTACTCTTCATTTTGGTCCACGGGCTTCTCCTTGCAGTGGCTTCTCTGGTTGCAGAGCACAGGCTCTAGGCGCACAAGCTTCAGTAGTTGTGGCACGCGGGCTCAGTAGTTGTGGCTCACGGGCTCTAGAGCGCAGGCTCAGTAGTTGTGGCACACGGGCTTAGTTGCTCCATAGCATGTGGGATCTTCCCGGCCCAGGGCTTGAACCCGTGTCCCCTGCATTGGCAGGCGGATTCTTAACCACTGCGCCACCAGGGAAGTCCCTGGCTGTTTATATTTAAGTTGATTAAAATTAGATAAAATTAAAACTTCAGTTTCTCCATTACACCAGCCACACTTCAGGTGTTCTGTATTGGCATGTGGCGAGTGGTTCCTGTGATGGACAGTGTAGGTGTAGAATGTGTGCATCTAGAACATTCTCCAGGACAGCACTGCTCTAGACTGCCTGCCAGGAGCGAGCATGCCTCCCCACAGCAGGGGCCCAAGCTGCCTCCCACTGACTGCCTGCCTCTCCTGCAGGTGGCCGGGGGCCCGAGCCCCACACCAGCAGGGCCGCAGGCACTGGACATGGACAGCTGCCTGGACTCATCTGTGCTGGACAGCTCCGTACTTGCCTTCCCAGGACTCGGCGCTGAGGTGCGGGCTCCCCAGGGCCTGCCCGGATGGGGTCGTGTTCTGGGCAGCCTGGAATCAGGTTTTCTCTGTGCTTCTCAACAGGCCTTTGCTGGACAAATGAAACACGACTTATTTGTGGAGGATTCTAAAAGGTGGGGGTCCCTAGAGAAAACGTGAGCCGTCTCTCCTGTAGGTCAGCTGCGCCTCTCATGTGCCGCGTCACATATCCTCGTCCGTGTGTCGTGGGGCTGTCCCGGGAATGTTTGCTCAGCAGCCCCGCATGTCCACGTGTGACGGGACTTGGGTTGGGTGTGTGTGCAGATGCGTCCCCCGGGCTCCCCTTGCTGACCTGTCGCCTGCAGCCTGGTGTGCTGGCCATCCAGCGAAGGCACCCTCAGTTGGCCAGACTTGCTGAGTGACCCGTCCGTCATGGGCAGCACCCTGCAGCGGCTGGCCCGGGGCCGGATGGGCCGCATGCCGGGCCCAGAGGATGACAGTCTCTCCCTGGTCAGCCCCTCCTCACCTGCCAAATACTTCTCAGCTTCAGGTGGGTGAGCAGGGGTGGGGAGGGTGGTGTCCCCCAGCTCCCCCCAGGAAGGCTCCAGGGCTGACACATTTTGCTCCCTCCAGATGAAGACCTGATCCGGCAGATCCTGGCTGAAGGGGCTGGCAGCCTGGCCCCCACCCAGGACACTCAAGGAGAAACGGACCTGCTCACTGGCCTGTGAGTGCCCAGCTCCTGGGGGTGGGGGGCAGCAGGGAGCCCAGCCAGTAACCCTGCTCCCTGTCTGGACCTGCCCTTGTGCTGTCCAGCCAGTGTGGGGTTGGGGCGAAGTTGTTAGGCCTCAGAGTCCCTCATCTGTTGAAAGACCTCGTGGGGTCACCAGGGTCCAGCCAGTGTTCCCTTTAGGGTGGCAGGAGGGAGGGATGTTTGAGTAACAAAAGGCCACCAGTGTGAGGCTGGCAGGACCTGCCGTGATGCGGGCTCGTTGCAGGCTTTTAAATAGCTAATGTTTTTCCTTTCGACACTATTTCAATTTCATGGTTTTTCTTTTTTCTTTTTTTTTGGCCGCACGGTGCGGCTTGTGGGATCTTAGTTCTCTGACCAGGGATTGAACCTGGGCCCTGGCAGTGAAAGTGCCGAGTCCTAACCACTGGACCGCCAGGGAATTCCCTTCAGTTTTATGTTTTGTTTTGGTTTTTTTAATTATTTAATTAATTAATTTATGGCTGTGTTGGGTCTTCGTTTCTGTGCGAGGGCTTTCTCTAGTTGTGGCAAGCGGGGGCCACTCTTCATCGCCGTGCGCGGGCCTCTCACTATCGCGGCCTCTCTTGTTGCGGAGCACAGGCTCCAGACGCGCAGGCTCAGTAATTGTGGCTCACGGGCCCAGTTGCTCTGCGGCATGTTGGATCTTCCCAGACCAGGGCTCGAACCCGTGTCCCCTGCATTGGCAGGCAGACTCTCAACCACTGCGCCACCAGGGAAGCCCCCCTAGTTTTATGTTTTTAAGAATTTCTCAACTTCTTGGCTGGTTTCCAATTTAGTAACAAAGATTCACATAGAATTACCTCATACCTCTTTTCTCATCTGTATCTATTTTAATATCCGTATTTCCATTCCTTTTAACTCTTCTAATTTTCAAGCAACCAAAAATTACTGAGATATACGAACTCTCTCAGAACACAGAGAAAAAGGTAAAGCTTCTCAATTTATTTAACGAAGACAGATAACCATGCCATGATGGAATTTTAATGAAGGAATTGCCAATCAGTTTTGAAACCTATGCTATGAGGAAGCCCTGGTAGTAATTAGCAGCTGACCACCCCACCACCTCCAGCCCAGAGCCCTCCCTGACACCCAGGTCCAGACATCCACCTGCCAGTAAGCAACTTCTCCGCATGAGTGTCCAGGGCAGCACAGACTCGCACAGCAACACGAGATGTCTCAGGAAAGGGCAGGTGCACTCTTGGACTGACCAAGACAAAACTCTTGGATTCATTCTCGACTCCTCTCTTTTCAAGTACTTCCTCACACGAGCCTTTAACAGATTCTGCCTGCTACTTTCTAGATTCGGAATCTGACCTTCTCTCCACTTGCCCTTGCACCTTCCATCCAAACATCATCCTCTGCCTGGACCATTCTGGGGCTGACTCAGCAGAGTCCTGTTCCTCCCTTACAGCTCACCTTCCTTCTCCCTGCAGCAGACTCTGCCACTGCCCTCCTGGGGTGGGGAGGGGGGCACATTGGTACGGGCTGTTGGTGGGAGGCCTCAGCTCTTCCCCATCTGGACCTCAGCACTAGGCTGCTTGAGCGTCCTCACAACATGGCGACCAAAGTGAGTGGTCCAGGAGAATGAGGTGGAAGCCATAGTGTCCTTTGTGGCCCAGCCCCTTATTCACACACGATCATTTCCACAGTATCCTCTTGGTTAGGAGGAAAGCATCACTGGGGCCATCCAGCAGGTGGCCTGCTGCAACTGGGCACAGTCCTCACGATGCTCCCCCAACCACACCTGATCTGGCCCCACCCCCTCCCTGTCCCTCTCCTGCCACCTCCGTCGCCCACTTCCTTTGGCTATGGCTTCCCTTGCTCTTCTGTCCTCATCTTTTATATTTGCTGCTCCCTCTGCCTGGAGGGTTCTTCCCAAGACAGGAGCCTCACGTTCTACTTCCTTCAGGTCTCCTCTCAGATGCTTCCTGATCAGAGCCTGCCTTCCTGCCCCGTGTAAATAATGTAAAAGGCACGGGAACGTGGGCGCGTGCTCGTGCAGGGCAGAAACAGGCCTCTGTCTCCATGTCCTCCCCTGCTTCGCTTATGCTTTCTGTCTGCTTCCTCCACCAGCACGTGCACATGACATGCACACGGACTGTGCTCTTGTCTCTCAGTGCGTAGAGCAGGGCCTGGCATCTAGTTAGGGGATGTCATGCTGGTTGTGACCGAAGGAATCAGTGAACCCAATCAGACATAGCCTTTGCTCTCCTGCAGCTTAGAGTCAAATGTCAAACTCTGTGTATTCTAGCTGAACCACTGATCCTGATACGACCTGTTTCTATCTGCATGTAAAATATAAACACATGTAGAGAAAAAGGACTAGAAGTAACTATTAACACTACTGTTCCTTGCATGATGGAAATCTATTTTCTACAAATAGTTTATGCTACTTTTATAATCAGAAAAGTCCATTTCAAGAAAAAAGTGTGTCCTGTGTATTCATGTCTGTTCTCTCTGTGCTGTCCCACCTCCAGAAGCCGTTAACGCCTTTTATTCCCTGGGAGACGCACAAAACCAGAAAGGTTTGCCGCCACTCAGCGGCAGGCATGTCTGGAGGCCCATTCTCTTCAGGGTACAGCTGTGCGGACCTGCCGCTAAGTGTGTGCACTTTGTCCCCAGTTCATGGCTGTCACCGTCTTGCTTCCCTCTTTTCTTTCTCCCCCTTCTCTCCTCTCCGCTCCGGCTCCCGTAGCTGCCCTCTCTCTGGAGCAGCTCTGGAGCCCGGAAGGTCAGGTCGGGCGGCGCCGGGAGAGACAGGCAGCTCGGCACGTGAAAGACACATGTACGTTTCCTTGTCCAGAAGCCGGTCTTGGGTTTCGCGTGCAGGGAGGCCTGGTTTGCTGGCACAGAGGTCAGGCTGGGGGACGAGGCTGGAGGCCGGATGGTGGCGCCGTGGGGGGGCGATGGCTGCTGGAGCGGTGACAGGATGGAGGGGCAACAGGTCACAGTGATGTGAGGCAAGGACCGGGTCCTGGAGGAGGTGACCTGGCCCCTCCCCAGAGTGACCAGTGGTGTTCTGGCCTCCAGCACCATCTCCACCTGGCTTGGGGCAGTGTCCTCTCTCTCCATGGACCAGGAGAAGGGAATGCACGGGCCCAGAGAGGTGGGCTGGCCGCGCCTTGGGCGGCATGTGGGCCGACAGGTGATTGCTGGCTGCTCCCCTCTGCCTGTGCCTCAGGTGCAGCACCCCTGGTGAGAGGAATCAGACGCTGATGCTGCCAGGGGAGAGGGGGCTGCCCAGCTCGAGCCTGACGTGGGAGCAGCCCCAGCCGGCAGAGCTGTCCAGGACAGGTGCGCTCCCGAGTCCCCAGGTTGGCCCTCCCCACCCCTTCCTCTGCGCTGCTGGTGACCTGTCTGTGTCTGCTTCCCCAGGGCTGGTGGAGGGTCTGCGGAAGCGACTGCTGCCGGCCTGGTGTGCGCCCCTGGCCCACGGGCTCAGCCTGCTCCTGGTGGCCGTGGCCGTGGGGGTGTCAGGGTGGGTCGGCGCTGGCTTCCCCCCCAGCGTGTCTGTCATGTGGCTCCTCTCAAGCAGCTCCAGCTTCCTAGCTTCGTTCCTCTGCTGGGAGCCACTCAAGGTAAGTGGGATGCAGGGGGGCCAGGCTGCCAGCCTCTGGCACCCACGGGCCCCTCTGATGCCAGCCCTGGTCCAGGTCCTGCTGGAAGCTCTGTATTTCTCGCTGGTGGCCAAGCGGCTGCACCCTGATGAGGACGATACCCTGGTGGAAAGCCCGGCCGTGACGCCCGTGAGCGAGCGTGTGCCCCGCGTGCGGCCGCCCCATGGCTTTGCACTCTTCCTGGCAAAGGAGGAAGCCCGAAAGGTCAAGAGGCTGCACAGGATGCTGAGGGTGAGCTCAGGCCATGCAGCCAGCGCCTGCCCTCCCTCTCTGGCCTCCTGGCCAGGGCAGCATCTTCCAGGAGGTCCTGCCTTTCTCAAAAACCTCACCTGCACCCTCTTTCTGACCACCAAAGGCCCTTTAGCAGGTGGTGTAGGGCTCTGCAGCCCCCGCCCCAACTCCCTCCCATCACCTCCTGGCCCATCCTCCTGTCCAACTCAAATGCCTGCTCCTTCCTGGCCTCACTGGGCCCTGGTGCGGCTCCTTGGCCTTCACGGACCACATCTGCCCCCAGGCCTGGCTCTCAGCACAAGGCCCCCTGGCTGTGGGCACTTTGCTGCCCAGCGTCCGGAAGCCCTGCTCTGTCACGGGTGGGGTGGGGGCAGGCTGGGTTCGGCTGACTCCGGGTCATCCCTGCCCCCCAGGGCCTTCTGGTATACATGTTCTTCCTGCTGGTGACGCTGCTGGCCAACTATGGGGACACCTCGTGCCACGACCATGCCTACCGCCTGCAGAGCGCCATCAAGCAGGAGCTGGACAGCCAGGCCTTCCTGGCCATCACCCGGTATGGACGCCCCGATATGCAGGCACAGGTCTGTCTTCTCGGCCAGGGTGGTGCTGATGCTGACCAGGGTCCACCTTGATCCCGCCCTTGGTCCAACCCAGCCCGTAGGGGATATTGGGAAGTACCTCAATACATTTTTGGTTGTCAGAACTGGAGTGGGTGTTGCTGACAATGGGTAGAGACCACAGATACTGCTCAACACCCTACGTGCCCAGGACGGCCCCACAATAGTGTTATTGGCTCCTGAGTGTCAGGAAGCCCAGGCTGAGGAACCAGGTTGTGCCTCGTCCCCTGGGGTAGCACTGGTCGCCTCCCCCTGGCTGGGCCGGGGCTGCAGTAGCAATGCTGTCTGGGCCTCTGACCCCTGGTGGGCACCGGAAGCTGAAGGATGGAGCATGTGACTCTGTCTGGTGTGGTCAGGTCTGATGAGTTCTGGCCGTGGATGTCCCACGTGCTGCTCCCCTACATCCACGGGAACCCGTCCAGACCAGAGCTGGGGCCCCCACGACTGCGGCAGGTGCGGCTACAGGAAGGTGAGCTGGCGAGGGGCACCCTGGCACTTACCCTTCCTTTTTTCCAAAGAGAAGCCTTTGGCCAGGGTCTGGTTCCAACTCCCTTAGCTGGGTGACCTCCCTGCCTCAGTTTCTCGATGTGTAGGTGAGACAGTGACATGTATCTTCTGGGTTGCTGGGAGGGTTCGGTGAGATCCCATAGAGCTCAGCCTAGGAGGCTGGTGAACAGTCAGTGCTCCTGGTTTGGCCGGGCTCATTCCCCAGCCCTCTGCTTTCAGCGCTCTGCCCGGACCCGCCTGGCTCAGGGGCCCCTATGTGCTTAGCAGCCTCAGGTGGCTTCAGCACCAGCGACTACGGCATTGGCTGGGGGAGTGCTGCCCACAACGGCTCTGAGATGTGGGCCTACTCGGCGCCGGACCTGCTGGGGTGAGCACGGAGGGCAGGTCAGGGTGCCCAGGGGGCAGGGGGAGTTCTCCAGAGGAGCCCCTCGTTCCAGCCTACTCCCAGGTTCTGCATGGCGCCGGCTCTGACACTGTCCTCCTCCCTGGCAGCGTCTGGTACTGGGGCTCCTGCGCCGTGTATGACAGCGGGGGCTACGTGCAGGAGCTGGGGCCCAGCCTGGAAGAGAGCCGCGCGCAGCTGGGCTTCCTGCAGCTGCACAACTGGATCGACAACAGGTGGGCGCCCTGCCCTCAGCCCCCTCCCGACCCCCGCCCACTGTGCACATTGGTCACATCTGCGGGCCGGCTCACTCCCACGCCCAGCTTCGCTGCTTCCGATCATCCCCTGAAGGAGCCCAGCGAGCCCGCCTGCAGCCCCGCGGCCTCCCCGGTGCACGCCTCACCCTCCCCTCAACACCTGCCCCCAAGCCTCTTCTGCGAGCGCATCGGCTTCTCCTGGCGCGGCCCCTTCCTTTCCACCCCGTCTGACTCCGGGCCCTCCGCGCAGGAGCCGTGCAGTGTTCGTGGAGCTCACGCACTACAGCCCGGCGGTGGGGCTGCACGCCGCCGTCACGCTGCGCCTGGAGTTCCCGGCGGCCGGACACGCCGTAGCGGCGCTCAGCGTCCGCCCGTTCGCGCTGCGGCGCCTTAGTGCCGGCCTTTCGCTGCCGCTGCTTACCTCGGTAGGCCCCGCCCGGCCCCGCCCGGCCCCGCCCCGGCCCGGCCCGGCCCTGCCCTGCCCTGCCCTGCCCTGCCCTGCCCTGCCCTGCCCTCGATGGCCCCGCCCGGGCCCTCGATGGCCCCGCCCCGGCCCTGACCCCTCCCCGGCCCCGCCCCCACAGGTGAGCCTGTTGCTGTTTGCTATGTACTTCTCCGCGGCTGAGGTGCGCGCCTGGCGCAGGGAGGGGCGTGCGCGCGCCACGCGGCCTGGGACCTGGGCGCGGTGGCTGCTGGTGGCGCTGACGGCGGCCGCAGCGCTGGTGCGCCTGGCCCAGCTGGGCGCCGCTGACCGCCAGTGGACCCGCTTCCTGCGCGGCCGCCCGCGCCGCTTTACCAGCTTCGAGCAGGTAGCACAGCTGAGCGCCGTGGCCCGCGGCCTGACCGCCTCGCTGCTCTTCCTGCTTTTGGTCAAGGTGAGGGTTGGGCCGGTGGGCCGGGGCGGGCCGGCGTTGGCGGGGTCGGTCGGCTGACGCCCACTGTCCACAGGCTGCCCAGCAGCTGCGCTTTGTGCGCCAGTGGTCGGTTTTCGGCAAGACGCTGTGCCGGGCCCTGCCAGAGCTCGTGGGGGCGGCCTTAGGCCTGGTGGTGCTCGCCGTGGCCTACGCGCAATTGGCTGTCCTGGTAGGTGCCAGTGGGGCCCTTGGAGAGGGTGGCTTAACCCAGGCCGCGCCTCACTCATGCCACCTTCCCCACAGTTGGTCTCCTCCTGCGTGGACTCACTTCGGAGCGCTGCCCGGGCCCTCCTGGTGCTGTGCCCCGGGGCTGGGGGTCCTGCCCTGTGCCCTGCGGAGTCCTGGCGCCTGTCCCCTGTGCTATGCACAGGGCTCTGGGCCCTGCGGCTGTGGGGTGCCCTGAGGCTGGGGGCAGTTCTCCTGCGGTGGCGGTACCACGCTCTGCGTGGGGAGCTGTACCGCCCAGCTTGGGAGCCACAGGACTACGAGATGGTGGAACTGTTCTTGCGCCGGCTGCGCCTCTGGATGGGCTTCAGCAAAGTCAAGGAGGTGGGTACGGCCCAGTGGGGGGTAGAGGGACGCACCCTGGGCCCAGCTGAGCCCAGGGCGCAGCCGGACTGACCGAGCCCCTGTGCCGCCCCCAGTTCCGCCACAAAGTCCGCTTTGAAGGGATGGAGCCCCTGCCCTCCCGCTCATCCAGGGGCTCCAAGTCTTCTCCGGATGTGCCCCCACCCAGCGGAGGCTCCGACGCCTCCCGCCCCTCCACCTCCTCCAGCCAGCTGGATGGGGTGAGCGTGGGCTTGGGCCGGCCGGGGCCCCGATGGGAGCCCGAGCCTGAGCCCTCCCGTCTCCAAGCTGTGTTTGAGGCCCTACTCGCCCAGTTTGACCGACTCAACCAGGCCACGGAGGATGTCTACCAGCTGGAGCAGCGGCTGCAGAGCCTGCATGGCCGCAGGAGCAGCGGGCCCACAGCCTCACCTCCCCCTAGCCCCTCCCCAGGCCTGAGGCCAGTCCTGCCCAACCGCCTTGTCCGGGTCAGTGGAGGCGTTGGCTTGGCTACAGGCCCCAGCAGGGCATCCCTGCGGGCCAAGAACAAGATCCACCCCAGCAGCACTTAGCCCCAGGGGATCTGGGCTCATGCCTCTTCTCTGGGGTGGGCCTGTGACTTCACTCTGGCCCCTCAGAGGCAGAGCAGACACCGCTCAGTATTATTATCTTCTGCCACCCTCGAGGTTTCGGGCCAGGCAGAACAGCTGCACGCAGGTCCCCCAGAGAGCAGGCAGCACTTGTCTGTGTCTCTCTGTGGGCTTCAGCACTTTAAAGAGGCCGCGTGGCCAGCTAGGACCCAGGGTCCCCTCCCTAGTTCCCTGTGGGAGGACACAACAGTATTGGACTGAGTGCCCGGCCTCTGAGATGCTAATTTATTTCCCGAGTCCTCAGGTACAGCGGGCTGTGCCCGGCCCCACCTCCTGGGCAGACATCTCCCCCTTGCTAAGGATCCAGGCTATGGGGGATGGAACCTGCACCTCCTGTCATCCTCCCCCCTAAATTATTACCTCCTCTGTCCCCCTGCTGAGTGCATTCACCTCCAGCTGCCGCTGTGTGTCTGTTGTCTGTCAGTAATTTATGTGGGGTTAAAATGTATATATTTTTGTACGTCGCTTTATTTTTCAATAGGGCCAAGGGGCCTGGTGGCTGAAACAGCCTGTGCCCACTGTCACCCACCTTGAGGGGGAGCTGGGACTGCAGAGCTGGCCTCCCTCCCCAGACACCTGCCCACACGGCTGGGGAAGCAACAGCCACTTCTTGGCTCCAAGTCTGGCCTTGGGCAGGTGCTGGGCAGAGAGGGCGGTTGGAGGGGCGCAACCACCCCAGGCCATTCTTGTCACCACCATGGCCTTATTCTCCTCCCCTGCCCAGGCCTGCTGGTGGGTCTGGGTGAGGCGCAGCACCAGTGCATGGCACGGGGCCCTAGGGTGGGTAGGGGGAAAGATCTCTCCCCGGGGGCTGGCTCCCGGGCCAGGGGAGGTGAGCATGACACTGCACGTGTGAGGCTTTCCTGAGGGCAAGGCCCCAACAGCAGCCTGACAGGCCCCCTCCCTGCTCCAGTGGGCGTGGCCAAAGCTACAGCCTTGATCCCACCCCACCCAACAGACGAAGTCAAATAAATGAGTTGACTGACCGTTCCAGTGTCTGTGTCCACGCTGGTGTCTGTCTGTGTCCAAGCACGCAGGCCTGGGCCACACCAGCACTTTATTTGCACAAATAAATACCACCCAGTGTACCTCACGGGGGCAGGGAGAGTCCGGCAGCATGGCTGCTCAGGTGACAATTGGGGGAGCCCAGGCACGTGCTCAGCATCTCAGAGAAGCCCCAATGGGACCGGGCACCAGCCCCCGTGCAGCCTCACACGAACTCAGTGAAGTCATCCACGGAGGAGACAAGGCGCTTCCGCTGGCCTGTCTCGTAGGTGGGCGTGGGCTCAGCTGGGGCCTGCGCGGGGGCCTTGGCGTGGCCGGGAGGGTGAGTCTGCATCAGGGGCAGGCTGGCGTTTGAGTAGTGGGCTTCCTCACGGATCTGAGGGAGAGGGAGCTTCGGCAGCAAGTCCAGAAGGGGTGGCGCATGCTCCCCAGGCTGGATACCAGCACCCCCAGTCGGCCGTCACGTCTCTGAGGGAGCGCCCCCACCCCCAATGCCCAGCGTGCCCACGGCCCAGCCTCCCTACCCGGTGGCGGAGCCGCTTGATGTGGCGGAGCCTGGCAATCCACTTGGAGGGATAGGTGTCGGTGGGGTTGGAGCGGCTGTGGTGCACCTGCGAGGCCATCTGGGGCGGGGAGGGTGGAACAGTGAGCCCTGCACAGGTGGCACCTGTGGGCCTGTCCCACCCACCTCCCAGGGGCCACCTCTGCTCACATTTGCGTGCAGGGCCATCTGACGGGCCACGAACGGCAGGTTTCGGTCGGACACGATCTTGGCCACGCTGGTGTCCACGAGGCCCTCCATGTCTGGGGAGACACGGCACTCACGTGGGGCTCAGAGCCCCGGGTGCCTCCCCACCTGGCCCCGCGCCTCACCTTTCCTGCACTGCAGCGACACCAGGTTGCACTCATAGTCCAGGGGGGTGATGATCACGTGGACAAAGTTGAACTGGCCCTGCCCGGACAAGAGCAGGGGTCACCCCAGCACCGAGGGCCACTTTCTGCCACCCCACACTTAGCCCAGGAGGGCAGCGGGCTCATTGGTTAGACGCTCGCTAACTCAGCACGTGTAGCCGCCACCTGCACACCCACACTTCCTCCTCACCTTGCCTGGGGGCCACCACCCTGTCACCCCTCTACTGCCTCACCTACAGCCTGCATAAGCCAGACGGGCACACAGCTCCCAATCCCTCCACACTGCCCAGGGCTTCTGTGCTACCCAGCGGACACCTGCCTCACTGTTGGCTGAGAGCAGCATGTGGAGCTCTGCAAGTTCCTGGGCCGCCCAGGATGGCACACGGAGCACCCACACCTCAGGCCCCTCTGAGGTTTCCTCCCATCCACGTGTGTGTGTGTGCATGCGCCGTCACCCTCCCCCCGCCCCCCCCCCAACAGCTCTACAACGCAGGAGGCCCACTTCGGCCTCCCCAGACACTCCTGCCTCTACCAGAGTCTCTGCCCCAAGCCCCAGGGGGTCTGTGTTCAGTGACCTCCTCCAAGGCTGCTCAATGCACTCAGAATAAATCCCAACGCCCCTGAGCACTGGCACCTCAGACCCTGGGCTGCGCCAGGCACCTGCCCACTCGGCCTTGCAGCTCGTCCACACGTGGCCACCCTGTGACAAGCCACCTGCACTGAGCCCACCTCCTCCCCGCAGGACCTCGAGCCCCAGCAACCTCCTCTAGGAAAGGGGGTGATACCAGGCCCAGCCCAACCGCTGTGCGACGACATGAGGGACGGACTGGGGGACAGGGCTCAGGGCTGTTACAAGCAAACGCTGCATACCCGCCACCTGCCATGCACCCGCCAAACACAGCCACACAAAACCCACAGCAGCGCACGGCTCCAAGAGGAAACCAACGGGTGTTGTCCTCATCACAGAAGAGGACACGGCCCAGGTGGGGGCCCGCCACCTCAGTGGGGTACACAAGCGGGTCGTGATGTCACCAACGCTGACCCAGCGGAGCTCGCTATCTCTGCTCAACACAGAGCAGGGGGCACTTCCCCAGAGAGATGCGGCTTCCAGCCGGGGGGCCTGGGGCCCAGATCCACGCCCACCTGCCCCGAGGGCCCCTTGCTCACTTTGATGGTGCCGAGCTTGAAGTCCTCGCCAGAGTCGTTGTAGACAATGGACACGAAGTCGTTGCCCAGGTGGCGCTTCTTGTCACAGCGGTGCTTGTCCACGTCCTTGGTGGGCATCAGGGTGGCGATGTGGAAGACGGCTGCGGGGCGGGGCGGAGCGGAGCTGAGCGGGGTGGCGCCAACCCAGGCAGGGTGCCAGTGAGGGCTCCTCAGGCTGAGGCTGGGGGCCAGGACAGGTGGCAGTGGGTGCAGCCCTCAGTGCCCCTGAGAGGAGGGCTAGGTTTCTCCGGAGGCTCCTGAGGGCCCGCAGGAGCTGGGAGGAGCGGGCACGGGAGGGCACACACCTTGCATGATGTCGTCATGCCAGCAGTAGGTGAACTGGCCATCCTCGCCGCACACGTCCAGGCCACCCAGGTACACCTTGTCCGGCTGGCAGTCCTTGAGCTCGATGAGCTTGCCCAGCCCCGTCAGGAACTCCGTGTACCTGTAGGAGCCGTGCTCATTGGACAGGATGGCGAGCTCACTGTTGCTCTGCAGGGAGACAAGCGAGGCACGGTGGCACCTGCTCCCAGGCCACCCCCCAACCACATGCCGCTCCTCCCTGGCTCTCAGGACCCCAAGGGCTTGTTGCTGCTGGGGACCCAGGGGCGGGGTGACTGGTGTGGCTGGGCAGACAGCCCCACTTCTGCCATCGACCCGACTCAGGGCAAGGAAGCTTCATTCAGGGCGAGGCAGCTTCATTCTCGTTGTTGCCCAGCTGTGTCACCCCGCTCCCCCACTCTCTCGTAACTAGCCTGCCACTAAACTGGGCCAGCTCAGCTTCAGAACACACCCAGAGCCCTCGGCACCCCTGTCCCTGCTCCTCCAACCTGCCTCTCACTCCGCCCACTGCCCCACCTCTGCCGGTTCTCAGCCTCAGCCAGAGGGTGCTTTTGAGACTCAGGTCGAGTCAACTTGAACCCTTCGCTCGGAACCACCTGAGGCCCTCCCGTCTCACTGGGTGCTGTCCGAGTTCCCGCCACAGCCCCACTGCTTCCCGCCCCCACCACCCACACCCCGCCCAGCACCCCTCCCCTCTGCGCCGGCCCTGGAGCGCACTACGCCGCCCCCACCTGCATGCACGCTCGCCTCCCTCACTTCTTCCACGTCTGCACTCATGTCACCTCCCTCGGGTCAGCGACATGAAAAGCGTGCCGCTCACACCTGCGCAGGCTCCCTGGACCCGCCACCTCCTCCTCCTCCTCGGTCCTCGCCACTCCGTGTACCACGTGCTCACACACCACCTGTCACTCTCACTCCTGGGTCCCTGGCACAGAGCTCAATGGGCACCCTGACACTCCAGCGGCCCTGCAGTGACCAAGCTCTGCGGAGGACAAGGGCCCAGACCCCCACCCCCACCCCCGGTGGGGTGGCCGCCCGGCTCTGCCCAGCATGTAGACTGGCCCCTGCCAGCCTGGCAGCCTCACCTGGCCTTCTCCCACGTACAGGACGGCGATCTTGTGTGTGTCATACGATGGGATCTGGTCAAGGAGCTGCACTGACCGCTCAAAAGACTGTAGCCACAGAGCCCTGCCTGAGCCCAGGGCAGAGGCTGTCCCCTACCACCAGCCCTGCCCAGCCAGCCCCAGCCCAATGCCTGTCCAGGAGAGGCCTCTCCTCACGCAGGCAGGTTACCGCAGGCTGCCGTAGGGACCTGAGGCCATAGCCCTCCACGAGCCTGGGCTATAGCCCCCACTGCCCAGCCCTGGGGCATCATCCCACTGTGCACCCCCAGCCAGGCTCCAGGGGGACCCTGAGGGGATAGAGGGCCCGCCTACCTCATTGGGCAAAAGGATTGGTTTGTTGGACTCATCACCAAAGAAAGGTGAGTGGTAGAGCTGCAGGAACACAAAGCTGCAGGGGAAGAGAGATGATGGGGACTGGGCTTGGAGCTACACGCCCAGGGCCAGGGTCACAGCCAATATGGTCACAGCCCATGTGGAGAGCAGCAGGGCCCAAGCCTCATCACCCAAGGAGCTACCCTCTCCTGTGGCTCCGACCAGCCACGGGGCAGAGGATGTGCAGACCTGTACCCCAGCCTGCTCTGCCCTGGGCCACTCAGGCACCACGTCCCCACAGGGAGCATCCAGGCACTCCCACCAGGAGGGCAAGGCTCACCTGGGGTTGATACCCGGCACCTTCTCGGTATTGGCGGTCCCAGCTCTGCTCTTGAAGGTGTCCCTCTCCACCCTCTTGCCCCTGCGTGACGGGGCCGAATCAGAGATAGTGTAGCCTCGAGGCCGCAGCCCACTGGGGGAGCGGGGACAGCTGGAAAGCAAGGGACCCTCAGGCTGGGTGGAACCCTGGCCCTGGCTCTCTTCGCCTGGGGCTGACCAGGCAGCACCTTCCCTGTCCAGGATCCCTGACTGTGACCGGGCCTTGGCCTCAGGGCTCAGCCGGCCGACATCAGCCTTGTCCCCAGGGTCCCCAAGGATGTCCTGCAGGGTCTGTAGTTCAGGCGATGAGCTTGACTTGCTCAGGGGCTGCGAGGGCTGGAAGGCGAGCTCCACAGAGGGCCGGGAGCCCTCAGAGGAGACGGCCCGCTCGATGGGGATCCCCCCAGCAGCCAACTCCTCGGCGTGGAATGACTTCTCCTCCTGGCTGGAGGTCGAAGATGACTGCAAAGAGCGTATCCAAAGAAAATCTTCATCAAGAGGCACCACTGAGGGGACTTCCCTAGTGGCGCAGTGACTAAGAATCCGCCTGTTAATGCAGGGTACACAGGTTCAAGCCCTTGTCTGGGAAGATCCCACATGCCGCGGAGCAACTAAGCCCGTGCGCCACAGCTACTGAGCCTGTGCTCTAGAGCCTGCGAGCCACAACTACTGAAGCCCACGCGCCTAGAGCCCATGCTCCACAGCAAGAGAAGCCACCACATCGAGAAGCCCGCGCACCTCAACGAAGAGTAGCCCCTGCTCGCCGCAACTAGAGAAAAGCCCATGCACAGCAACGAAGACCCAACACAGCCAAAAATAAAAAAAAGAAAGACGATGAAAATTCAATATACTAAAAAAAAAAAAAGAGGCACCACTGAGCCCACCTGGAGGCAACAAGGCCCCACCCGTCCTCCAGCCCAGGGCCATGGAGCTGCCCAGCACCGAAATGATGGTCCCCCCATCCCCCGAAAGCACCTCCCTGTGCCCCACGCTCAGCAGAGAAGACAACAGCCCCACAGACTAAAGGATACCAGCAATGAGAAGCTATATCCCTGGGTAGACCACTGGAAAACCCCACACTGTCTTACAGCAAGGACTTGGTAGAACATCTAGCCGTTTTTTTTAGATAAGAAAAGGCAAGGGGATGGGGTGGGGGGGACAGTGGAAAAATTTTCTAGAGTTCAGAGCAAATCAGTGATGTGCTACAAAGCTTAAGGTGGAGGTCCCGCACCTGCCCCCACCCCCGCCTCAGCCCCCGCCTCCCACCCGACCCTCCCTCTCCCTCTCAGTAGCTGGGCTTGAGGTCTAGAGGCCCGCCTGGCCATGGAGGTTCAGATGGCAAGCACCAACAGGGACCCTCAGGCCGGCTCTGGTCCCCGGCTGCACTCACCCTGCTGAAAGCTTCAGCGTGCCGATAGCTCCCGTCTGTGCCTAGGGTTGCCTCAAAGTCTTCCAGTTCGGGGGGATCCACTGGCAAACTAGCCTCGCCTGGACTTCCCTCCTCCAGAACTACTGCAGAGTCTGGAAAGACACACACGGTGCTGCTGGGTGCCGGCCTGGCCGCCAGGAGCTCACGTGGCCTCAGGGGTACCAGCTTTTCCCCCACGAGAGGGCACAGCGGCCCCTCAGCAGGGCCAACCCCTCCCATCGAGCCAGCTGGAGGAGGGCACTCTGAGCGCCCTGGGTGTGAGCCCTGACACAAGGTGTCTCCTACATGGGCTCCCAGGGGTCAGGATGAGAGGACATCTGGCTCCTCTAGTCCCCACCTACCCACCCCAGTGTCCACAGAAGCTGCCTCTGCTCCCTCAGCAAGGCAGGTGGGCAAGGGCAGGCCGGACCCCCATGAGGAAGCCGCTCCCCCCCGCCCCCGCCCCCCCGCCTGAGACGGGGCCTCGGCTCAGGAGGAGGGCATGCCTACACCAGCCCTCAGGAACTGGGGAGAAGCCAGAGCTCCTCCCTGCTTGGCCCCGGTTGAAAGACTGCAGCGGGAAAGTCCCTGTGTGGGAACACAGGCTCGGGAGCCATTCTGGAGAGTGGAGGCTAGCCTTCCGAGTCCAGGCCAACTCCGAGCCCGGCGCACTTAGGAGAGAGCATGACGCCCCCAAGCCGCATTTCCTGTGCCAGAGCCAGGGCGAGGGGGGTGAGAAGAAGCAACCGAGTTAGCACCGCCCGCACGCAGCCCCGCACACGCGCAGTCCATTAGCCGCCCATGAGAGCCCCTCTGCCACCGCACGCTCTTAGCTGGCTCCTGCCCATGCAGTAGGGCCTGGGTGGCTGGAGCCCCGAGCAGGCCACACCCTCCCTGCCGGGGCCTGGGAGCCATGGGCCAGAAGCCGGTCTGCAAGGCCCTCGGCCAGCCCACTATGAAAGGCAGACACGTCCCAATTTGTGGGTTCACAAAGCCAGTCAGACCACCAGAGGCTGGGGCAGGGGCAGCTCGGCTGAGCCCCAGAGCCAGGCTCGCACCCCAAAAGCTATCCTCTGTCGGCCTCTGGGGTTCAGTTGCCCAAGGTCACCTCCTCAGGCCTGAAGAAGGGGCTGGGAGGGCCTGTCTGGCTCAGGAACAGAGCTCAGCCATGAAAGCGCGAGACAGCGGGGGTTCCCGCTGGCAAAGCAAACGCATTCGGCACCGACGTCCTCATGCGAGTCAGGGCCCTGCACCCAGAGGGCGACGAGAGGCTGAGGTGCCATCATGGAGGGGTAAGTGGATGAGGGACGATGAGTCAGCATCTAGAGGGCAGAGTGGTGCTCTGCAGCAAACACCGCTTTCCTTAAAGAGACGCACGAATACCTGCCCAGGAAATGCTCCTGTGCAGCTTTCCTTGGCAACTGGACTGGTACAGGGAGGAGAAAGAGGCCACTGCAAGGGAAACCGTGAGCGGCCAGTCAGCAGAAGGAGAGACTACACACAGGTAGAGCAGAGAGGACAGGCACCACTAGTCCTGCACAGACCCGGAACCTGGAGAGAGAGAGGGGAGGGCCAGCGATCGGCTGGAGGGGTGGGTGTGGCACACACGGGTCCCAGCTCTCCAAGCTGCTGGAGCGGACATCTGGGGGGAGGAGTGCATCCCTCCTTCTCGTGAGTAGAGGTCCTCGGCCTCTAAGTGTCATCTGGCCACAGGGAAGGCTGGGGGTTGAAGGACAGCACGGGCCCAGCTGGGCAGGGCCATGAGAGCGCAGGCAGGAGCAGGCAGGCTCAGGTGTGCTCGGCGCATCCAAACCCAAACCCAAACCCAAACCCAAACCCAAACCCAAACCCAAACCCAAACCCAAGCTGAAGTGCGGCGGCTTCCTGGAACCCTTGGCACCGGGCATCCCGAGGAGGGTGCAGAACCAAGGCCTCGCCTGGCCCTGCCCGTGTCCACCCCATGAGTAGGGCCAGCTGAGCAGGGCCTCGAGCCCACCGATTCATGGTACCGCGTCTCCAAAGAAGAAGGTCGCCCCTGCAGGAGCAGGCCCCGCTCTCTGGAGATGGGCGTCCCCCAACGGCCAGCCTTCTCCCAATGCCTGAGGCTGGCAGCACCAAGAAGGCTCAGGACCCCATCCCAGGGGCATCTGCCATCAGACAGGGCACACCAGGTGGGCGAGAGGCCAGCGCTCACCTGTGTTAGAGCGTGGGGGTGGGGGGGGCTTGGCTGAGCCGGCCGCCGGCACCGACAGCGACTTGTACAGGGCCGTGTCGCGACGCTCCTTGAAGCGCTCAGCGGCCATTAGGGCATTGGACAGCTCCTGCAGGGGCGTGTTGTTGATGTCCGAGGAGAAGGGGCTGAGTGGGTTCTCCAGGCTCATCAGCCAGCTGGTGTTCCCTGCAGCGGGGCAGCCAGCACCCCACAGGGCTCAGGGCTCAGGCCCAGCACGTCCGAACAGCCATCCCCTCCCGGCCCTCCCCGGGCAGCCCCAGCCACACTGGCCTTTAGGGAACATGCCTCGTGCTCCACCAGGGAGTGACGGTGGGGGGACCAGGCAAGGCACGCCCCTGGCCTTGCCCTGATGCTCCCACCCCCAGTCCTCCTGCCCCGGGCCCTGAGGTCAGGGCAGCCACCAGTGGTCCCTCGCCTCAGTGACAAGCACGAGGGGCCCTTAGCTCACAGCACCTGCTGCCCCGGGGCAGCTCCCACACTCAGGACAGGCTCAGCCAGGCTCAGGGCCAGAGGGGGAGCAGCCAAGGCAACTCAGCGCAGCAGACTCCCCCCCAAAGGGGGGCTCTGGGTGGGGCCCAGAGAGGCTTCTGGGCTCTGTCCACTCTCCCCTCCAGGCCCAGAGGACCACGCTTGGACTCGACCTTCCTCACTGAGCAGCCTCACATCCCAGCATCTCACCTGACCTCAGTCTACCTCCTCCCAGCCCGCCTGGTTTCCTGCCTCCCCCACGGCCATTCCCTCACAGGAACCAGGAGGACTGGGCTAACACACACAAGGAGGCTCTCCCTGCCCCAACCCCCACGGCCCCACAGCCCGGCACGCAAGGCCTCCATGGGGCCAGCACCCCATCCCTCTCCTCACCACTCGGTCACCACTGGCCCCACACTGCACCTGAGATGCCTCCCAGGCTCTGGGCCTTGGCTGAAATGCCCCTGTCGTGGGCTGAGTTGTGTCCCCCCAAATTCACGTGTTGGAGCCCTAACCTCTGGGACCTCAGAAAACGACTGCGTTTGGAAACAGGCTCTTTAAAGCGGTGATTAAGGTAAAATAAGACCACACGGATGGACCCTAATCCATTCTGACTGGTGTCCTTAAAACAAGATCAAGACACAGAGGGACGACGGCGTGAGGATGCAGTGAGGAGATGGACGTCTAAAAGCCAAGGAGAGAGGCCATAGGAAAAACAAGCCTTGCCGACACCCTAACCTTGGACTTCCAGGCTCCAGGGCTGGGAGGAAATAAATTCTGTTGTTTAAGCTGCCCAGTCTGTGGTGCTTCGTTATGGCAGCCTGAGCAGACCAGGACAGACCCTCTCCTCACTTAGCCATGGGACCTCCCCTCACTGTTCCTCTCTGGGGACTCGGCTCAAAAGTCACCTCCGAATTGCTCCTGTGGCCCAGTCTGCCTGCCACTGGCTCCTGTGTGTCCAGAGCCTTTATGTAACTGTCCCACACTATGGGCTGACAGCGGCCCAGGCCAGCTGAGCGCAGGTCCACCCCCCGGGGTACCTGTGGGCCTCCGGACCAAGATCTCCGCCCAGCCCTGGGTCAGCAGGGGGACGTAAGCCGCCAGGTTTGTCTTCTCCTTCTGCGCCGGAAGCTGGGTGCTGGCTGAGGCCTTCTCGGGCTTGCTGGCTGGAGCAGTGTGTGAGCCCGGGGAAGTGGGGCTGCCAGGAAAGTGGGAGGCTGGAGCATCCAAGGCACCAACTCGAAGGCCATGGCCCCCTGAGGAGAAGGAGAGCAGGAGGGCTGGTGACCACCACCACCCAGTGGAAAAGCCACCGGCAAGGCCTGGCTGCTCCACCTGGGGTCTGGGCTGGCCAAGCCCTGAGCTAGTGCCCAGAGGCAGCTCGGCCATCCCCAAGCATGGCCCTCTTCCAGTGTCAGTGTCGGCCTTGACGGACCCAGGGCAGCAGGAAGGGCCCCCATCACCTGCCCCACAGTCAGACCATGGCTCATTTCAGCTACAGCAGAGTAAAAAACTCCAGGGGTGAGCTGCGCTGAGGGCCAGGGCTGCTGAGGGCTCATAAGAAACACTGACCACAAGAACAGGCCCCCAGCGGCAAGGGGGCCTTGTGCCACAGCTGCACAGAAGGTCATGTCCCCCCCGCCCCAACCCCGTGACGAGGGCTCACAGGCAGCACTCTAGTTATTCAGAAACTGGAGCAGGCCTAAAGGCAGCCACCTTGATCCTCAGCTCCCAGGACCTTCCTGAGCACAGGGACTCGCAGAGGCACCCAGGAGGGAGGCAGGGTGGGCAGAGGCTCACCAGACATGGAGCGGACCCGGTCCCGGGCTCCACGGCACACCTGTTGCCCGGCCTGGGACTCCAGCTTGGCTGGTGCCTCCTTTGTCTGTCTCACGTGCACACTGGGGTCAGAGCTGAGGACAGAAGGGTCCCCGCAGAGCGTGACCAAGGTATTCCATGGACTCCAGGCCAGCATGACACTGTCTCTCATGCAGGCCTGAGCTCAGGCCAGCCACCATCAAGGCCAGGCAGGCAAGGGCAGAAAGGTGGTCACCTCAACTCTGGGCCGCCCTGCAGCTCTCCTGAGTCCAGGCCCAGCAGAGACCGGGTCCCAGTCCCCACGCTCGTCGTCACGGTGACAAGCTTGTTCCCAACCAGCCAGGTTTTGGTCCTGCCACCCGCCAGGAGGAACTCTCCCACAGGGGACCTGAAAGCACAAGAGTGTCGGTCAATACCTCGCCCGCAGGAAGGAGCCCCGTGTGCCACTCCTGCTGCCCCTTTGACCAAGTGCAGTCACAGAAGAAAAGCTAGGCCCTGCCCTCCGGCCCTGCCCCAGTCCTGGAGCCCGACTCGCACCTCTTGGGGACCGCCGTGAAGTTGGAGAACACGTATCTGGCCATCATGTCCAGACACGTCTCTGTGAGCTCCAGGTGGAGATTTTTCAAGTTGTCGTCAGCCTGGGCCATTGAGTTCTCATCTGCAGACCCCAAGCTGGCGCTCGTGAGAGATGTCTGGATCCTGCTGGAGGGAGGAGCCACGGCGAGGTCAGGGTGCCAGGTGGGGGCCGAGCCATCTACCACCGGGGCCAAAGCTCAAGGCATGCAGGTGCTGAGAGGGCTGCACTCAGAAAGACCCGCCAGGGCGTGTGGCCAGTCGAGCCACAGCTTGGCAAACCGAGTGGACACATCATCCCAGGGGGTGGGCAGATAGGGGCTCATGGGAGAGACCCAGGCCCGCTCATCGGAGCACAGGCTTAGGAGAAGGGGAGAGACAGGCTGTCCCCTCACCGAAGCACAGAAGAGTCAGGTGATGGCTTTGTGGCAGAACAGTGTAGTCATGCAGAGACACGGAGACCACAGGACACACAGACAAAGATTGCATTCTGCCCACAGGGCCACCTCCCATGGAGGACAGGAAGGGTCTGGGCTTCGTGTGAGGCTCTTCACCCACACACTTGGGCCGCCCCGGCCCTGCCCCAGTGACCAGGAGGAGGGGCTTGTGCAGGTTTCACTCTGATACAAATTTCATACTCCCTATGCCGAGTTTTGCTCATGATAAAGAATTTGTTGGAAAAGAGCTGAAACGGGAGCCTCACTGACCACTCCCCAACCCCAGCTCCCCCCCCGCCAAGTCAAACCCCACTTGGTAGAAGCCAGCCTGAGGCTGGAGCCCCAGCCAGGCGTCAGCAAGGGGGTGGGTCTCCGAGCTGTGGGACGCTGAGGCCTGAAGGAGCTTCCAGGTGAGGAGACAGTGCAGCCTGGCCTGTCGGCGCGAAGCAATAACCCCCCCCCAAAGCCCACACCTGCATCCGGACAAAGCAGGGAGAAGTGATGAGACTGCACCCCTGGAGAGGCCAGGCCTCCCCTGCCCGGCCTCTCGCAGGCTGGCCTCCAGCCCACTGTACTACACAAAAGCCCCCATTCCCTCTCAGCTACAACAGAAAACAGACCTTTTCTAGAAAAAAAGCTCAAGAAGAAAGTCCACTAAAGAGGATATGAAAGAAAAGCCGAACCCTGGAGAGTGTGTCCCCACCTGACCTGCATGGGCGCTGCTTTCATTTGCAAAGGCCCCTGACCTCCAGGGACAGGCCTGTGGGTGCTGCCACTGGACACCCTCTATCTCACGGTGGTCACCCTGCTTTAGGCTCCCAGGCCGGCCTCTGAGGATGCTGTGCAGCCAGCCCGTGCCCATACGAGGCTTGGTGACAGAATGCAACCTTTCCACCCCTCTCCACCAGGCTCCCCGGGCCCAAGGGCAGGGCTTGGCAGGACGGGCCCCTGCGGCCCGAGGGCTGCCACTTGGGCTCTCCTCCAGCTCTGGCCAGGGAGGGCGTGGGCAGGAGATGAGGTCATGCAAGCAGCCCCATGCACCGCCACCCGGGTGCTCCCGCCTGGCAGCGCCACTTCACGGGCCAAGCTCCAGGGTCTGAGCCCCCCACCCAACAAAGCCCACTACCTGCGGACCACATGTTCAGACACACTGATGCTGCGGCACCGGAAGGCATCGGCTGCAGAGCTCTCCTTGAATTCTTTCACGGGTGGAGAGTTATTCAAGCCTTGTTTGGGGGGTCTGGCTATCCTCAAACTACCAGGTGAGGAAGGAAGGCCCAAGCCCCAGAGAGCCCAGCTCCCGGGAGGGGAAAACAAGCCATTGGAGGGATGAGGAGGAAAGGTCACAGGCCACAGGGTCAGGATGGAGAGCCCACGGGTGAGATGAACAAAAAACCATGCCAGAGGCCAGTTAGCAGGGGGAAGAAACAGAAAACAAAAATGCATGAAAATATATCTTGTAAACATGACAGAAAAAGTAAGGTTTCACGCATGATACCAAAACAAAGAACATTAGTGCAAACTAAACGTGTGTGGATCGCACCGCACGGCAGATTCCAGGCTGTGCTGACCAGGCGTCCCGCCCACCCACTTGGGACCAGGTGCTGAGGCCCTGAAGGTCACAGCTCAAAAAGAGGTCAGTTCTTAGCTCAAGGCCCCGGCCCCCAGCCACCAGGACCTTGAGAGAACAGCTTCTGACTTAGGTCACACTGACGTGGTCATTCTGGAAAATGCCGTATTCCCACCTAGGGAGAGCCAAAAAAGCTTGGATGGGAAGGTGGGGGACAGGAAGGGAGGCAGCCGTTCAAATGAAATGCAAACAAAAACACAAGGCCTAGCACGGCTCTTCTCAGATTTGGCGAAAGCGGCTGTGATGAAGAAGAGCGTGTCCCCCATTAGCAATGGGCTGGGCGAGAGCTCGGGGGGACAGGCCACGCTGGCCCGAGGCTGGGCATCTGTGGACCCTGGATCCTCCCATCCAGGCCAGGTGTTTGGCTTCTCAGGAGTCAGCTGCCCTGATGCAACCCTGGGCTTGTTCAGCGGAGTCAGTCCCAAAACCTGATGCCCTAGAACTAGCACCTCAATCTCCAACTCAGCAAATCTGTACTCGCCCGTCACCCAGGCAGGATTGGCCACGACCCAGCACGCAGGCTCCACAACACCGCAGGCCACAGCAACCGGCTTGCTGAGGAGCAGCGCTGGCCTCTCCAGCCATGTGTGGGGCATTTGCAGCCTTCTCAGGCCCCGCCCTGCTTCACAACCCCAGGGCACCTTGGAGCCCAGCACGGTCTGCGCAGGGCACGCCCTCAGCCCCAGCCCGTACGCACCATGCCGACCACAGGCCACAGCTTGCGAGCCTGCCCTGCCCCACTGACACCAGGCCCGCCCACGCAGGCCCCGCACCTCTTGGGCCTCTCGTTGAGACTGGTGCTCCGTGCTCTAAAGCTGTCCTTTTCGGGGGTGTCATCAAAAGACAGGAGAACGTTGGAGCGCAGACCCTGGCAGAGTGGAGCAGACCTGAGCCGCAGGCCAGAAGGCACTGGCCCTCCAGGCACCCACAGGCTTCTTCCCTCCACACCTGCCAGCCCAGGTACACCGTGAGCCTGGGATGAGCTACAGGCCCAGGACAAGGGCGGCAGAATTGTGTCCCAGTGGCGCCCCACCTCTCTCTCCCCTGCCCGTCACCCTGATCCAGCCATGGTGAGCCAACGGCAAAGCAGGTCCCGGCCCTAACAAGGGACAAGGCCTCCGCTGGCTTACCTTAGTGATATAAGGAACAAAATCTTTCCGGAAGGGCAGGCGGCACCTAATGAACCACATGGCTATGACGTGATGGGCCAGGCACACAATGTACTGATTGAACCTGTGACAAGAAGAAAAGAGAAGTGCTGGAGGTCCAGCGTGGCACCCGAGGGAAATGAGCCAGGAGCTAGCGGTGCAGATCAGAGGTGCTATGGCCACAGGGAGCCTGTGTGGCTTTCTACTCCGAGAGGCCTGGCCTCCAGCAAGCAGAGGCCTCCAGCTGGCCTGGGCCACAACCAGGAGGGGCAGGGTCTCACAGGGATACAAGGCAGCACTTACTTGGAGGGGTTGGTATACGGCAGGGAGATGGCAAACACACTGGCGTACTGCTCTGCTGCGAAGTTCCTGTAGAGGTGAGGCAGCCTGGCCAGAGCTGCAACACCAGGAGACAGCCAGTGAGGGAGCCCAGCCGGGCCTGGCAAAGATGGGCCCACGGCCACAGCAGGGAGGGGTTTGCCAGAGTCCTGTGCTATGTGTCTAAAAAGCCAGTGCAGCTACTCCGACCCAAGAGGGCGGCAAAGCAGTGAAGGTCACAACCCACCCAAACAGGACCTTCCCCTGCCCCTGGGCCTCGGCTCTCTACTCCAAGGGCTGGCAAACTATGGTCCCCAGGCTCAATCCAGCCAGTGGCCTCACTTTATGACCTGTGAGCTAAGAATGGTTTCTACCTTTTCAAAAAGTTGTAAGCAAAAAGAACAGGCAGCCAAGGCATATCACACGTGGCCCTTTACAGAAGCAAAGCCCTGCCCTGCTCCTGTTGTCCACAAGCCTGAGGGCCTGCTGAGGGCCAGACATGCATGAGGTACTGGGAAGGAAGGGGCGAGCGGGGCACCCCGAGCTCCTGGACGTCACAACCTGAGGGGTGAGCAGAGCCCCTCCAAGTTGTAGTGTGTGCTGACGGGGGACAGAGAGGAGGCTCTAAGAGCCAGGCCGAGTACAGGGACCAAGGTCAGGCAATAGGAGGCTTCTGTGCCATTTAAACTGACACTGAGGGGAGGAAAGAAGCCAGCCACTCGAAGGCCAAGAAGGAAAGCATTCAAAGCACAGGGGCAGAAAGTACAAAGGCCCTGAGGCAGCAAAGGGTGGCCCACGGAGCACAGCGTGCCTACAGGCAGCCAAGGTGAGGTCTGAGAAGGCAGCACGAGTTATTTCAGGCAAGGCGCAGCCCCAAACTCAAGGTCCACCTCACTCACACACACCCAGATACACACGTGCGAAGCCACAGATGCTTACTCGACAGGAACTCGAGGAGTGGAATGGCCATGCTGGCCGTGGCTGAGATGTGCGTGAGCTTCACGACCAGGACAGGCAGAGCCTTGATGATGATGTCAGGCATCTCCACGCTGCAGATGGCCAGGGCCACCACGCACTGGCTGGCGCAGCGGTAGATGAGGCCTTGCTCCAGGCAGTACACCATCTCCCGCTGTGGGACAACACGGATGCCTCAGACCAGGCCCACCACAGGCTGGCCCTCTGTGCCCCGCCCCTGCCCACAGAGAGCCGGTTCTGGTGAGCCAGGGCCTGGTCTCCCCTCTACCACTCCAGAATGTTCTATAGAGGAGAAGACCAAGACCCAGAAAGGCCAAGTGCCTTATCCCAGGTCTCAGGCGCTTAAGCAGCAGAGCCACCAGCAGCTGACCCCACCTGAGCCAAGGGGACAGCAGGGCTGCTCCGGTCAAGGTCTTCCTGACACCTCCCCACACACCCACACAGGCGGGGTCCCAGGTCCCCAGCCCACCCTGGAGCAAGGACACGCTGGGCTCATCACCCCCTTGGTTCTGGAATCCCCAACTGATTGGCCTTTTGGCAAGGGGAGGATCTGCCTAACACAGCAAGGCCCCCGGGCCCACACCAACCCTGGGCAGAGTCCCCCATGAAGATGGCTCAGCTGTGCCCAGCAGGAGACAAGTGCCATCTCAGGCCACAGCCTCGGGGCAAACCACCTGGTAGCTTAAGGCCCCGTGGATGATTCTGATTTCCTGCAGCCAGCCCCACCCCTCAGAAACACTTTGGGCCTTGAGGGTTCTCGGGGAACTTTCAGCCCAGTGTGGCCAGCTACCCCTTTGGAGCACAGCCAGTGAGAACCAGGCCAGGCCACACAGGAGGAGCTGGAGCTCACACTCACCCCAGGAGTCGGGGTGGGCAGTGAGGTGGGGGATGGCAAGTCGAGTGTGAGTTTCCAACAGCACTTTGATCGAGAGCATAGGCTCATCGCCCAAACAGGACTGAGTCTGAGTTTAGGCCTCTCGCCTTGCTGTGACCTTGAGTGGGCTACCTGACCTCCCTAAGACTTCTGTTCCCTGATTGATGAGGGCAGAGTGACAAAGAAAAGTATCAGGAATTTAAAGAGAAAGTAAAGGTGATGGCTCATTGCAGGGCCTCCCACCTAGCAGTGCAGAATTAAGAAAACAGGCATTACTGCGTGTGCTTTTTGCACCTGATGACAGAGTTGGAGGTAGGCGGAGGGGGGGCCCTCTGCCCGGCTGCTCTGCCTCTCAAAACAGGCTCGGCGCCGCCAAGCTGCTCAGCACCTATCCTAAAGCTGAAGCAAGGACAAGCCAGACAATGCTCTTAGAAAGAAAATGGCGCTGCATGTGTGTGGAGGGGGGATATTCAAGCACTTCATTAAGCCCACTCCTCCCTGAGAGAACTCAGGAGCACCAGCGAGTTCAAACGTCCACGGTTCCAGGCTGGGCCAGCTGGCAGGGGTGCACTGGCCACATAGGGAAGCAGAGCCAGCTGCCCTCGCCCTGGCCCAATAGCCACCCGTTAGGAGGAAAACGCTGGGCCCCTTTGGCTGAAGCAAGCATCCTGGGGACCAGGCTTTCAAAGCTCAACCATCCCTCTCCCATCTGGTACCTGTCTGGTTTTGTCCAAATAGTTATGGTAAGAAATTAACGCTGTCAGCACGGGAACCACAGCGAGATGCAGGTCGGTTCTGGAGAACCCTTCTGGGGTGCTTCGGAGCCGCTCGAGGGTCTTGGGACCTGAAAGCTAACAGCCAAGGACCAGATGTGAAGCCCTGCCCGGCAGCTGGGTCAAGCTGGGTGGCCAGGGGGCACGGGTGGCCCCTGAGAATGTAGGCCCAGCGGGAGAAGGGGTCAAAGCCCAAGGACCTTCCTACTTCCTGTTCTAGCCAGCAGTCTGCCTTCTCAGAGAAGTGGGAGGCTGCCCACTGATCCGCCAGGGAGACAGACCCCGGGGAGGAGGAGGGGGGAAGGAGTTAAGACCCTGCTCAGTTCTGCAAACTCGAGCCTTTCACTGAGGCCCCCAATCCTCTGCCCAAGTGTTGGGATGGGAGGATAGGCTCCCGGAGGCACCATCTGCACTCCAGCCGGGGTCCGAGCCTCTGAGGGAAACAAGTTTGCCTCCCAGGCCTCGGTCTTTCAGAGCTGAGGAACTATGCTGTGGCCCCACCCACCACACAGGCCGCGGACCCGCCGTGCATGACGCAGGAAAGGTCCAAAGCGGAAGGCGCACCATGGAGCAGAGGGCGGCAGATAGCTGGTCAACACTACACGGGGAGGTGAAGATGAGGACCTTGTAGCGCAGCGACTCAGGCAGCTTGCTGAGCACCAGCTTCAGCACCTTCCAGTCAGTCTCCTGCAGGAACAGGGAAGATGGGGTCTCAGGGTTGGAAGCTTGGTCTGGGCAGCAGCGAGGCCTCAGACCTGCTCTCCTGCTCTCCACACAAGCCTGGGCCCTCAGTCCCTGCAGCTCGGGGAGCAGATGCCGCTCAGAGAAAGTCAGCCCTGGATGGCGGCCGCTGCCTCCACACGCCAGGCAGGGCAGGAGGCCCAGTGCAGCACCGCCCCTCTCCTCTCAGCAGGACCTGGAACTTCTGCACGCCAGCTCCATCTTCCCCACCTGCCCAACGGTGATCCGAGGACGGCCTACCAAGGGCACTGGACCCAAGGGGCTCTGACGATGCCCGCCCAGAGCACCATGAAGATAGATCTGGAAAGAAGCTACTGTACTAGCTTAAAGAGAAGCAAGTATTCCTCAACGATCCATGAGCCCAGATACCTGCCACAGGACCAAAGTTGACCCAGAGCCACAGCATCGAGGACAGGGTTGTGGCCTGCACGGACCTTCCCTGGTGAGCCCTCCCAATCTCCACTGGGGCGACCACTGCCCATAAACTACACCAATGGCCAGGAGTCCTAAAAGCCTTTCCCCAGATCCCACCTGTGACACGGAGACCTTGAGACTCTCACAGGAAATCTCCGACAAACCCCTTTAATGCCAAACCCCGGTACCCCTGGGGAACCTGCTACCGCCTCTCCATCCAGCTCTGCTTCCCCACCCTTGGCCCCCGGGAGCGCCCCCCAGCCTATTCCGGGCTGCCCAGCCCCGCCTGCGGCACACTGCTGACCAACCCTCCTCCCTCGTTGCCCCATTGGGGAACAGGCCCAAGCTCCTCCACCTCCCACCACAGGGAACTTACCTCCCCTACTTCCAGGCTTTGCTTACTCCTGCCGCTGGAATCTTCCCCTCCTTTCAAGACTGCCCTCACCTGCCCCTCCCCATGCCCCCAACCAGATGTGACGGCACCCCCCGGCTTCGGTCCCGCACAGCCTGTTGGTGCCTCCTCCCAAGGCACACCCCATCCTACAATCCAGTTATTTGTCAATACACCTCACACTTGTACCAAAACCACCTCCCGGAGGCAGGAACGTCTCCTCGGCTCCACACCCAGCTTCCGGTGATGCACCACACACAGCAGGCGCTCAACACATGGCTACGGAAACGTTGTGAGGCCTCGAGGCAGACAACCTAGAAACAGGCAGCGAACCTCCCAAGGTTGCCAATGCGGGAGAAGAACTGTGGCCCCCGGGCAGCACCAATCACTGCTTGGTCTGACCTAATGCAGCCAGAGGGTCTGACCGTCTCACCTGCTTCAAACACTGCAGCAGGACACGGAAGAGCAGGGAGTAGGGCAGCGAGCCGAGCCGCACGGCGGGGCCTGCAGGTGCCGGGCCAGGGGGCCCAGTGGGAGGTGACAGGGGGCCACCAGCCTTCTTCTCAGAGCCCCTCTCCGGCTCCCTGTGGAAGCAAGTGGGAGAAGCACTGAGGCCGGAGCTCCCTCTCCACAAGGCTAAGGATGGATGCAGGCCCCAAGCCCCAACCCAAGGCTGTGCTCAGGATGCCTCTGGGACCTTCCCTCAGACACAGGACCACCCCAGGGCGGAGGGCAGCGAGCTCCCCACCCCCCGCCCGCCCCAGGACCCAGGACCATACATGTAGTCACAGACGCAGTAGGGGCTGAACCTCACAAGCCCGTCCTTGCTGGGCAGGCCCAGGCGGTGCAGCGAGTCGGCCCGCAGCTGCAGGAGGAAGTCGAAAGCCTGCAGAGAGCGGGAGGCATGGTCCAACAGAGAGAACGCCGCCACCCGGCCATGCAGACCTGCGCAGCTCTCGGGAAAGGCTGCCGCGCTAACAGCAACCACGCCCTGACTTCACCGCAGACGGTGGTGCTGGCGGAGAGGCGCGGGCACTCACAGCCTCCTCCCTCAGAGCCCATGGAGGCTGTGACATTCCCACAAAAGCTGGGCAACACGGCAGCCTCTCACACCCGGGGCAACAGGGGGAGTGGACATATTGCACCTGCCCAGGCATCATCGCACGGCCCCGGTATAGACAGCAGAGCTCTGCTCAGGACACTGTCGCTTCCCCCAGCTATTGGTGGGTCATTTAACTGGGCTCCCCAAACGACAGGGGGCTGCCCCATTGGGCGGACGCTCTGAAAGGGACCGGGGCTTCCATCCCAGCGCCCTCTGCTCATCCTGGTGCCAGCTCCCATGGTGGAAGCTCAAACCAGTATGCCCTGCCCTACACCCCCGCTGCCAGTCACTAACAGACTCCGCAGCACCAGGGGTCTGGGGCTCCAGAGCAATTCCCTTTCTCTGCCCCCATCTCAGGCCGCCATGTGACTGAGAGGCATGCAGACCACAGGCAAAGGAAAAAGCAGCAGGTCCTGGGGAGGACGCAGCCACAGCTGGTGCTAAGGAGGGAACAGTCTGCTGAAGACCCCTCCCAGGCCCCCCGCCACCTCTCCAGCCTGCAGCCACTGCGTTCATCAGGCCGGATGCAGCTGCTGGGTGCCCCAGGGAACATACCTGCAGCCGGATGCTGCTGGCAATGGGCAGGGTGTAGGTGTGCTTGTAGTGGAGCTGGATATGGCTGACAAGCGTCTCGTACACACGTGTGGCGTGGCTGGCAGGCAGGGCGTACAGCTTGGTCTGCAGAGAGAGCGTGCTGGTCACTGCAAGGGCAGGAGGCCAAACTGCAGCCAGGGAGTCAGCACCTTGATGCCCGGGGGGAGAGGCCAGGCAATCACTTTGGAGGTAACTGGCCGCACCCACCATTCTTTAAAATGTACAAACATTTCAAGCCACCAACTCTGCTTCGGGGCTTCACCCCACGGGTACGCCCACATGCGCCCACCCTTGGTGAGGGCAAAAAACCAGAAACAGCCACGTATCTGTGTTATCAACAGGGAATCAGTTAATGAATCAGAGAAACCTGCCCAATGGCGCACAACACAGCAACGCATGACAGGATCCACGTGCACCAACAGAGCACCTTCTCGACGCCACGAGGCAAAGTGGGAGAAACCAGGGGCAGAGAAAGGCGGGAGGTGTGCTTCGTGAGGGGTTATAAAGCGGGTTATTCCCCTAGCTGCTGGGGCTGTTATTAACCCCACGGTGAGTCCGTTTCCCCCACCTCTGCAAGGTCAAGAGCACCTCCCTGACAAGCGAGGCTAGGGGAGGCCAGGTGTGAGAGTTCGTGGTGCTGCCAGCAACCTGGTTTTGGGGGCAGGAGGGACCCAAGGGACCCAGCTACAGCCAAGGGTCCCCTTTGTGGTACTCTGAGCCTTGGAGGAGAGCAGTGCTTCAAAAACGTATCACTGGGCTTCCCTGGTGGCACAGTGGTTAAAAATCTGCCTGCCAATGCAGGGGACACGGGTTCGAGCCCCGGTCCAGGAAGGTCCCACATGCCGTGGAGCAACTAAGCCCGTGTACCACAACTGCTGAGCCTGCGCTCTAGAGCCCTCACGCCACAGCTACTGAAGCCCGCGCACCTAGGGCACGTGCGCTGCAACAAGAGAAGCCACTGCAATGAGAGGCCCGCACGCCACAGGGAAGAGTGGCCCCCGCTCACCGCAACTAGAGAGAAAGCCCGCGCACAGCAACGAAGACCCAATGCAGCTAAAAATAAATTAATTAATTAAAACAAAAAACAAAAAAAAGTATCACTGATGTTCTTTTTATTTACTTATTTTGAATTTTATTTTATTTATTTTTTTATTGATATTCTTTTTAAAAAAAAAAATGATTAACAGAGTGGTGTCTCTTTGGTTCAAAAACAATATAGGGACTTCCCTGGTGGTCTAGTGGTAAATGCAGAGGACGCGGGTTCAATCCCTGCTCGGGAAACTAAGATCCCACATGCTGCGGGGCAGCTAAGCCCGTGTGCCACAACGACTGAGCTCGTGCGCCTCAACCAGAGAGCCTATGTGCCACAAACTACAGAGCCCACGCACTCTGGAACCCCCGTGTCACAACTAGAGAGAAGCCCACGCGCCGCAACTAGAGAGAAGCCTGCGCGCCGCTACGAAGAGCTGACGCAGCCCAAAAAAATTAATTAATTAAAAAAAAAACAACATAAAAGCATTATCCCTGCCTTCCACAAAAAACAAAAAACACACACAAGGGAGAGGGGAGGGAGTTGGACACCATGCTTGACAAAGCACAAGCATCTCAGGAAGGACACCCATGGACTCGGGCAGCCACTGCTCTGCCTGCCCATTTTGGTGGGAAGAAAGGAGGGAACCGAACTTTTTGCTACGTTTATGCTGTTCGCGTGTTTTAACTGGACGTATATATTACTTTTTAATTACAAAAAAAAGAAAAATGGGGGCTTCCCTGGTGGCGCAGTGGTTGAAAATCTGCCTGCTAATGCAGGGGACATGGGTTCGAGCCCTGGTCTGGGAAGATCCCACATGCCGCGGAGCAACTAGGCCCGTGAGCCACAACTACTGAGCCTGCGCGTCTGGAGCCTGTGCTCCGCAACAAGAGAGGCCGCGATAGTGAGAGGCCTGCGCACCGCGATGAAGAGTGGCCCCCGCTTGCCGCAACTGGAGAAAGCCCTCGCATAGAAACGAAGACCCAACACAGCCAAAAATAAAATAAATAAATAAAAGATTACTATTAAAAAAAAAAAAAGAAAAATGAAAACAGGCTGGCCCAGGACTTTGCTCAAGTAGGAAACAGCTCGATTCTGCGGCCCCGGGTCTCCAGGGCTCGATTTCCAAGTGAGGGCAACAGACCATCTCTTCTTCATTCTCCGTATAGGCTTCTGGGTTCATCCGGGCCACAGGGCTCCCCACAATCCCTCAAGTCAGGGCATAGGAAGCACGGGGCTGCTATGGACAAGACACCAAGGAGGTGCCGTCCACTTTTTATCAAACTTTAAACTTCCACACCAGATAATAAAAGTCCATTACGTATAAACATGACAGAAACTGTTCTGCCATCAACATTTTACAAAGTAGTTTATGAACCAATTGATTCAAATATTACATTTTTCACAATACTGATACTGGCAGGTGACCTTAAGTATAGATAACACCACAATGCTTTGCAAGTCAGTGATCGAGGGCAGTAGCCAGTGGAAGAGGCTGATCGCTGCCCTGCTGGGGACGTAAAGGGACAAGTCCACAGCTCCAGCAAGCCTCAGGAGCCAGGCGGTGCCCGGGAGCATGTGAGGACAGCCACCATGCAGGAGAGCGAGCACGACGTGGCGAGAATGACTGGGAACAGAGAACGTGTGCAAATTGTCTAACTAATGAAGGACTTGTATCCAGGGTATGGAAAGAACACTTACAACTCGAGAAAGACAAATAACCCAGTTTAAAAATGGGCAAAGGATCTGAACAGACATTTCTCCAAAGAAGATACACAAACGACCCATCAGCACATGGAAAGATGCTCAACGTCATTAGGAAAATGCAAATCAAAACCACAATGAGATTTCATTTCATACCCATTAGGATGGTGATAAACAAAAAAAAAGAAAATAAGGAGTGTGAGTGAGGATGTGGAGAGAATGGAAGCCTCATCCACTGATGCCGGGAATGTAAAATGGAGCAGGCCCTGTGGAAAACAGCCTGGCTGTTCCTCAAACGATTAAGCAGAGTTACCGGCTGACTCAGCAATTCCACTCCTAGGTGGATCCCCTAGAGAAATGAAACACATGTCCACATAGAAACTTGTGTGAGTGTTCACTGTAGCATGATTCACAACAGCCAAAAAGTGGAAGTGACCCAAGTGTCCATCAACTGATGAATAGATAAGCAAAATATGGTCTATCCGTACAGTAAACTATTACTGAGCCATATAAATGAAGTACCGACACACGCTACAACATGGATGAACCTTGAAGACATTACGCTCAATGAAAGATGCCAGACACATGAGGTCACATGTTGTGTAATTCCATGTCTATGAAATGCCCAAAATAAGCAAATTCACAGAGACTGAAAGTGAATTAGTGATTGCCAAGGGCTGGAGGTGCTGGGGGAAGAATAAGGAGTGACCGCTAATGGGTATGGAGCTGCTTTGGGGTAAATGTCCCTAATGATGGCTGCACGACTCCATGAATACAACAAAAACCACTGAACCATATACTCTAAATGGATGAATTGTATGGTATGTAAGTTACATCTCAAAAAAGCTATTAAAAAAAGACCAAACAACTGTGGGGCCAGAATGGACACCAGCCCTTCCCACCTCAGTGGCTGTGGGGAGACCTGAGGGGGTGGTTCTGGCACTGGCTCGGGAGTGTTTCCCACAGACTGGCTCTGGCTGGGCCTTGTCCACCCTTCCCTGACCTGGTCAGGGCTCTGACCTGGTCCCCCCACTGTAACGAGGAGATGGGATCACACCCGGACTGCCCTCTGCGACCCCAGGGAGTGCCCAGGTCTCCTCGGGGATGTGTCCCTAAAGAGCAGCACTCCAACGAGATGCAGAGGCCCACCTGAAGGATGACCAGGAGTCCCAGGACTGCAGTCTTCACATCCTCCAAGGAGGCCGAGTACACCACCACATCCCTTTCCTCCAGCTCAGCGGGTGGAGAGAGGGAGCGGGCAATCACCTATGGAGAGAAGATCTCTATTTAAATTCCCAACTCTGGGCTCCCTGAGGCAGCAACCATCAGATCTGATATTTTCTACCAAAAAATACTTTCTCCTTTATTTCTCAAGAGGAAAGATGCACTCCCCTCATCCAAGGCATGGTTCAGAAACTGCAATGCATTTTGAAATTAAAAGGATGCTGGCTGTGCAGAAGGACAATGTGTCCAAACCCCACCCCCAGCCAGTCTCCCCCGAAGCCACAGAGCCATGTCCCAGGACCCCTGGGCAGCACGGCAGCAGGACAGCGCCAAGCAGCAGCAGGCCCGGCCAGACCTCCCAACACTGCCCCATCTCTGCTAGGAGGGAACCCCATCTCGGAGAGACCCAGGCAGTCTCCCTGCAGAGAACGGAGACAGCGGGTCCAAAGAACATTGCTGTCCGCTGGGCTCTGCCACAGAGAGGGGTCCCAATGGCAGCCCAGGTGCCCCAAGCCCCAGGCCCGAGCGGCTCTCACTTTCTCAATGATGTCCAGCAGGCTATTAAAGTGGTGGGTGTGGCAGCCTTCAGCCAGATCTACCAGCAACTGGGTGGCCAGCTTTCGGACTTGGTGGTCTTTATCCTCTGGGACGTGGGAGAGCTGCGAGATGACCACTGAGTTGATCAGCTCCTCCTGCACCAAGCACAAGAGAAGCCAGGTAAGCCACTGGCCACAGCCAAAACTCACCTAACACGTCGTTAAAAACTTGGGACAACCGCGGCGGGGTGTGCGAGTGCCTGAGAGGCCCAGGCCCCTTCCAGGGCACTCTGTGTGTCCCCTCGGCTCAGGAGAATGATGACGACTACACGTTGGCCCAGCCGGGGCATGGCCCACGGGCTCAGACTCAGACGTGATGCAGCAGTGAATGTCCCCGCTCCCTCTCTGTCATTCAACATCACAATTAAGAAGGATCTCATGTGGAGGGCTCTCTGCGTGTGTGTCCTGGGGATAGAGAGACCTCGTCCCCGACATCACAGAGCCCACTATAACGGGGCAGCAGGACGAGCGCTTTCACGGAAGCAGGTACAAAGCGCTACAGGAGCAGAGAGCAGGACAAGAGCGACCCCAACACGAGGGACTCAAGAACCCAGAGGGCTTCCTAAAAGAGGCAGCACTGAGCTGGACTCTGAAAAAGAGTGAATTCCAAGGGACAGAGATGCAGGGAAAGGGAAGGCTGAGAGGGTAGGAGGGGTGGGCAGGTCCTAGGGACACCAGGCATTCCAGCGAGGCAGCAGTGAGGAAGGTGCTGGGAAGTGAGGGGAGATGCAGAGCCCGAGCGCATCTCCTGGAGAAGAGAGCCCAGTGGGCAGGGGCCACTGCCGTTTCTGAAAGAAGGACAGGCCCTGGCTGCAAACCTAGTGAAGGATGGACTGGAGGGGAAGAAATGCGGTAGAGAGGTTGGTAGGGGCTGGCACCACCCTGGCATCTGGTGATCAGCCCAGAGCCCGGAGGATGAGTGTGATTACAAAAATGAAAAGAAAATGTCCCCACGCAAGACTGTTTTCCTGAGGGCAGGGACTATGCCCTCCTGTCCGCTCAGCCACAGGCCTGGCAGAAGGCACCAAGGGAGGGAGGGATGAACGAGGAAACAAAGCCTGCCACAGAGAGGCGCTGGCAGACCCCAGGTCCCAGGCCGACCCCAGGAGGCGTGCGGTGCCCAGAAAGGGCCACGCGCTGCCTCTCGGGCGAGCATAGCCCTGCATGGCTTGTGGAGGCCGCCCTCGCACCTGCTGCCCCAGGGCTCCCGCGCCGGCACAGATACACACCTCATAGAACTGCCTGTTGATGAGCAGCACGAAGGACAGGACGTCCAGCACCTTGATACGCACAGCGCTGCGCAATTCGTTCCTGCGGGCAGGGGCACACCTGCTGGGGCCGGACGGGTGCACCAACCACCGGCCTCACCCTCCGCCAACCCAAGCAGCCCAACCTCCAATGGCTTCCCTGGGGACCCAGCCCCCAGACCCACCCGCCTCCGTGTCAGGCGAGACTGACTCCGGATCCTCCCCGCGTGGGGCCCAGCTCGGCAACATCCAGACCAAGAATGGGGTAAAGGGGCAGAGAACCTGGCCCTCAGAGATGGCCTCTTTCTAGATGACCACTCCACAGGAGGGAGTAAGCACAGAGGCCTCAGAGGACTCTGTCCTCTGGAAGACAAACCCTCTCCTGCTCAGTGAGAATTGTCACTTTCACGAATCGGAAAGGAAAGTGCTAACTCTCAGTGTCCTGCCTGCAGTGCAGACACAGGGTCAGGCGGGCCTCCAGAGGCTGCCTACCTGAAAAATCTCTCCATCAGTAACTGCAGGTTGTGAATCCAGCCATCCTTTGCTGGATGGATTGACTGAGCCCTGTAGGTTATTAAGTTTAAGAGAGAGGATTCCTGTCAAAAGAAGAAAGACCTGGAGTGAACGAGCCGCTCTGCCCTTCCAGAGTTTTGATAAATACAGCCCCATGCTGCTGGCCCAAGAGACCAGCCACTCCGAGGCCCAGGTAGGGAGCCCACACGATAAAGGCCCTGCTGGCAGCAGTAAAGATTCATTTAAAACACACATAACAGACTTCCCTGGTGGCACAGTGGTTAAGAATCCGCCTGCCAATGCAGGGGACATGGGTTCGAGCCCTGGTCCAGGAAGATCCCACATGCCGTGGAGCAACTAAACCCGTGTGCCACAACTACTGAGCCTGCGCTCTAGAGCCTGCGCACCACAACTACTGAGCCCACTTGCTGCAACTACTGAAGCCCACACGCCTAGAGCCCATGCTCTGCAACAAGAGAAGCCACCGCAGTGAGAAGCCCGCGCGCCACGATGAAGAGCAGCCCCCGCTCGCCGCAACTAGAGAAAGCCCGCGCACAGCAACGAAGATCCAACGCAGCCAAAATAAAGAAATAAAAAATAAAACCCACATAAAAGCCTTGCATCAGGCTGAGCCCTTCTGGCACCAGGACTGCCTGCCTTTCGGGGAGCAGATATGCTGAGCATGAAGCCAACTGGCCCCTCCCTCCGTGCAGGTGGGAGGAAATGGATGCTTAGGCTGTGATGTGCTCTCACAGACCCACACTCATTCAGCCTGCTGACGGCCCGGCAGACTTCCCTGCTGGAGCACAAATCCCAGGGGAGCAGAAGCCTGCCAGGGTTTTTACTTCAAACTCACGGAAAACTTGCCTCCAGACCCACACAGCCAGACCTCCGGGAGCTGAGCAGCCCCTCCCCTCCCCCAGAAGCCTGACCTAAACCACCCTCTTGCCTGAGCACCAAAGGCCCCACTGTGTTGGAGAGAGAGGTGGTCTTACAGGCCTCTGGTCTGCACATCTCTCAACGAGCTCAAAGTATCTCTCCTGCGAGCCGTGGAACTCATTTTGATCACACAGCTCTTCCACCGTGGTCAGCAGGTCGTGGACGATGGCTCTGAGTTCTGGGCTGTCTAGGCTCTGCAACATGAAGGCACGGTTACACAGGAGGGATCTCAGCTCCCTTCAAGGACTCGGCATCAGAGTCCTCAGCTCAGATGAGCTGAATCCAGACACCCCCTCAGGTCCTCCCACTGGGCAGGGGGCACGAGTGCTATTCCTGCCCATTGGGGAACGGTGGGGCCCAAGGGGTCCTGGCTGTGCCCACAAGGCGGGCCTCCACTACCAGTGTGTTCACACCTCCCTCAGGCTCTCGCATGTTCTGGAGGCCCCAGGGGTGTGGCCTCCCAGACCATCACTCCAAGATGAAGCACTGCCTGACCAGCTGGTCGTGACAATGGTCTGGCCCAGCAGCCACCCCTGAGGGACAAGAACCCAGGCCCTGCTGAGTTCTGGTCCTTCCTCCCATGGGCCTGGCCGCCCGCCTAGAGCCTGCCCCAGTGCCCCAGGAGGCCCAGCCCCGAGCCCATGCTATATGTGGCCTCATCTCATCTGCAGCCCCTGCACCAGCACGTCCTCCTTCCTGCCACAGTCAACGCCCTCCTCCAAAGTTCCACCAACTGCGGGCAGCATTCGAGACACTTTGGGAACTGTCTTCAGGGTCCACTTGCAGGCCATGGAGGCCACCTGGTGTGTTACTCTGTCGATCTTGATCGACACTGCACCCCACCCCCCTTGCTCACCTATTACATAGTCCTGCTCCAACCGATAGAGGGGACTTGGGAAAAACAGCTGTCTTCAGTGGACGGCGAGTTGCCACCCAAGAACCATCAGAGAACACGGCCCAGCAAGCTCTGAGGGAGGGCCCTGGAGGGGCGGGGAGCTGCCCCCATGGGTCCACACCCCCCAGGAAGGGGCCCTCTGGCCAACGGGTCGGCCGTCTCAGTTCTCCCTGTGCCCACCTCACCTGGAGCTGCTGAAGCAGGCGTTCAACAATGTTCAGCAGGATGTCCCATGTCACGGCCTGGAGCTCCCTCCGGTACTTCTTGATGAGTCTGGTTATGGAGAGGACGATCTCATAGGACACCACCTCGTTCGGACAGGTCATGGCCTGGAACATGGCCCGGGGGGCACGCAGTGTCAGTCCCTTCGCGCTCACGCACAGGAAGCCCCAGCACGTCGCCCCTGGAACCTAGCATGAGATGCCTTACTCCCACGTACGTCTCGCGGGCCACAAAAGTAGTATCTCAGGAACCCAGAAGTGTGTTTTCTATACTGGCTCCAAAGGGCCTGACGTAGCCAGACCATTCACTTCAAATTCTGTGCCCCTGGCTTCCTGGCCTAGAGGAACCTGAAAGCTACCCCGATGCAAGCAATGCGCAGAGAGCACGCCCTCCACTGCCCAGGAGACGGGGTGTGGCCAGAAGGACCCCGTTAGGGGCACGGTGTGAGCTGGGACATGACACAGCTCATCTGCTTGTCCGGTAAGATGAGGATGGTATGATTGCCCCAGCTCACCAGGGTGCCATGACGGCTACATGAAAACACGCAAAGTGCTCCGAACTCCGCCAGGCACGGTGGAAACACAAGCTATTATCGCTGGCCTCATTCTAGAGCAAGAGCAAGTTTGCCACTTGACCAAGGAAACTGTCGAAAGCAAGCATGTCACTATCCCCGGGGGGAATCTTGAGCAGTCCTGATGCTAATTTGTAGAAGATGAAATTCATAAAATATAATATTTGCTTGAGGATAAAACCTTCAAAGGCCCTACATCGCAAACCTACTTGCAAAGCAAGTGACTGCACACGTTCCCCCCGCGCCCCCCCCACCTCCTGCCCCTGCAGCAGACTCCCCGTCTGACAGGCCTGTTCCCACTGGGTGGGGATGAGGTGAGCTTTCCCGCCCTCGCCAGCTCACTGCAGTACAGAAGCCAAGTTACCTCATAAAATGACGGCAACACAGATGTTGGGGAGTTCTTGAGCGAGTACAGCCGGTGGGCTCCCCAGAGAGCCATGCCAACAAAGAACACAGCTCCTCTCAGCAGTGGGGCGTCTTCCATGTAGGCTCTGAAAGCATTCCCCGGGAAGACAGGATATAAGCAGGGCCCAGCCCAGCATATGCCCAGGCTCCTAGCAGCCTCCCTGGAGGTCCCTACACTCATGAGGCAGAAGCAAAGCTAGGGAAGTGGGCTGGGCAGGGGACACGGGGGCCAGCAACAACTGTGTGATTCATTCACGCATTCGCTCAACAGCCCTCAGCATCATGGTGCTGACAGCCTAGGAGACACAGGTGTGAACCAAAAGATCACGTAAATAAACACCAAGGTTCCAACTCAGATTACAGCTAAGAAGGAAAGCCATGGGATACGAGAGCAGACCTGCTCAGGGCAATCAGGGAATCTAACCGCAACACTACAATGTCAAGGACACTCAGGGAAACTCAACCCAGGTGGAAGGACATTTCAGCAAGATGAAAGGTATGTGCAAAGGCCCTGGGTGGGTGGCAGAAAGGCAACATGGCAGGAACGAGAAGCTCACAGGCTGAGCAGGGCTGGACCATCCAGGCCTTGCCATTTGGTTTTTATCCTGAGAGCACTAGAAGCCATTGTGGCTTCAAGCAAAAAGTGACACAGTCAGATCTGTGCTGGAAAAACTATGTGTGGCTGCTGTGTGGAGGAATGGACTTCGGGAGGCCAAGAGTGGGTGCAGGAGAGCAGTGAGGAGGTGAGAGCTGAGGGGGTGGGGCCCGGGAGTGGACAGACGAGCCATCTCAGGGGCAGAAGCAACACCACCTGAGACGGTCTGGCTGTGGGAAGTGAGGCAGGGCCTCGTGACAAGTAGGTGGTGAGGCAGCCCCACTGGAGGAGGTCCGCGTGTGGGAGGGAGGTCAAGAGCTCAGTTTTGCATGTTCTGACTTTACTGGCAGGAGGAGGAGAGGACAGGCGACCAGTAGCATAAGACGTGAGCCCTAGATCAGGGCTCGCTTCTGGAGCAGCCTCCCCACCAGAACAGGAAGCTCCGCGTCAGCCTGTGCCGAGGCATAGAGCCCACACAGGGAGCCTCCTTGAGGAGGCCCTGCGGCCGCCAAGCCGCCCTCACCCACGCCGGCTGGGCCACCCGCACTCGCCTGTCCTCCATGATGCGGCACATATGGTAGATGGCGCTGTGGCCCAGGTGGGTGCCCAGGAGATTGCGCATCAGCTGGGAAGCAAGATGCACCGTTGTTAGACTGGCAAACACAAGCCCGGGGCCTCGCACAGCCACCGCTCTGAAGCCCTCCACGTCCAGCTGCTCTCCACCATCTCCTCCCGAACAGGGGCAGCCAAGTTCTCAAAATGCCACCAAAACCCTGACCTCAGCTCAGCCACTGGGAACATGCCACTGGCTTCCCCTCAACAGGCCACTGTCTGGCCGCTCCGAGAATAAGATGGCCATTCATTGAGGACAAGATGGCCCTTGTCCTGTCCATAAGCCTGGCTTATCACTTCATCCGGGCAAGAACTCTGCAGGATGAGAGTTTAGACCCCTACCTTCCAGCAAGGCTCACAGAGCTCCTTGACATTGATGGTGCGGCAGAGGGTGACGATGAACAGGGGGAGGCTCTCGGCCGGCAGGCAGTTGTAGCAGACCACGGCATCCAGCACCTGCAGAGAGACCTGGTGGGGCGGAGAAAGAGTCAGGCCAGCCCTGCCTCCTGCTCACAGGGAAGTGACACCCTCAGCTTCCTCCACTGACCATCCTTTGGTCAGCAATGACTGCCCCTCCCCTCTGTCAAAGCAGCCTTCCTGGGAACCACAGAGTGAGCAAGCATCTGGGAGGCACTTTTACATCCCAGTCACGGTGGGTTATCCCATCATGAACTATAACCCCACAACAGAAGTCATCCAACCGCCCTTACTTACAGGAGAGAGTCCTGAGGCTCAGAGAGGTCAAGCAGCTTGCCCGAGGCCACACAGCCAGTGAGGGGCAGCACAAGGCTTGACCCCAGGGCCTGGGGTCTCAGTTGCTACGCCACCCGGCCTGCCCAGAAGGACGGTGAAAGTGACTGTCCCTGGATGGGGGCAGCTACTGACCTCTATGTCCACGGAGGACACGGTCTGGACGCACAGCAGGCAGATCATGCTGTGGGAGGAAACACAAAGTCAGCTGAGAGGACACTTCCCAGAGGCTGGGTGGCTCCGTTTTACTTCCTGGTTCCCCTACAAAGTCAGTTAAAAAAGTGGCTCATCCTCCCTCAGGGCTCCCCTCACCCAACCACTGCTCAGTGCTGAGTGCACAGCACCAAGACCAAGCCTCTGCCTGCAGGGTTTCACAGAGTGTTTTGAACAAATACCAAGTAACAATAAACAAAACATCAGGTAATATCACACATCTGCTACAAACATTATGTGGAAGGTGGCTTTGGCCACTTCCAACATCTCCATTTATTTGATGGTTTTAACAGCTTTATTCACCCTACAGAGCTGAACTGCAGACATAAGACAGTAGCACTGTGATCAGTGCATGTTACTGATCACATGTTTTTCTTACTGGACCATGGATGCGATGTATTCATCGAGGTAACAGCTGTTGAATTTGACCAGATTCACAAGCACCAGAAGGAATTCTGAGGACAGGCCGATGTCCATCCACTGCAGGACAAACTCAGCTAGGGGAGAAAAAGAGGAGAGCAACGTCCTTCCTACTCACCTCCTCCCCAGGAAAATGAGTCCCCATCCCATTCACTGCTGGAAACAGCATCATTGGTCCCCACGGAATGAAAGGCAGGCCAGCACGGGGCTGATGGAGGCTCAGCTGGAGCCCGAGCAGGTCAGCATGTCATGGACTCTGGAATTCACCAGCTCCCAGGATGCAAGAAGGGGTCTGAGCTGAGGCAGGGGCAGCGTTTGTGCATTTGATGCTCAGAGCCCTGACCCCGATGCTGGGGGTGCAAACACGGGGTGAGTGTCTAGGAGGCTCCCATCCCCACAGAGAATCTCTCAAAGGAGACACAAGCAACGCTTGGTTGCTAGACACATAAACTTGGACAGAAAAGCTAACCACATCCTCACTGTCAGCACCTGTCCTGGAGGTGGACCAACAGCTGAGGCCCGTTTCTGACAGAACAGCAAGGCCCAAGTCAGATTTACTTCTTCCTCTGCCTTCCTCTTCTCCCCACAGCAGTGACATGAAATCTCAAGACTCATGGAAACCTCACACCATAAGGATGACAGGGAGGATGGCCACCAAAAGAAAGGGCTAGGAGGCCAGACCGGGCATGAAAAGGGCAAGGAGGAAGACGCAGCGAGGCGGCCCCAGCCCCCCAAAAACCTCAGGGCACTCTGGATAAGACCCAACCTGAGGCCTGGGTCAGCAGCACGCTCTCCCAACAGCAAAATGCAGACCACCTCCTGCCCGCCTAAAAGGCACATCTAGGCCCCACTCCCCAGGGATTCAGAGCCAGCCTGTCTGGAGTAAAGCCCAGACTCTGCATTTTTAACAAGCTCCTGGGGAGATTCGTTCGGCTGATCCTGGTTGCACAGAGATAAGCAGACCAGTGCGTTGCAGCACCCTCTGCAGGCCACCCCTGTGAACTGCAGCACTCCCTCTGGGCCCAACAGGCCTTCCTGCATCCCAGATTAAATTTCATCACCAAGGCCGGAGAAACCTCACACCCAACGTGGCACCCACCCAGCTCTTCTTCCAAGTAGGTGATGTGTCTCCCATTGTCCGTGAGGGCCTTGAAAACGTCCAGTCTCTCGTGGAGGTCTTCGTTAGAGGGGTAATCCTTGATGACCTTAAAGAAGAGGGCCCTGAGAACGCCCAAGCGGTCCCCCTGAAGACAAAACCATTGGGTCAGCAGTCCCGCCAGGATCCCCCTGGGTTTCCCAAGCAGCTGTGAGAAGTCCAAGAAGTGCCGTGGGCTCCAAGACTCCCAACCCTGGGGCCCTTTCTCCCTCCCCGAGGAAGCGGCTGTGAGGGACTAACTGGGTAGGGGATCAGGTGCACTGGTCATCGTTTGACCAGTGTGTGTGTGGAGCACCTACTATGCGCCCAGGTCTGGGCACACAGCAGGAGCCAATGCACCCACCCTCGAGGGATGCTCACGGAATGATGATAGCCACCTAACCAAGCTGAGAGTGGGGACTTCTCTGAGCAGCGGGGTGTGAAGGCGTAGAGGAAACAGGCCAGGAGGAGAGGAAACTTTCCAAGCAGGAATGGCGAGAGGTGGCCTGGGTGTTCCAGCATGGCAGGAGCATGGTGAGCAAGGGGCAGGAGCCCACGGTGAGGGGCAGGAGGTCAGTGAGAGCAAGAAAACAACAGCTCACTCGTGCGAGGAGCCATTCTCATCATTTTGGGTGAACTGCCTCATTTACTCCCCAAAACGTCCCAGAAAAAAGGGAATGACAAGCATCCCCACTTTAGAGGAGAGGAAGTGGAGGCTCAGGGGGCTCCAGTGACTTGCCCAGGGTCACGCAGATACTAGAGGTGACACCAGCATGCCCACTCGGGCAGTCCAGCTGCAGGGCCCCTGGGAACCAGCGAACCTGTGCCTGGTGTTCTCGCCAAAGACGAGAGTCCAAGCGTGGCCCACGGGAGCAGTCAACACGTGGCCCACCCCAGCTCCCCCCAGGCACAGAGCGGCCACCCTTACCTGTCCCTGCACGATGGCCTTCAGCAGAGCCAGCACCGCGTGCCGGGCCTCTGGCGGCCGCTCTGGCTGCAGCAAGTCCGAGACGGCCTTCCAGAGTGCTTCCACCGCGTGCTGCCCGGCAAAGAAGGGACAGGGATTGGTGTGCTGGCCCCTCAACTTGAGGGACAGTTCCATGGGCAAAGGACAGAGCAGAACGTGGTCTTTTGACTTAGAACTCACTCCTCTAAAGCCCTCATGTACCTGTCACAGCCCACAGCGACCACGAGCGTGACAAGGGGAACAGCTCCAAGCTACTTCGAACCCTCACAGGTCCCTTTAACCCTCACCAGGCCATAGTCTGAGGGGAGGGAGGAAAGCAGGAAGGCCAGGGAGGCCGTCCTGGCTGCCCCCAGAGATCAGCAGAGAGTCTCTGAGAGCTTGCTCAGGCTCCATGGGAAAAGCCACTGGAAGAGTCTCAGAACCAGAAGTACCACAGCGGTCCCCGGGCCTGCAGCCTGACCCAGAAATCCCATGCTCTGGATCTCCCCTGTGTAAACAAACCAGCTTCGGGCCACTCAGTATCCCACCCCAACCCTGCCTCAGCTGCCTGGTTTGACTTGCTAAGAACTCTGTCCAGGGGCTTCCCTGGTGGCGCAGTGGTTGAGAATCTGCCTGCCAATGCAGGGGACACGGGTTCGAGCCCTGGTCTGGGAAGATCCCACATGCCACGGAGCAACTAGGCCCGTGAGCCACAACTACTGAGCCTGCGCGTCTGGAGCCTGTGCTCCACAACAAGAGAGACCGCGACAGTGAGAGGCCCGCGCACCGCGATGAAGAGTGGCCCCTGCTCGCCGCAACTAGAGAAAGCCCTCGCACAGAAACGAAGACCCAACACAGCCAAAAATAAATAAATAAATAAATAAATTCAAATAGCTGACCTTTAAAAAGAAAGAACTCTGTCCAGGCTTCTGGAATCTGCCTCCTAAGTCCACCCAGCCCACGAGGGAGCTGCTGGGTGCTTTCCCCTCAGCTCCCAGAATCAGTCTCTCTTGTGTCAGCTTCCCTTCTCCACGTTAACCATCCCTGACTCCCTCCAGCCAGAGTTTCCAGGCCACTCACCCTTTCTTGGGCTCAATCCTCTTAACAGAGGAACTAAAATGTCTTTTCAATGTTGTCTGACCAACATTATTCGGTCATACACTGGAATACACTGCAAGTTTTACTTCCTTTGTCCCATTCACAATACTCCTATTGATGCAACCCAAGCCACAAGAGCACACAGACACTGAGCCCATGGACTACTCCAGCCTCTTAGGCCTATCTGTCTATTCACTTGATGGCAGCTCTGACATGGCTCCCCTTTCCGTACTTATCGTACACAGATAACTTTAAGAACATAGATACCTATCCTCACATTTATCCCTGGTCATGTGCAGCCTGCACGTTTCAGATGACCTGCAGAGGACGTAGTGGTCCCTCTCCCCTTGAGCAAATCTGAACCCGCCAGGTATGAGACCCATGTCTCCTCCTGTGTCACTCACACAAAAGTGGGTTGAGGCAAGAGCAGAGCCCTTGAGGAACTCTAACGGCAGGCAGCTTCCCACTCTGTCCACAGGACATCAGGAGACAGCCTGGAAGTATTTGCCCAAAATAAATACTCCTACGTCTGTGAGGCTGCTTAATACCACCCAAACACAACTCCCAGAAAGACAGAGACTGGTATGCCTGGGCTTGTTCTCTGTGAAACCACAAGCTCTCCCGACATTCCCCTATTTTTCCTTCCTGCGAATCTGTAACGTGAGAGGACAAGTGAGCGTGCGTTTCTGTAAGCCACCACAAAACCGCTTTTGGATCTGCTAAAAGAGCCTAATCCCCTTGCTCCCCACCTCCACATGTGACTGGCCTCTCAGGGTTATGCTCAGGACATTTCCAGAAGCTTCCTCATCGCTAAGATGAAGACTAAATTTCCCTCAAATGATGCATATCAGTTCATTAGTGAAGTCAGCTGTCAACCCTGCTCCTAAAAAGATCCAAATCAGGCTTTAATGCAGCTCACATGAATCTCTCCAGGCACCCAACCGAGACACACCTACCTCTTCAAATTTCTTCGTTTTGGCAACCTCACAGATCTGCCCTATCACCCGGATGCGATTGTTGAGGCCACATTCAACACTCAGCTCCTGGAGAGATGAAAGAAGGAAAGGCCAGTGCTCAGACACCAGGTTTCCTTACCTGCCAATCACAGAGCACTCTAGGAACTGCCCTGCCTTTCCCATGCTGGAGACCCACAGCAGAACCTTCTGAAACCAAGAATCACCAGAGTTGACTAGTCCACCTTAGGGGAGTAAGATCAGACTTTTTTTTTTCTTCCATAGCTGCACTTTTTTATTGAAATAAAATTCACATATGATAAAATTCACCACTGTAACGACTTTAAACTGTATAATCCAGTTTTTACCATATTCACAGTGCTTGCAACCAGGTCCACTAATTCCAGAACATTTTCATCACCTCAAAAAGAAGCTTCACTCCCCATTCCCTCCTCCCCGCAGGCCCTGGCAAAGGCTAATCTATTTTGTCTCTATGGATTTGCTTATTCTGGACATTTCATATATATGGAATCATACGTTATGCGGGCTTTTGTGATTGGCTTCTTTTGCTTAGTATAATGTTTTCAAGGTTCATCCATGCTGTTGCATGTTATCAGTGCTTCATTCTTCTTTTTGGCAAATACTACTCTGTCGTATGAAGGCATCACATTTTGTTTAAACCTTCACCAGTTGACGAGCATTTTGGTTATTTCCAAACGGGAAACTTTACAAGTGCAAACATTCAACATTATTTATGGGTAAAGCACTGAGTAGGCACGTCTGTGAGATTCCAACACAAAAAAGTGAAGCCTTACTTCTCCCAGGAACTCACACATTACCAGTTACCCCTGGCCATAACCCTAATCACCTGTGGAGACCATGGCCTTTAGGCCGTCTAAAATAGGTTTTCTTGCATCAACATCTGAATACTAACGCAAGTGTGCTGGACCAAGTCGCCAAGATCCTGACTTCCTGAATTTCCAGAGAAAAGACACATATGTCACCATGGTACTGGGGACAGCAGCCCCACAGACGGTCACCAGCAGCCCATCTCCCACAGAACCTGGTGACAGACCAAACTCGGCCTTGCCTGCACCTCCCACTAAGCTAGCAGAGAAGACCCAGGCAGCTCACTCACTCTCAGGATTTCCGCCGTGATGATAAACTCCGTCTGTTTGCCCTCTGCAGACCTGGGATTTGGCCTTGGAGTTCCCAGTCCCAAAAGAATCTTGAACTTCTCCTTCAAGCCTGAATCTTTGCTTGCTGGCTTGGCCATGCTGGGCAGGGACGCATCAGAGGACTCCTCTGTGCCGACAATCAGGCAGAGATCTCAGGGACGGCTCCACCCACCTGCCCCGCCGCAGACCACCGGCCGTCCGCGAACCCTAGGTCTCCGGTGGGCACGACCTTTCTTCCCTCCCACAGCCCCCGAGAGAACTCCACCACAGCCAGGCGCGGTCCCGGCCAGAAATAAACCCGGAAAATGCAAGGCCGTCCGCCCGCCTCAGTGCATGGAGTGAGGGAGGGGAACTGGGGCCAGGGGGCGGACGCCGCGGGGTCCAGGGAGCCCTGACATTTGCCATCTCTCTTCTCCCCGTGTGGAGGAGGACTGTCGGGGGACGCCGGAAGCAGGGACACCCTCGCACCCGCCATGACTTAAAACCAAGGAATGCTTGGAGCTCCAGAATCAGGCTGCGGTGGGCGCGCCCGAGAGCCGGGCCTGACACTGCGGGGGTCCGCCCCTACGGCCTCAGTGCCGAGCAGGCCTGGCGAGGCAGCCTCCCCCGCTGCCCTGTCGGAGTCGGCGGTCAGGACTCCTCGAACCACTCACCACTCCCCGCGCCCCCAGCGCGCGGGGCTGTCCCGGCGCCGAGAACCGAGCACACCCCTGGCCACCAGCCGCCGCCGGAAGCGCGACCGGCACTTCCGGCAGCGCGAGGGCGCCGAGGGCCGCCCTCTGGAGGAAAGGATGGGCGAGTGCTAGTCACGTGACGGGGTCCCGGGGGCCGCCGGGATGTGTAGTCCGCAGGAATCCGGCATGAATGCGGTGGGCGTGAGGATGGTGACCCGCAGCCGGAGCCGGGGACCCGGGGCCGGTCAGCAGGGGCGTAGGGAGAAGCCAGCGCCGCTCCGGAGAGAAGAGGCGGCTGCAGGTAGCGCCGCGCCCGCGCGGGGGCACAGGAAGAGAGGCGGGGTGGGGGCCTGCAAGAGACTGGGGGCTGGGGCCCTGAGTTCCCGCCCTAAGCTCTTTCCCAGGAGACAGGGGCTGGGTTCAGGCGTTCCCACCTCCCCCACCTTCGTCCTGTTCAAAAAAGTTCTCCCGGTCCCACTAGCATGCCCTAGGGTACTCCACTTGTGCCAGGCTGATTGCTAGGCAAACCGGCCCTGTCCTCATAGCTGCCTCCAGCTCAGAGGCCCGGTGCCAAGGACTCTCCCAGCCAGAAGTTTTCTCCCCCTGCTAGAGGGTGCCTCTGAGAGAAAATGGGAAACGGCGTGGCTTTCCTTACGTTTACGTCGTTATAAGGGACCTACATACGTCCTTATTAAGGACCTAATTTGAGATTCAGCGGTGGGTGAGAACGACAGGGCCCCTGCCACTTGTCCTGCCTGGACGTCTGCAGGATTGTCCAGAGGAGGATTCCCACAGACACCCAAAGACCCCAGGGGTAGTCCAGACAAGATGACACACTGGGCAGAAGCATGGCAGTGGGGGACAGGCACGCGATAATGCCAGCCAGGTAGGCAGGAGCTCTGATGCCAGGACAGAGTTTGGAGTTTTAAACAGGAAGTGACACAACTCAATTCAGATTTTAGAAAGTTCTCTCTGACAGTGTCAAGACTAGATTGGGGGCACCATGGTGGAGGCTGTTACTTAGAGTCGTCATGTGCTAAAGTGGATTTGGTCAGAGGGCCAACAGCATAAGGAAGGCTGACCTGGCCCATAGCACATGCTGCAGAGGCCAGAGCGCCCGCAGTTGTAGTAGGTGATGGGTGGTTGTTGAATAAATGATGTAGGATGAGATAGCAGGTAGGGCAGCACCCACACCTTTTCCTTACCTGTAGCCCTCACTGAAGGGACCAAGTGGTACTTTTTGCAGAAGGTAGGAAAAGTTACAGCCCTGTGAAGCATCAGCGGAAGGCTCCAAGACTGAATGTGGCCTACGAGGCCTCAGAAGGTGAGAAAGGAGAGGGGGCCGAGCATCTCCAGTCACCAGCCTGGGAGCCTCAGGACTGGCAGCGGCAGCTGGAGAACATCCGGACCATGAGGAGTGGAAAGGACGCACCCGTGGACCAGCTGGGGGCTGAGCACTGCTATGACCTCAGTGCACCCCCGAAGGTAGGCAGGCAGGCACCCATCTGCCGGTGACCCCCTTCTGAACAAGACACTTGCTTCCTCTCAAGCCTTTAGCAGGGGACAGCTGGCACATCATGGGTGTTCAGTAACGTTTGCTGAGAGAGAGAGGGAGTTCCTTACACTTCACTGGCCCAGAGCCTGGTCCTAAGACTAACCTGATTCCAATCCCAGCTCTGCTACCCGGTGACGGGCCTCAGTTTGCTTGTCTGTAAAATGAGCAGCAGCATCCTTTGCAAAGCAATAACAATAACAAGAGCAACCAAGGGCTGTTGAGCACTGACGTCGTGCCGGGTGCAATTCTGAATGCAGTAATAATTCTTTAAGCCTCACAGTGATCTTGCAAAGCAGGTGCTGTTATTTTCCTCATAAGTGGAAAATACACCACACACACACCATTGGCCCGGGCGGATAGGAGGCAGATATCCCATACACTGCCTGGGGTGACACGTGCAGATGAGTAAAGGGCTTGGCTGGGCTAAGCACCCAGGACCCGCCCCCACCCTGGTGCCTGTCACTGCGCAAGCAGGTGCGGAGGTACCAGGTGCTGCTGTCACTGATGCTCTCCAGCCAGACCAAGGACCAGGTGACAGCAGGCGCCATGCAGCGGCTGCGGGCCCGGGGCCTGACGGTGGACAGCATCCTGCAGACGGATGACAGCACGCTGGGCACGCTCATCTATCCTGTGGGCTTCTGGAGGGTGAGCCCAGCCCGTGGCGAGTGGGGCTGGGGGTGCCACTGGCCTGCGAAAGATGTCAGACTGAGTGGGCTGTGGGGTGTGGGAGGCCGGGGCGGGCATCCCTGGCCATGGGGGCCTGGCTATGAGTTCCCACTGGAGCACCGCCCCGCCCCTGCCGCTCTGACCAGCCCACAGGGGGCCTGGCCATGGGGCCTTAAGTCCAGGCGCTGGAGCTCCTTGGCCTTTCCTGTTTGCAGCCCACCCCTTCCTTCCTCCACCTCCCTTCCCAGACGCCTGGCCCTTCTCTTCCTCACTAAGGCTGCCCACCCATCTATCCCTTTGTTTACTCCAAGCCTCCCTGGAGTGCACAACCCCTCCCCTCTGGAGCCCCAACAGGCCACAGAGTACAGGGTGGCGGGTGGGCGGGTCTGTTGAAGGCAGCCGGGTGGGTGGAGCTACTTCCCCTTGGCACTGGCGTGGGCTGCAGTTCATCAAATGGGTTTTAAATAGCCCTGTCTACTCAGGCACAGGATGGGAACCGCCCGGCTGGCCTGGCGGCTGGTGGGGGAGCCCCAGGCTCCAGTCTTCCTTCCTGAAGGCCCAGGTGCTGTTGAGCCCAGCTTCTGGCTTAGCTGGTCCTGCTTAGCCTGCCTGGTCTCTGGCAGGGAATGATGGGGCAGGGAGACTCAAGCCGGACCCCATGCACTTGTCATTGGCTCCAGGCAAGTGGGAGGCAGGGTCTAGGCCTGCATTGGGCCTTCCTTGGGCTCTCCTGCCCTTGGCTTTTTCCCACCTACTTGGGGGACAGAGGCAAGCAGGTGCCTCTGAGTGTGTCCTGGACAGCTGGCGGGTAGCTCTGGGCACCTGTGGGTTTCCTCTGGGCCTCGTCTTCCCAGGTCGGGCTATACTCCTGACCTCCAGCGCTGACCCCCCCCAATCTTTCAGAACAAGGTGAAGTACATCAAGCAGACCAG